>NW_022900923.1:43988463-44005726 GCF_012274545.1 Fukomys damarensis
AAAAAAAAAAAAAAAAAAAAGAGAACCCAACCCTTCCCATATGTAGAATCATAGTAGGAATTTTGGGTTGGCTTCTATAACTCAAATCATTTAATTTTTCTGGGCTTCAGTTTCTTTTCTGTTAAAACTGATGGTTTTAGGTCTAGGAATTCTAGGTCTCCTTCTAGAACTTCAAGCAAATCATTTAATTTTCTTGGACTTGTTTGTTTTTCCAGTTAAAACTGATGATTAAAGCTTCTTGATAGGTCTAAAAGATAGTCTATAAAATTAAATTCATTGTAGCCAAGCAACTTTTCAAAGAAATAAAAAAGGACTGGGAACCAGGCATGGTAGCACACACCTATGATCCCAGCACTCTGGAAGGCTGAGGCAGGTGAATCCCAAATCTGAGACCAGACTGTGCTGCTAAGTCAGACTGTTTCAAAACAAAAGAACAACAACAACAACAAAAAACAACAAAAACAAAACCAAACAAACAGCCAGGGGTGTAGATCAGCATTAAGGACTCAACACCACAAAATAAATATAAAAAAATTTAAAATTGATTAGGTTTAACAAAAAGTAAGCTATTCTTAGCTTAACTGAGCTTCTTGAAAGTAACATTTATGCTTTAGATCCACATTTATGGCACAGGCAAGATAAAAAGTAGGTGCTCAAATATTTTCAGATCCATTACCCTGAGGGTAAAATTGGAGAGTCCTGTGAGAACTTTTTCTCCATCACAGGATAATATCCAATCTCTTCAACCCTCTACCATCTCAGCTCTTGACACTTAACCAGTGATCCGGGAATCTGCAATCCCTCTAGGTGTTTACCACTCCCTCCTGCTGAGCCTTGCCCTAGAAGGGTGTGTATCACTCCCAGGGAGCCTCACTTTCTTTCTCTCAGCACCCCCAATTCTTTACTGAAGCTGGATAATTTGCCAAATGCCTGACTCTCCAACTCAGTGTGAGCTTCTCATGGCCAGGGGCTGTCCGCTCTTCATTACACCACCAGACTTAAGAAACATGCTTGTCAGCATCTGAGGAAAGGATCAGAGTAGAAAAAGCACCACGTCCCTTCAGCCTATCACACACTTAACTAACAACTGCCCACAATGACCAAAGAAAACTTAATTTCCTCCAAGTAACTTGTTACCCTTTTTATTGAGATAAGGTGTCCTTCAACTCACTACTTAGTCATGAGGAACTCACAGCGATCGTCCTGCTAAGTGTTGGGACTACAGACATATGCCCAGCCCAACTTTTTACTTTATTTTTAAAATTTTTCTGGTTTTTTGAAACGGTCTCACTATGCGTAGTTCAGACTGCTCTGGAACTCACTGTATAGCCTAGGCTGGTCTCCAACTTGCAGCAATCCTCCTGCCTCAGCCTCCTGAGTGCTGGGATTACAGGCATGCGCCACCAAGCCCGGCTTCCAACTTTTTACTTTAAAGTGAAAAAATTTTAAAGGCTATTACATTTTTCTATCCGAGATTTAAGAATTGCAAAACACTACTGCTTACTGATGTTATATAAGAAACTAATGAACTGGACTGAAAGATGATCCCTTCCTTTATTGTTTTGTTTTTTGAGACAGGGTCTTGCTCTGTATGCAGTCCAGGCTGGCCCTGAGCTGAAGGCAACCCTCCTGGCCTCCCAACTGCTGAACTATACATCCAGCTCCAGCCTGTCCTTTAAATCACAAAACATTTTAACTTTCAGTGATCTGAAAACAGCAAGACTAAAACGGCATCTGTACTGAACATGCACAGATTTTCCGTATCATTCTCTAGTCAATACAGTAAATACAGCTATCTAACAGCACTTACATTGTATTAGGCACTATAAATAATTAGAGATTTTAAAGCATTTGGGAGGATGTGTAAGGTTAAATATAAATTAGTAAACCATTTATATAAGTGATGTAAGTATCTCCAATTCCTGTTTCTGAAACCAATCTTCCAGATACTGATGGACAACTGTACTTAGAAATGTACCTTGTTTGGGGCTTAACTGATTTTAACGAACTTGTTCCTATGAAAACTGAAAATTAAAGAAACAGATTAGGACAGAAACTCAACAATTAATGATATTTAAGTTCTAGAGTATGGGAAGTTCTCTACTTTAGCCAAAAACAAAAAAAACAATCTTAGTCCATCAAAATATTATTTAATGCCAGCTATACTAACTCTTCACTGTGAATTAGTATCAACTATTTTAACTAGATCAATATAAAATTTCAACGTAACAGAGAGCTTATAAACAAATTTCAGCTGGGTGTGGTAGCACACTGCAGAGGCTAAGGCAGGAAGACCCCTGGAGATTAAGGCCAGCCTGAACTACACAGTGAGACACTGTCTCAAAAAAATCTTGACTCTTCCACTTAGTAGTTCTATGTCTTTGAGTAAGCTACTTCTCTTTACTGAACTTCAGTTTCTTCACCCATAAAACAGGAACAAGCTCTCAAGAGTGTCCTGAAAGGGCCAGGGATTTAGCTCAGTGGTTCCATCACCTGCCTCAGAAGCACAAGGACCCGAGTTCGATCCCTGGATTTAAAAAAAAAAAAAAAAATTGTCCTGAGAACAAGTGTGTAGCTATTACTACTTATCATTCCTTATTTTTTTTTTTTTGTACTGTGGATCGAACTCAGGACCTTGAGCTTGCGAGGTAGGCGGCAGCACCACTGAGCTAAAATCCCTGGCCCTATCATTCCCTATTTTTATACTGTTTTTTCTGATAATCATGGCAAAGTTCTCAGGTTACCATTCAGGCCAGAGAAAATAGCTAATGAACAACTTGTATCAATTTCCATCATTGAAATCAACTGGAGTTCCATTTATGTAAGTCTCAGTTTGCTCTAAAAAAAGAAAAAGTGCAACCCAACATGGAAAACAAATGTTTAATACAACACACAAACTTAAACAAACAAACAAACAAACAAACAAACAAACAAAAAATCACAAAATTCAAAATGTTAAAAAAAAACTAAAAAAAAATTTAGGAACATAAGAACTTCAAAACTTCAATTATGTGCCTACTTTTACTTCAACAGCTAATTTATATTTCTAGATACTAACCATAATCAGGGGCTAGGGACAGTTTACTGGGTAAAGCACAGGCTTATCATGCCCAAAGCCCTAGCACCAAAGTGAGTGGTCACAGCGAACCAATTCCCAAATGATCCCCATAAGGCTTTGCAATGTGAAGCCGCTGTGCCAACTGTTTAAAGTGCAGGGGTGAAAAATAAGATGAGGAGCTAGACAGATCGGTCTAGCATCACATGTAGAAAACACAAGGTATTTTAGCCAGGCATCATAGTACATGACTGTCATCCAAGTCACGGGAGGCCGAGTTAAAATGACCATTTGAGCTCAGGAATTCAAGACCATCTAAAAAAATTTTTTTTAAAGAAGCACTTTAAAAGCAGGACTTTACTATCTTGAATGCAGCCATATGTACTGCAAACATATACTAATAAAAAATTTAAAATTTAAAAATAGGGCTTTATTATTATTCTACTCTCTTAGTTTTCAATTTCTTATTTTATTTCTTTTTTGTTTTTTTTTGAGACAGGGTCTCACTATGTAGTTGAGACTGACGTGGAACTCACTATGTAGCCCAGGGTGGTCTGGAACTCACAGCGATCCTCCTGCTTCAGCCTCCGGAGTGCTGGGATTACAGGCGTGTGCTACCATGCCCAGCCAATTTTCAATTTCTTTCTATTAATATTGACAAGTCTACCCAAAGAACTCCTTTTCTTTCTTAAGAGTAAACAAAATGATACTCTTTGTATGAGAAACCAATATGGACCACATAGCAGTATTTTAGAGATGGAAATTGTCATACCCTTCAAATGATCTTATTTACTCCTTTAATTGTACAGCTAAGAAAACAACAGAGACATAAAATGCAGCTCTACTCTGGAACAAGCTTACACATCTAAATAGATATAGCAAGTAAACTCCAGGCAAAGAAAGATGAATAATACAGCTGTAAAACACAAACTCGTACCTTGTTACCAACACCATAAACTTTACACATTTAAAGAGTACAAACTAATTTTCTTCTTTTTATTGAATTTATTGGTACATTCTAGGTATACAGTAGTTACACTCATTACTGGGATTCTGTACCTCCACATGACAGGTCTCAGTTCTCATTTTTCCCCTTGTCCCTGCCCTCCCTTCACCCACCTCCTTCCCTCCCCATTTACAAACACTTTATTTCCATTTTTTCATTTTCTCGTATTTTTTTCAAAACCATTTTCTTAAATTAAATCCAAGAGATAGTAGATAACCTACTACCCTGCTGAGCTCAATTACTGCTGACCCTACTGTGAAGAAGAAAGCAGAGGAGGAACCCTAAGAACACTGCTCTGGTCAATGCAGAGGAGAGAAGAAAAACGCACCACTTTGCTCTCTTTCTAGCCACATTTATCATTAGGCACCTTTTTTATGTACCAGAGATGGAACTCGGGACCTTGGGTACTAGAGATCAAACCCAGGGCCTCACACTGAGGTACACCCCAAGCCCTTTTAAAATTGAGACAGGGACTCATTTAAGTTGCCTAGGCTGGGACTGAACTTGTGATCTTCCTGCCTCAGCCTCACAGACAGCTGAGAATACAGGTCCCGTAGCACCTGGCCCGGGGAGGGAGGTGTCTGTGGCAGTGAGTATTCAAACCTAGAGCCTTGTGCGTGCTAGGTAAGCACTCTCACTCTTTTTCTATCATTTAGAGATAGGGTCTAAGTTACCAGTTCTGGACTCAAAGCTGTCATTCTCTTGCCTCAGCCTCCCGAGTGGCTGGAATTTCAGGGTTGTGTCACATACCTGGCTGCATTAGGCAATTTAAAAAACCTACCACAGTTGGCATAGCTCTTCCACTAACTGCTTATCAGTGGGGGCAATCGCATGCCACAAATTCTGTGGAGGGCTGTGTCACTGAAAGCTCTGAAAGGTTCACCACCACTGGCCCAGTTGTTGAACATCTCATTTCACCAGAAGAACGAGATCTTGCAGAGCAGTGTTTTTTCACTCTTATGACAACTTACTACACTACTGGGTCTTTAAATCAATTTATCAGCATATAACAGGCTTATTTAGTTAGTTCTTGAGACAAGGTCTCACCATGTAGTTTAGGCTTTGAACTCAATGATCCTTCTGCCTCAGCCTCCCAAGTGCTGGGATTACAGGTATACACCACCCTGCCCAGCATACACAGGCACTTAAAAAACGTTTAATTTTAAGGGTCGGGGATTTAGCTCAGTGGTTCTGCTGCTTGCCTCACAAGCACAAAGACCCGTGTTCAATCCCCGGTACCAAAAAAAAAAAAAAAAAAAAAAAAAAAAAAAAGTTTAATTTTGAGACAAGGTCTAAGTTGCCCAGGCTAAACTTACACTAGCAATCCTCCTGCCTTAGCCTCCCAGAGTGCTGGATTACAGGTGTGCACCACCACACACAGCCTATAGTCAGTATCTTAAAAGAAAAAAAGTGAACAGAAAACATTAGAGAAAACTGGACCTAAACAACAAAGCACCAGAACTTATTTCAGGTGTTTGCATTCTTTTATTTTTTAATTTCAACCAGGTCTTTTATTGGTCTGGCAATTGCAAAATATACAAATTTCTCAAAGGCATCCCGTTTCAGGTGTTTACATTCTTGTGTGTAGTAAATAGTAGAGTAAAACATATTTGTTTATGGAATCTCAACAAAATAGTTTTGAGAACCACTGCTTTAGAGTAGGATTGCAAAGAGATTTCCAAAGGAATTTTCTAGTTTTGCTTTTACCAAAAAATTGTTATTGACATACAGCCACCAAAGAATGACATCTCCTATTTTAGCCTTAAAATAATTTTAACTCCCTTTCTCAAGTTTAAGCAATCATTAAGGCCATCAAACTTTGATAGTAGTAGTAGGGGTTAGAAATTCGGTAGCAGAGAGGGTACTCTATGTACTAGAGCTACTAGCCCCTCGACAGTCTAACCCAAGCTTGTCTACTTCTCAGGATCTCCAGGACAGCCTGTACTAAGCAAACCCAGTGCACCGACAGCATAGTTCTTCAGGGAGGTGACATCTGCCTCTAATGTCCACCACTGGTCCTGTTTGGCTCCACCTCCCAGGATGACATGCTCTAACGCTAACTCTGAGCATCCCTTACCATTTGGTATGAGGGGATGGGAAAAGAGGCAGCTGTATCATGTACAGGTGCAGATCCCTACAATGAGTGTTTGATTATGTATGCCTAAAATGTACCAATGTTTTGCTATAAAAAATTAGTATTATTTCTACTTTTTCTTTGAAACTTTGATCTTCTTCTGGAAGTTCCTTACACTCACTGATGGCCATATTTCAGGTGCCCTCTTCACACTACACCACACAGGATGTAGTGAGCTTCTTCAATAGTGTGACAACGAATGAAACAATATGGTCTAAATAGATGGGAAGGCACAAATCAGGAATTTGAATTTCTTTTGTGTTCTACTCTATATTCCACCATAGCCAAAGTCATAGTTGCCTTTTAGGCTGTCCCACCATTCAGTGAACTTCATGCTGCAATTCCAATGACAACCTCCTTTTCTGTAATCAAAGAACTTTTAATATTCTGTCATTTCAACACAGTATTTATCTTTCCCAACTTCACAGCACCTGCAGTTTAATCAGCACACGATCAGAGCCCTAATCCGTGTCTTTAAGACAAAAACTGGCTTTAGGTGACCACTGGCAAGTCCTCTGGGCTGCCATCAAATGGCTAGGGGGCCTCCCCTGGTACATGTAACTGACCACTGGTCCACCATGCCGAGCTAAATTCTGCTGCATTTCTTCATCTTAGTCATGTGAAGCTGTCAAAATCGTTCTTGAAGGATAAGGAAAAACAAAAACAAAACAAAAAAAACCTGAGTATTTTCACAGAATTCTTTTGGTCTAATAAACTTTACTTTTTTTGCAGTGCTGGGAATCAAACCCAGGGCCTCACACACACTGGGCAAGTCCTCTACCCCTGAGCTATACCTCCTAATAAACTTTTTTTTCCCTTGAGACAGAGTCTTGTCATATGGTTCAGACTGGCCTTCAACTCACTATGTTGTCCAGGCTGGCCTCGAACTCATGGAGATCCTCCTGCCTCAGCCGTCCTAGTTGCTAGGATTACAGGTGTGCCTCACCACACCAGGCTCCTAATAAATGAATTTTTAGCAATCAGTGATTTTTTGTTCAAACAAAATCTTCCTAGGAACCACAGAATAAAACACAGCTATTGGACTGGGGATTTAGCTCTGTGGTGCCCTGCCTGCCTCACAAGTGCAAGGTCCTGAGTTCGATCCCAGTATGAGGGCGCAGAAAGACACAACAACAAAAATACCCCACAGCTAGTAAGAATAGCCAGGCATAACGACATACACCTATAATCCCAGCACTTGGAGGTTAAGTAGGAGGATGCCAGAGAGCTCCTGGTCAGCTTGTGCTACATAGTGAGCTCAAATCCAGCTTGAACTACACAGTGAGACCCTGTCTCAACACACCCTTCCTCAAGAATGAACAGCATTTTAAGAATATAAATTTATTCTAGCCGGGTGTGGTGGCGCATGCCTGTAATCCCAGCACTCAGGAGGCTGAGGCAGGAGGATCGCTGTGAGTTCGAGACCAGCCAGGGCTACATAGTGAGTTCCAGGTCAGTGTCCAGTACATAGTGAGACCGTCTCAAAAAAACAAAACAAAAACAACAAAAACAATATAAATTTATTCTTTTTTTCTCTTTTTGGTAGTGTCGGGGATCAAACCCATGGTATCACACATAACTTTTTTTACAACTTCCCGTTTAAAACAGTTTCATTGCATAATTTCCCAACTTGGGAACTGTCAGAACAGGTATTTAATGGACCTTCTGGCGAGATCAATGGGATATATTATCACCTTCTTAAACATTTAAGAGTAGTATTAACAGGCTGGGGATTTAGCTCGTGGTTCCGGCGCCTGCCTCACAAGTGCAAGGGCCGGAGTTCGATCCCTGGTGCCAAAAAACAAAAACAAAAATGACTCCAAAATTATCTGTATTTTTAAAATAAAATCTGATGCCAGGTATGGTGGCATACTCCTGTAATCCTAACATTCAAGAAGCTGAGGTGGGAGGATTGCCCCATTTGAGCCCACCTGGATGGACTACACAGTGTATTCAAGGCCAACTTGAACTACATAATCAGAACGTGTCTCAAAAACAAAAACAATAAATGAATGAATGAATGAATGAATAAATAAATGATTTGAACTGGGTGTGTGGAGTAGCATATGCCTTAACTATATAGCAGTCTAAGAGGTGGAGGCATGAGGATTCAAGTTCCCAACAAGATGAAGACTGGAATACAAGTTTTCTTGTGAGTCCCTGATGACTTTTATTACTCATTACAACAGCAGTTACTTCAGTTAGGACAGATACTTCATCTAAATTCTGTAGTTCTCACAAGAGCCAGTTAACATTATTTCAATTTTACCTGAGGAAATAATGCCCTAAAGACTAAAGAACGACTATAAGCAATTTACTATAATAAAGGCAACTTCCCAGCCAACTCCATCCAACTCTATTCCCACCCACACCATATGAACTACTGCTACAGACATTCCCTTTGAGTCTTACAAAGAAAGCACAGAAATGGTGCCATTAAAGTCTTTGCACATCAACTCTCTTCTGTCCCCTTCAGATGTAGGAATTTTACCTTTGTACTCTTCTGTCCCTTAAAGATGACTAAGAAATCTTACACACCAGATATTCTCAAGATATAAAAGTCTTAGTTCATTGATGCCAAGGTGTCTGAACTCAGTTCAGGGTAAATTCTTTTCTTTTGTTTTGTTTTTTGAGACAGGGTCTCACTATGTAGTGAGTCTGAACTGGAACTCACTATGTAGCCCAGGCTGGTCTCAAACTCACAGCGATCCTCCTGCCTCAGCCTCCCGAGTGCTGGGATTACAGGCATGCACTACCACGCCCGGCTATTTCAGGGTAAATTCTTATAATTACTTCACCTATCTTGACCTTCAAGTTCCTTCCGCTGATACATACTTTTGATTATGTTATTGTTATTCAAATTTAAAACACAAAATTCAGGGGGCAAGGGATTTAACACAGTGGCACTGCACCTGCCTTGCAAGCACAAGGTCCTGAGTTCAATCCCTGGTACAAAAAAACCCCACAAAAAGCAAAAAAACAAAACCCAACCCAAAGCAAAAAACAAAATTCAAGGTCTGGGAACATAACTCAGTGGTTAGAGTGGTTGCCTAGCACGCACAAGCCCGAGTTCTAGTTCAAGGGTCACCGAAAGGGGAAAAAATATATATATACCAAAACCAATTCACAAGATGCAGGAAAACAAAAACAGAAAGGGAAGAAAAATAAATTATATGAAACAGCTCCTAGGTTTTTCAAATGAGAAATATAAATCCTGGGGGACTTAAAGAGGTTCGAATGATGGGTCAGATATATTTATTAGATAAATGTCAGATTCACCCTCCCCATACCAGTGATCAAACTCAGGACCTTGCAACTCCTACATTTTTAAAATGAACATGGTAATGTTTTGAACAGCAAGTATTAGCTCTTATATGGCACTCTTTATTCCCAAGACTGAAATTACTTTATGACTTAGCATATAGGAAAATTTTTTTTAGTCACCTTTAACATTCAGCAAGTATAACATATTCAATAAATTCAATTGGCTAGACTTTCCGCCTATAGCTTAGTGTAAAATCTATATAACTGGAACAGAGAAGCTTCAGATAAGGCTGAGGAAATCTCAGATGCGCAGAGTATCTATTACTGGAAACTTGGATGTAATTTCTCAGATTGTCTACCCAACCACTAGGGTCAATCCTGTAGTCCGACTGGGCTACACATACTGACCTGTTACAATGAAGAGATCAGAGTAGTGCAAGGCACCTCCTATAACAAGATTCTAGGAGTTTGAACTAAGGTCAGTGGAGCACTGTGTGGACAGGCTCTAAATGCAGGGCTATGTTAAACGGGTTCACATCAGATCTTGAGGGCTGGGGATGTAGCTCCAAGGCACTGTGCCTGCCTAGCAAGCACCAGGGCTTGAGTTTGATTTCTGGTACAAAAAATAGGACACATCAGATCTACAGTGCAGAAGTGGACCTAGAGGGTTCTACTTCTTGGGGAAGAGGCAAGGTAAATGTAGAATTAATTTTGTGGTTAGCAATCCACTATCCCAACCTCTACAACTACAAATCAAGATTAGTTCTAAGTCCAAATAATTTAAACTTTTGACAAAAGTGCAATGTTTCATTATCACAGATATGCCAAACAGCACAATTCCTGACCCTCTCTAATGATGAGAACCAAATTTCCTAGGAAAAGTTATCTCAGCTTCCTTCTCTTTGCTGAGACTCAATACCCACAACTCTAAAAAGGAAAAGTTTACTTTGGCTCAGTTTGTAGAGGTTTCAGTCCATAGTTATCTGGCTCCAAGGCAGGGTGGCGTGACAGCAGGAAGCAGAGGGAGGTCAAGGGAGAAGGAAGAGGCGCCACCAGGCCATGTGCCCAGCGACCTACCTCTTAGGACCAGCCTTCACCTCCCAAAATCACATTTGGCTATAAACTCATTAGTGGACTAATCCACTGATGAGAATCATACCCTCATGATCCTTTCACATCCCAAAAGCCCCATGACAAGCACATGTGGTTTTGTGGGACATCTAGACCTAAACCATAACAGTAAACACTCAAAGCAGGGAGGTTATGAACCTGTAGACATGTGGCATGCTCTCAGAAGACAAGACTGCTGCGTGTTATCTAAGCCTAACAAATAGGACAGACTTACAAACTTTTCCAATTGAGCCAATTTCCCAAGTTTTTCACCTAGTTCATTCATTTTCTAGGCCAGTTTATCTTGACAGATGAAGGATTTTAAACCGAAAGTGGCTGCAAAGAGCCAGGCATAGTCATGCACTTCAGGAGGTGGAGGCAAGGAGGATCAAAAATTCAAGGCTAGCCCAGGCAATATAAACTTGGTGAAACTGTCTCAAAACTTTCAAAGCAAATGAAAAAGGGTTGGGTGCAAAGGCCATGGGTTCAGTCCCCAACAACAGGGGAAGAGGAAGGAGTAGCCCTGAAAATAGTCAATGCTTCTGATTGAACACTTTTGGCAGCTAGTGGGTCTTCCATTTAAAGTTATTTTCAAAGATCTACAATTATGACTATTTAAAAACACAGCACTGGTTTCACCACCTGCCACTCAGTGCAAGGTACTGAGTTTGATCCCCAGTACTGGGGGTGGGACAAAAAACCAAAATTCTATTAACAATAATTCTACTTCCTAGAATTTAGATAGATCTTTCACAAGAGATGCCCAGTTTGAACAGAGTGGCTGTGTACCAAATTACATGGAGGCCCTTAGTGCTGTCTCTAGTCTCAAAAATCTAAAAAGCTGAAACTCTAGTAATGAGGCCACATTTACTCCTTTTTGCAGCAAAGAAGTTTTAAAAATACAAAAAGAATACTTTTTTTTCTGAAACACGGGCTTGTGATGTAGTTAACGCTAGATCACTTTCAGTGATCCTCCTGTCTCACAGAATTAACACTTTAAAGCAATGAATGATGCCTTTACTGTTAAGTTCAAGGAGCGAAAGTTTGCAAAGCAATTCATGTGAGGATCCAGACTGTAAACCACACGACTCTGGAGGGACATCTTCCCATGGACAATGATATGGATGGTGTCCCAGAGTTACACAGCATGGTGGCTTTTGCCTATCTGGGGGAAACAGATCACAAAACTCTCCAAACAGTAATTGATTTGATTAGCTTTCTCTTTAGCAAATGGTATTTTCAGAGCTAGAAGAAAGTGATGAGAGGAAGTTTGAGAATTGCAAAATGCTCTGTAAGAAGTCCAAGACAGTATTTGAATGAAGTTAAATGTTGCCATTACAAAATATACAAGACTGAAACCCAAGCCTTCTGACAACCAGTTTTAGTTTGCTGTGCCATCTCCAACTATTACCAGTTGAGACTTAAAAACTTACTTAAAACACGTTATCACCAGTCAAACTTCAAAAATGTAACCACCTGCCTTAATTTGTTACCTGTCAAATTAATCAATTCCTTCTAACTTTTAGACATTCTAGTTTTAATATAGTAAATGTCTTACATTGTGTTAAGCGCCATGGTTTTCCTTTAGTCCTACCATGATGAATCACAGATTATTTTGTTCCTTAAACTCTACTTGGTCACATTCTATTTTTATTTTTATTATTATTATTATTTTTTGAGACAGGGCCTCACTATGCAGTTGAGGCTGACCTGGAACTGACTATGCAGCCCAGGCTGGTCCCGAACTCACAGCAATCCTGTTTGAGCCTGCCAAGTGCTGGGATTACAGGTGTGCGCCACCGCACACAGCCACATTCTATTTTTAATACTCATTGGATTCAGTTAGGTAATAGTCTAGATTTGTTTTTGCATCGAAATTTTATGTAAAACGAGCCCATAATTTTCTGGTATCATTCATTAGAAGGCTTTGGAACTTACTGTCGAGGGATATGCTGTCATACTACACAATGTATAAACTTCATGCCACCCTTCGTATTTTCTCTGCCATGCTCACATGAAGCCGTTTTTTCGTCTTTGAACCCTTCACATATTCTTCTGTTCCTTCCAAAAAAAAAATGGTCCTTTCTCCACCAGCCCTCATTCTCCCTAAGCTCACTTGACAGTGCACCCTATAAAAGACCTATTACTGCTGGGTGTGGGGTGTACACCTGTCGCTCCAGCACTTGGGAGGTCAGAGCACGAGGACTAAACCAAGTCTGAGGCCAGTCTGGACTATTCAGTGAGACCCTGTTGTGCATTGTAAGCCCTCCAAAGACAAGCTTGCACTAAGAGAAAGAACACCTGTACTTGGGTTCAAATCCCTGCTTCACCTCTTTTCTTAGTAATTAGGTAAACTGTGGTGCCAGTTAATTTTTCCAAGCCTCACACATGAAATGTGGATAAGACATATACCTTGCTTGAAGAGCCACTACATGATTTTGAAATAACATATAAAAGTACCTGGCAGAATATTTGGCACCTAAGAGTCAGGGACAGCGTTATGGAGTTTAATGTGATTTTTTTTTTCAATGTGTGTTGTTAAAGGTCCATATCACTAATTGGCAATTTAGAAATCCAAAGTTCTGAAAACTAAAACCTTCTGCCTAACTTGCATGGTGGCAAATCCTGAACTGACCTGTATGTAAGGCTTTCATACAATCTTTAGTGTGAAAATTCATAAATTTCATTAAATATTAATGAGTTGGATTACAGTACTACCTCACAGCACTTTTATGGTATATGCAATTATTTTAAAAATTTTTAAAAAACTATAAATTCTCAAATACATATGGTTCCCCCTGGTTTCAAACAAGGGATGTGGACTTGTAATAAATTATTCATGCATCAATTACAGTAAATATAAATCTAGCAGAATAAGATTCATGCATTCTAAACCCAGCCTTGCTAATTCAGTTATCACTAATAAAACTGCTGGACACGGCACACACCTGTCATCCCAGTGCTCGGGAGACTGAGGGAGGGGGATCACTGGAAAAATTAACTGGTTCCACAGGCCAGACTGGGTATAGCAAGACTATTTCAAAATGAGCTGAAAAACAAAATGACCCTGACCCACAAGTTATCACTGATAAAACTGAAGAAACTCGACTTAATCTCTTACATTCTGAGTTTTTAAGATGGAACTTTCAATTTGAAAATATCTCTGTATATTATTTTTAATATTTTATCAAGAAAAAGTGTCGCTGGGGGCTGGGGATTTAGCTCAGTGGCACTGTGCCTGTCTCACAAGCACAAGCTCCTGAATTCAATCCCTGGTACCAAAAAAAGAAGAGAAAGTGTTGTTACATTTTGGCCATGTTTTTCCCTAAAACATTTCCTATGAAGAGCTAAAAACCTATGTATACAGAACGTACTCAGGAATGTAGCTCAGTGGTGGAATGCTTCCCTAGCATGCTCAAGGCCCTGGGTTCCATTCCCAAGTGGTGCCACAAAAAAAAGTACTATTGAATTTATCAAATAAAAAACACCTGACCACTTAAATTCCAAATAGGCCAGAGGGCCGGGAATTTAGCTCAGTGGTTCTGCCAACTGCCTCACAAGTGCAAGGACCCAAGTTTGATCCCTGGTACAAAAAAAAAAAACACCCAACAAAACAAAAACAAACCAATACAAAAACGAAATACTAGGCCAGAAAAAGTGGTACCATGAAAGAATACTAGCTTTGTATTTAATAGATCCAGATTCAAATTTTGGCTGTATTATAGTTCCATTACCTTGAGAAACTGAAGCTTTAAGCTTTTCTATGGAGTTGTTGCTGTCTTTTTGGAGGAAAGTGATCACACTTGAGTGTAGGCATACACACACCTGGAAGTAGAGGTGCAAACAGGCTCATGTACAACCACATTTGCTAGAATACTAAACTCAGTGTGTAACAGTGCTTACTTGGCAACAAATTCTAATCTTCCTTGAATTTTCAAGTTTTCTGTTTAACTGAAACTTAAAGCTAATTGGGCGGGGGGGTTGAACTCAGGACCTTGTGCTGGTGAGGCAGGCGGTGGAACCACTGAGCTAAATCCCCGGCCCATGAAACTAATTTTTGCTATGAGAAAATACTATTATGTTTAGAATTCAGATATATTCCAAATAATTCATGAAAAAAGGTAACTGGAATATTGGGGAAAGTATTCTCACTGCAAGTGTAAATGACAAAAAAAACTTTTATCAACCCGTTATAGCCTGTGATTTCACATCTAAATTTTGAATGGCAATGGTTCTTTGTGTTCGCAAGTATTGAGACAAGCTGTTACAAAGAAGAGTGGAGGTTGACTGGAGTGACTTGGCTATCTTTCAACAAGGAGGTAGAGTACACCAAGCTGGATCAAGAAACCTAGTCTCTAGTTTGGGCTAGACAGTAAATCTTCTCTTTTCCTCGTTTATAAGCAATGGCATTTTCATTTCTTCCCAAGGGTTAAGAGTCATGGAAGCACTCTGAAGACCAAGAATTAAGAAATCTACATTGCTGACCTAACTTTGAAACCTACTAGTGTGAGACACAGGGCACTTCACTTGTCTTAAGTCCTCTGTGAATTGAGTAACTCTCTAGTTCCAGGACTTGTCATTGTATGCTATTAATTTGAATCCAAAATACCCAAGCTATCACAGACACTGCAAAAGATAAAAAAGGAATTATATATATGAAATTGCTTGGAAATGTGCTGTGCTGGGGATGTATGTGGCTCAGTGAGAGAGTCCCTGGGTTCAATCTAATGTGCTAGACAGACATCCATGAAAACCATGCTGTACAATCAGCCTATGTAGCCTCATTTAGAAAGTGGTGTCAAAGAACTACTAATACATTCTGAAATGCCCTTTACATTTTAGGTTAACATTAAAATAATAACATTTACAGTAAAAAGAAAAACCAGAAAAATGGCAAAAATATACACAGAACTAAAGGCAGAAATCTCCACCAAGAGCTATACTGCATTGCTATTTTCAATATGTGCTTCTTTTTGTTTTCAAACTTTTAAACAAGGCTGATTACTTTGGAATCAAGTCAGTATTTTTCGTTTGTTTGTTAAATGCTCAAAGGTAATACAAATTCTTCAATTTGAAATAACAGTATTTCCCTAAGTCAGGACTTTTTTTATTGCAAAATTTAACACACCACCAAACTCAAGTTTAATTATTTCTGCTTTATTGTTGGTCATGAGTAAATGTAAATATGTCTTTAAAAGATAGTTACAAAGAGACTTCACCACTAAAATATAATCAGAAACCAAGCTACTTTGAAATTGGTAATTTGAAAGTGACAAAAAAAAAAAAAAAGCCCACAGTATACTTCAATCTTCAATAAAGGGCAACAAAAGATTAAAATTGTTTTAACAACATACCGAGTTAGAAAAAGAGCAGAAATCCCAATGCCTCCAACACACAGTAAGATGTGCTTAATATATTTATCCCCACATGGCTGTATTTCTAAAAATTCAAGTATTCCAGTAAAAAAGTTACGTTAGTTTTCCAATATCCAATATCTGGCAACACAAATTCAGGCATACGAAGTCACTACTATAAAATAAAACGTCATCAAAATTTAGTGCATTGAAATTTAAAAAGCAGAGAAAAATAGTAATTTAATTTCGCCAAACAGTAATTACTTCCGAGACAAAAAAATCCAATCCAGATAAAAGAAATCTTTATTTTAATATTGTGTTTCCTGATCCTAAAGAAAATATCCAGAATCGATTACATACACTGGTCACTTTTTATGTTAAAGAAAAGGAGTCATACTATAACCCGTGGCGACAATGATTTATAGATTCAGGAGCAAACCGGATGGCAGAGAAGCAGGTAGGTAGCTCATTCTCCAAATTCCCACCCGTGCGCAGGCGTGTGCAGTCCCACGCCACCACCAGTTGGACGCGATCATCTCAGCCAGGAGACAGAACCGTGTGGAACAAATCCACCCCCAGGGTCCCACCGCTCTTTAGAACGCTAAGATACTCCCACTGCCCACAGAAGTTGGAATGAAGAGGCAGCGACTATTAAAACATTTGAAAACCAAACTTTCTCCATTTAGAAAACTTACAAAGTAGCCAGTCCTTTGCAAGAAGAGTAACATTTATTTACAAGCGCTCTCCTTCCTCTTTAAGGCTAACAGATTAGGTTAAACTAAGCCACACCCCTCCATAAATGGCACATTCCATACAATAGCCGGGAGAAAGGCAAAGGGCGATCCCACCGACCGCGGGGAAGGGGGCAGCAAACTTGCCGAAATTCTGGGACTCATCCGCCAGCTAGCGGAGCCCAGCCCGCGGAGCCCAGCCCTTTATGACTGGAGTCACCCGGGGGAGGGGGCGAGGTTACAGAAATATCCCGAGACGCGTACGCCGGCTGGGGGTGGAACGAGAACACGCGGGATTTGGGTCGCGCAGTTAACCCGCACCGCCCTGGCTCGCACGGCACGGGCGGCCCCCGAGGAAGGGCGGACGTACTCCGGGGCTACCCCAGCCCGCGGAGCCCAGCCCTTTATGACTGGAGTCACCCGGGGGAGGGGGCGAGGTTACAGAAATATCCCGAGACGCGTACGCCGGCTGGGGGTGGAACGAGAACACGCGGGATTTGGGTCGCGCAGTTAACCCGCACCGCCCTGGCTCGCACGGCACGGGCGGCCCCCGAGGAAGGGCGGACGTACTCCGGGGCTACCCCTCTCGCGAGCCGGAGGCGGGGGGAG
>NW_022900923.1:44006284-44022960 GCF_012274545.1 Fukomys damarensis
GAACTTCGGCCGATGGGGCCGCTGTCGCCGAACCCCGAGCTGCTGGCTTCTCAAACTCCGCCACTCCTTGGTTCTGGGCCTCTGGATCAGACGAGCCCCCCGCTCCCCCGTCTCTTCAAAATGGATGAATCAAACCAGCCGAAAATGCGCCAAAGCTGCGGTACAACCTAACCCGCTAGCTTTGGTGCGCTCCGCCCCTACACGCCCTGTCATTGGCGACTTGTGCCAGATGCGCCCTGCTCATTAGTCCGTTTGAATCATCACGTCCTTCGGGCCCCGCCCCCTCCCCTATAGGCTCCGCCTCCCCCGTGGAGTCCTGTTAGTTAAGATGCTCTGAGAGCGCACGGCCGCAAAACAAAAATGGTCGCTGCTCAGTCCGCCCCCTGGCTTCCACTCCGGAGTTGCAGATTCGTCTTGGGTCTTATCTTGGGACCGGTAGAAAAAAATACTTCTATAGGGTGCAACGTCGTTCAGTGTTTGTGTAATAGCGTTTCATTTCCTATGCCTTGACCACCTAGAAAATTCACCGATTACAGAACTTGTGGGATAGGCAAGCAGATTCGTCACTGAGGGGCTGCTTCAGAATTGGAGGGAAATTCCTTTAGTTCAAAAATTTGACCTTAAACCCACAAGCCCCTTTGCTCTGGCTTCAGCATTTGCCGTCAGAGGCCAAACACACTGCTGCAATAGACTGGATCATAATCAAGGAATATCTTCACCCCTGATTTCCAGTCTCCATTCTGGACCTTGAGATCCATTGCAGGGTCATTAAAGTCCAAGTCTCAAATACTACTATTTCAAAGAATATGAGGTAAATAATAATTAGGAAAATGAGCTCTGGGGTCACAGCGTGTACCCCAAGTCCACTACTTAATAATTGCATACTTTTCTCTCACTCTCCCTCAGTTTTCCCATCTGTAAAATGGGACACAACTGTACCTACCTCATAGATTTAAATGAATTAATATATAAAAGGTCTTTAGGACAGTCTCTTACATTCAGTACACGCGAAGTTCGTGGGTTATGTTCAATTTCTGAAAGATGACCTCATCCCTGGGTAGAGGTGGATGGGGCTGATTCAAGACTTTCAAATCATACCTGGAGGCAACTCAAATCATTCCATTTACATCTACAAACATTTGTTGGATGCCTGAAATGCTCAGAGACAGAGCTCTGGATTCCTCTAGAAATGGGAACAGCTGAGGCCCACTGCTCCACTGTAAACTGACTTCAGTCCCGGCCAGAGGAGAAGTGTTAACAACAGTCCCCCCAGCAGTTATCTGCCTCCTGAGTCTCCCTTTGCAAAATCTGGCTTCTCTAAGGGAAGAGAATAGCACCATCCACCAGAGAAGCATTAAACCGGTTACTTCCTGGCCAGGCCACCCTTCCACACCACTTTTTAAATAATTTACCATTTCAAGTGTACAGTTCTTTGGCCTTAAGCACGTTCACGCTGTATTGCAGCCATCACAGTGTGCCTCTCCAGAACGTCATCTTCTCTAACTGAAGAAATGAAACGCCCATTAAACACGAACTCCCACTCCCTGCCGTCCACACCCTCGGCCTCTGACACTCACTATTCCACTTTCTTACTCTGAATACCTCACATAACTGGAATCAGTAGGATTTGGCCAGGGCCGGGGATTTAGCTCAGGGGTGCTGCACCTGCCTTTCAAGTGCAAGGACCTGAGAGTCCTTAGTACCAGAACAAAAACAAAATAGTATTTGGCCTTTTGTGATTGGCTTATTTCACTTAGCATAATATCTTCCAGGTTCATCCACGTCGCAGGGTGTGTCAAAATTTCCTTCCTCTTAAACCTATTAAAAATACATATTTTTTGAGACAGGGTCTCCCAATGCAGCCCAGGCTGGCCTCGGACTAGGGATCCTCCTGCTTCAGCCTGTGAGTGCTGGGCCCACAAGCACGCATCACCATGCCCTGCAATAATTCATTATACTGTATGCCATGTTTTGTTTATCTGTTCATCCATCTGTGGATGTTCTCATTGCTTCCTGACTATGGCTACTGTGAACAGCACGCTGTGCACATAACACTACACAGTGCAGACATCCGAGCCCCTGCTTCCCCTTCTTTTGGTATATTCTCAGCCCTGGAATTCTGTTTAATGTCTGAGGAATTGCCACACGGTTTTCCGTAGGAGCGGGACCATTCCACATTCCCATCAGCTGTGCACGAGTGTCCAATCCCTCGTCTCCTTACCAGCACCCCTTTTGTTTTTGGGTAACAGCCATCTTACCAGGTATTTAAAGTTTTACCCTAAGGGTCTTACCATTCCTGTTATTGTCCAGAATGCCAGTGCCAAGACTGGGTGGTGCCGTGATCCCAGAATGGCTTTGTTGGAGGCTGTTTCATATGAACTAATTGCTATTATTGTAGCAAATTACTATTATTTAGTATTATAAGATGAGGCAGAGGAATTCTGGTTACTCATTTATTAAGTACTGAATGGAATCAGCTAGAGTCAATGTGTGCAAGGAGGTGGGAAGTTCAGAGCAGGTCTGCCAGGCTTTGTCCCCTTAGCGAAGTTCAAGGCCAGGGTACAGATGGGCCCTGAATGAAGACTCCCCTTCCAAAGCGAGCGTCATGGCCTAGCTCTCTCTCTGCCAAAGCTTCGGCTAACATTTTCACTCACTGTTTCAACCAGAGCTGCCTCTTAGGAAGAAAATAGCCTACGACTTCAACATCTATCTACTTTACTTCTTCGTGGACAAGTTCAGAACTCCTCTGCGATAGCCCAGAGAATGAGCTGCAAGGTCAGTGCCCTCCAGCCATCTCCAAACAACCCACTGTGTGTGCCCGTCAGGACCACAGCTGCGCAGCCAGGAACTGAAGAAAGGCACTGATCATGGGTCAGACTTTCAGAAGCTCCAGCTGATAACACTGAAGAGATAATATGTATGATAAATCTATGAGAAACTATAAAAACAAAAAAGGTGTGAGTGACAAAAAAGGTAAGGTTATTCCTTATTACTCAAAATGAAATGTAGAGCTGGGTTCTGTGGCATTGGCCAATAGTCCCTGCCGCTTGGGAGGCTGATGCAGGAGTTACTGGGCCCAAGAGTTTGAGATCAGGCCTAGGCAATGAAGTGAGACTCTGTTACACACACACATCTAATGGCCCTTCAAGCCCAAGGCTAACATATTCTAAGATTTTAGTTAAGTTTTGAGAAGTAAACTTTTATTTCTCTCCTGCATATACTAAAGACAGGAAGAGCTAGTAATATATCTCAGCAGCACAGCCACACACGGTAGTGAGAACCAGCCGTGCTGGTGTGGAAGGGCTAAGGATTGTTCCATGTCCCTAAGGAGAACCTATTCATGCCAAGGCTGTCCAGAGCAGCTAGGAGTTTTGTGGGTTCTCCCCCTTAGTACTGGGGATAGATAGATCCAGGGTCTTGCAGCCGTTAGGCAAGTGCTGCACCACTGAGCTCCACCCCCAGCTTTCACCTGGGAGCTTTATTTTTAAAAACGGTCAGCATCTACTCTGTACTGAGCACTTCCAGTTCTGGGACTGCATGAAAGTCAGTCAGTCAGGAATGAAGCCAGACACTGACCACTGCTTCTGCGGACCACGGGAGCAGAGCGAGCACCACTCTTGAAAGGCCCGACAGAGCTGGGCATAGTGGCACACGCCTGTGATTCCAGCACTCAGGAAGCTAAGGCAGGAGGATCGAAGCAAGTTCAAGGCCAGCCTGAACTACACAGCGAGACCCTGTCTCAACAACAAACAACCAACAAACACACAAACACTCTGCTGGGGCGTTAAAGGCTGATCCAAACTAGGTATGGCATTGCACAGCTGTGATCCCAGTTACCCCGGGGAAGCTGAGGCAGAAGGACTGCAAGTTCCAGGCCAGTGTGGGCACTTAGAAAGACCCTGTGTCAAAAGTAAAAGGTCCAGGAGACATACTTGGTGGTACAGCATCCCTGGGCTCTATCCCCAGTACCTTTTAAAAAAATCCTCCTATTATTTTAAGATTTCTACCTCCAACTGGTGGCTCTCTCTGCCCTGCCACCACTTTAGAACACAGGAGGAAACAGGAGGACTTTGTGGTCTCCACTCCATCCCTCTACAGCCAGGAGGCTCAGGAGTCTGTGAGGGGACGGCCCAGGGTACCAGTTGCTGCGGCTTGTCTGTATTTTCTCAGAAGTTTATTTCTTTGCTCCAGAGTTCGATCCTCCTCTCTGCTTTGAAGAATGTTAAGAGAAAAGGTTAGGTGAATTTTTACGGCAAAAACAATAAAGACACACACACATTCGACTTTCTTTCCTTTATTTGATGATACTGTGGGTTGAACCCAGGGTCTTTGCACTGAACTATAACCCTGACCTCTTAAAATTTTGAGAGAGAGTCTCCTGAATTGTGAAATTGCCCAAGCTGGGCTTGAACTTGCATTCTTCCTGCCTCAGTCTCCCAGAGTGCTGGGATTAAAGGTGTGTGCCCAGCTTGACATTTATTTTATGGGTCCCCCACCCCACACTATGAGAAAGTTGTTGCATTTTAATTCTCTTTCTTTTTTATTGACATTTATTTTTATCATTTATTATTATCATTTATTATTATTATTATTATTATTATTATTATTATTATTATTATTATTTGAGATAGGGCCTTACTTTGTTATTCAGGCTGGCCTTAAATTCACTATGTACCCCAGGCTGGCCTTGAACTTGTGGAGATCCTCCTGCCTCAGCCTCCTGTGTGCTAGAATTATAGGTGTGTGCCATGACCCCTGGCTCTTTTCCCATTTCTTTTTTTTTTTTTTTGGTACCAGGGATCTAACTCGGGTCCTTGTGCTTGTGAGGCAGGCCACCGAACCGCTGAGCTAAATCCCCAGCGCCCCCATTTCTTAATTTGAGGGTTTTGTTTTGTTTCGTTTGCTATTTTGTATGAGCTCCTTATATATTTTGACTACTACTGCTTTACTGGATATATGGTTTATAAACATTTTCATTTTGTCCATTATTTTCTTTGCTCGGCAGTAACACATTCCTCTTACTCACCCAAGTCCAAATCCTTTTGCTACTCACTCCACCCCCATTCCTCAGTGTTATTCTTCAACATGGAAACCTCTTGATTCCTCCTTCATTGAATTTAATAAAAATTCACTTTTTACCTTCCTTGTTCATTTTTGGTGCTAGAACAAAATACCTAAGGCCGGATACTTTACAAAGAAAAGAAGGTTTGCTTCGCTTACCATTCTGGAGCTCTGGTATCTTGTCAGCTTCTGGTTGAGGGCCTTGTGCTAAAGCGACCCATGGTGGAAAACAGAAAGCGCGCAGTGCGTGACAGAGCCAGAAGGGAGGCCTACCCGACCCACAGCCCGCTCTCTGTGACACCTCACTCACTTCCTCCCACGAGTTCCGGTCCAAGACTGAGGCAGCTAACCCAGACTGAGCAAGACACCGACCCACTGATGAAGGTGACACCCGCCCACCCAGTAACCCCGCAGGCTCGACTGTGAAGGGCTCCACTGCCCTTGACACCGTCCAGCTGGCGGCCAGGCTCCCGGCGCTCAGACCTCGGGGACAAGCCACGTCCACGCCACGCTTCCCACCTCCGTGGTCGCGGCGCGTGCCGCACTACTTCAGGAGCCCTTCTGTCCCTTCTCCGTGACCAGCAGCAGGTCCTGCTCGTGGATGGCGCTCATGTGGTGTCCATACTCAGATTTTCATTGAGCCCAAAGTTTCCATAATAATGTCTGGACCCCATAAAGTAGTATTTTCTTTTGTTTGTTTTTATTTTTGGTACCGGGGATTGAACTCGTGTCCTTGCGCTTGCAAGGCAGGCCACCGAACCGCTGAGCTAAATCCCCGGCCCTCCATAGAGTAGTATTTAAGCTACCACAAGTGAGATTTCTGAAGCACAAATATAATATTACTTTGCTTTAATATAATGCTAATGATATAATATCACTTCCATGACCTGGGGGGAACAGTTATAATACATATGGCAAAAGATTAATGTCCTTAACATATCAGGAGCTTTAGAAGGGCTTAGGAATGGAGTACAATGGCAGAGTGCATGTCTGGTTATGCTAGGCCTGGGCACAGGTGACATGCAGAGGCAATAAAATGATTAATATGTTCTTTTTTATTTTTTTGAGACAAGGTCTCCCTACGTAGTTTAGGCTTTTTTTTTAAGCAAAATATTTATTGGTACCCAAATGGTAACAATCAACATAGGGACAATTTTGAACTCACTACGTAGCTCAGACTGGCCTTGAACGCACAGCGATCCCCCTACCTCAGCCTCCCCGTGTTGGGCGTACAGGGGAGAACCACCTTATTGTTCACCATCCTTGCTATGACCTGTTTCTCTGACATTCATGTGATGGAGTCTAATCCCTAATGTGTTCTGTTAAGAGTTTGGGCCTTGGGGGCCACAGGTTACCAGGGTGCAGCCCTCCTGAGGGGCATTAGTGCCCTTCAGAAGTGGCCTGGGGAGCTTGTTTGACCCTCCACCTTGAGGACAAAGTCAGTAGGTCCATTTATGAAGCCGGGCACCCTCACCCAACACCAAAACAGCTGGTGCCTCGATTTTGGACCTCCCAGCCTGCAGCACTTTGAGCAAGGAGTCTTTGTGGCTTGCACACCACGCAGCCAAGTTCATCACTGCACCCCAACAAAGCAGAGCAGAGTCCTGTCCCTATTCCCTGAGCGAGCGAGCGAGCCCCCGCCTTCGGCCGCTGCAGCCCAGGCTTCCTCCACGATGCCCCCTCCATCCCTCAGCGCGTTTGTCCCGGGAGGACCTGGCACTTGGCGGCTGCACCACCTCGGGTTCAGTGAGTGACCCAAACAATCTGCCCCACGGCTTTCTAACCCGATTTCCAATGCTCAGCACACAGACCCTTTGGTCCACCGGCCACTTCCCAAACTTGCGAACAATTCTGAAATCCCCCTTCCTCCCCAACCTGAAATCCTCAGTTCATAGTCATCTCAAGTCCTCCTTGGTACACTCTTTCTTGCCCTCTATCCGTTGGATTTGTACGGCACAGGCCTAAGATCTCCTACAACCCCTGCTGCAAAACCGGATACATGAGCTATGCAATTGGAGATACTTTCAGTGTGAGTACATGGCTAGACATGATGGTGTATGTTTATAATCCCGGCTGCTCAGGAGACTGAGGCAGGCAAATCCCAAGTTCAAGGACAGCCTGGGCCATTTAGCAAGACTCCGTCACAACATAATAAAAGGCTGTGGATGTAGCTCAGTGGGTATAGCACCTGTGAGTTCAGTCCCAATGCTGAAAAAGACGGGGAAGGAGGAAGAAACCCATTTAATGCTCCCCCATTTTTTTGGGGGGGATTGAACCTAGGACCTTCACACGGAACTATATACTCGGCCCCTTTTTAATTTTTATTTTTGAGACATAGTCTCAGTAAGTCACTAAATTGCCCGAGCTGGGCTTGGACTTGCAGTTCTCCTGCCTCAGCCTCCCAGAGTGCTGGGATTACAGGCACGCACCACCATGTCTGTCTTGAAATCAAATTTACTGAACTGTAAATAGAGTTCTTAGTTGGCTTTTGGTGCTATTGGATGGTTTGTATTTTTTTCCTTCATTTTCCCTAATGAGGAGGATTTATATTTTTCAGTATAAAGAGTAATGGAAAAATCTGTCTACCCACTTGATTAATTGCCCACTTAATAAATTACTTTTTCCACCGTCCTGAAAATTTGCATAAAGTACGAGGCAGTGCAACATAGCTAGGCACTGCTTCTGATGCCCCATGGCTTAGAGTTAAAAGCCATGATTTTGTTACCTGCCAGCTGCATAACCTTGAAAAAAACTTTTTTTTTTTTGCTTCAGTTTCCTCATATATTTTATCACATGGGGCTGGGGGTCAGTGTGAAATTAAAAACGTTCTGCTTGAAGTATTTAGGAGAGTATGTGGTTTATAGCAAACACTCAAATTAACACTGGCTACTGGCAGCAACAGTCAAAAATAGAATAGCTGTTAAAATCCTTGTGCTTGCAAAAAGGAAAAGTGATATTCAAAATTAAATGAGAGTCACTGGGCTTGGTAAATGGAACTCGTCAGTTAAACATCGTAGGACACATCTGCCCGGTGTGTGACTCAAGCTCCACTTAAGCTGGCCCCAACTTAATCACACATCTGTCGTCCACCCATGAACACGCTCTCAAAGCTATCTGACACAAAGCAAGCAATTCAAACTCCTACGGGCTTGGTTCTGTTTCTCTAAATGTCTGGGCTTATTTTCTAAAATAGGTTTTGCAGGCCAAATGTTTCCCAGAAACCTAAATGACAGAATGGAGATGGAGGATGAAGAGACATGCAGTTATGTCTTGGCTTTATGACAAGTGCAACCGGCTGCCTTTCAGTCAGTCAAGTTTTGAGACATTTGTTCCCTCAAACATCAAATGCGAGGAACTGTTTGCTTTCTTATTTCAAAGATGGTGTGAGAGATATACAACTCGTATATCTGATCCGAGGGAAGGATAATTGGTTTCTAGTGCTTTGGGCTCACGTAATAAATCAGGAAATACCTATCTTATCACCTTCCTATAGTTTCTCCTGCCGATTCCTATTACCATGTAATTAATTCCTAACAAGATGGATCTGAATGTGAATCAAATTAAATTTGTATGAAGAAAAGGTATCAAAACAGTCTCTATCACTTAGCACTGTTAAGAGCGTGTGATGGTTAATTTTTTATCATCAACTTGACTGGACCACTGGATGCCCAGATATTTGGTCAAACACTGTTCTGGGTATTTCCGTGAGGGTGATTTTGGAGGAGGTTAATATTTAAACTGGCAGGTGGTGTAAAGCAGATGGCCTTCCCAATGTGAGTGGGCCTCATCCAATTGGCTGAGGGCCCAAGTAGAACAAAAGTGCTTTCTCTCAAGTAAGGGAGAATTCTGCCTGACAACCTTCACGTTAGAATCGGCCTGCTGGTCTTTGGACTCAAACTGGGGCATCATCACTATAGATTTTTGGATTTGCCAGCCATAATTGTGTGAACCAATTCCTTATTTTAAGTGCGTATAATATTTCTATATAGTACATCTCTACCTATATAGGTTCATATATCTATATACTTCTCTCTTGAATGGAGAGCAATACCATTATTACTGAAATTCTGCAGCTAAAACTGGACAGAATTCAGATCACGTTTGAAAACTAAAGGAAATCAGGATCTTTCTGACAAAAAAAAAAAAAAACAAACCCTCACATATAGATATAGTCTGCAGTCTGGTATTTATGGCTGAATCAAAAACACATAAAGAGCTCTTTCCAACAGATCATTTTCTAGTGACTTTCTACCTATTCCAACCTGCAGCTTTTGGATTGTTTAGCTGTAACAGATGAGTCACTGACACAGTGCGCCAAGAGGGCGGAGGGGAAAAGGCACTGAGGTTTGTTTCCTTGGGAGATTTGGTCACTGGCTTTGCAGAATTTCATGGAAAGTTTTACCTCCTCTAACCATGGCCCCAAATCATGTCAAATGCAACCCACTGCCTACAAAAAGATAATGACCAGCAGGAAAAACCTCATGTGTGACGGAGGAGTGCCCTGAAGAATAAAATTAATCTGAAAGTAATAGGAAAAAATGAGGAACCCAATTATACCTTAGCAGTCCTACACCGTGACTCATTTGGGCTCTTCAGAAGTGGCGCAGAGCGAGTGACCATTTACTGCTGAGGGGCCTGCCCTGCCCCACGGTCTCTTCTCCCCCACTGATTTAGTCATAAAGCCAGAGGAGGAGTCACTGTCCCACAGCACTGTTCTCAACCCTTCTCGGGGTTTCCCGGAACACTCCACAGGGAATTCTTAGGTTTTCTTCTTGGTCAAACACCAGATGAATAATGGGGGATGTCTTGCCTTAAATACAGAAACATCTGCAGGGAAGGACTTCTAAAGTTTTACCAGAAAGACAGCATCCAAATGATAGCGCTTAATGAATTTGAGTGTAAGTGCATTTCCATTCATGTAAGTTTCTCTTTCTTCTTCTCTTTTAGAAGTGGCAAAGTTTATTTGAGAAAGTAGGAGGGAAGAGTGAGGGAGAGACTGGCTTCGCAGATTGATCTTGAGCCAAGGAAAAGAGGAAAAAGACAAAAAAGCACACCCTAGAGGAAATGGGGCGGGCTCTCGCGAGGAAAACTCCCATAGCGGATTCTTCCTCATTTTAACTGCTTTCCTTTTCTTTATCTATAGGCGCATACAGGGAATTAGTATCTATTAATTAAATGTGGTAGGCCTGGGGAGACAGCTCAGCTGGTAGAGCACTTGCCTAGTATGCACAAGGCCATAGGTTCAATCCCCAGTACCACCATAAAAGAAAAAAAAAAGCCTATAAATTAAACGTGGTGATCTCCTTCCTTAGTGAGTTTCAGGCCTACAAGGTTCACCAATTGGGAGAGAAACCCAGAAGGGCTGGCAGGGCAGCCGCACACAATATTCAAAAAGGCAGGTAGGTTGTGAGCCAGTGAATTGGAAGAGAAAGCACATTCAGTTTTTAAAATGGTCACATCTCACAGCAGTATTTGCAGTGTTACATTAAGTACTGAAGTGGGCATATGGAGCTAAGCAATTGGTAGAGTAAATTAACAGCTAAAAAGAATACTTACCTTCCTCTAAAAAGAAGGTATTTAAAAATTGAAGGCCTCCACAATACTTCTGAACTACAGGTATAAAACAGCACTTTAACTGACTCACATTGTTAAAGGCCAGTACCTACTAACTACCCTGAAACAAGACCTGGTTCCTATTGGTAATATTTCAGGGGTTCAAACCAGTGAATGAAAATCAATTTTCTTTTCACATCACTAGAATTTGTTACTGCACTATCATCTTTAGGATCATGGCAACCAATCTATCTATCTGAAAATACTATTACTAGTAATAAATAACTATTTGAAAATAGTAATATAAAAGAAAACATCAAAGTCTTAAAAGACTAAGCAAGCTATAAAAATTGGCATTCAAAAGTAACAATTAACCACAGATGGCCCTCTTCTGATATTTGGCTTCTGGCCTCTTTCTTCAGAGTGGTTTTCAAAGCTTGTGTGTATCACAAAGAGCTAACAGAACCTACAAAAGCCCAGGGCCGCTTCTCTGCCTTTACCACATTCTCCAGCAATAGTTTCCAAATACTGTTGATCAGAATCACCCCGGAAGTTTTGAAAATGACACATTTCTAGGCCTCACCCCTCAAGGCTTTTTTTGTTGTTGTTGTTGTTTTGGTACCAGGGATCAAACTTGGGGCCTTGCAAGTGCAAGGCAGGCGGAGGAACCACTGATCTAAATCCCTGGCCCATCCCTCAAAGGGTTGATTCCATAGGTTTAAGACTGGGATCAACAAAAACCCTTCAAACATTAAATACATTTTTAAACAAACTTTCCAAGTAGTTTTGATGAGATAGACTTGGGAACCACTGGCTTACGATACTTATTTAAGATCTATCAAAGAATTCAAGCCTCTGAACTCTCTAAGAATATTCAAAAACTTGGGTAGTTTGTAAATCATCATTCTGGGGAGAATTTTACAAATTAAACTGTCTAAAGTGATTTGATACTAAAAACCCTAATTTGGCACTTAATAATTTTTGTCTATCCATTTTCCACCCCCGGGCCATACACAATCTTTGTTTTATATGGCTATTAACTGCTAGCTATCCCGTGTTTGTAAAGCCACTCTGCTGGATTCTATTAATCTCTCCCCTTCCTTCCACTCTGATTCCCAAACTGTGAAAACCAGACCTGTTTCCAAGCACCAAGCCACCCGATATCACTGGCAGCACTATGATCAAGGTATCAACCCAGAGCCCCCAAGTTCCTGCTGCTGCCCTACCAGAGGGGAGAAACTAAAAAACAAAGAAACAAGAAACCTGAGAATTAATTTCTCACTGGAAAGAAGAAATACTCATCACACAAGATAGGTAGTTTAAAAACTTGACAATTCTTGAAGTCAAGATAAGAGAAAATTCATCATGACTAAAAGGCCCACAAATGCGGTAGCCCAAAGCCCACGGATGCCCAGCCTTCTCTTTCTGCATCCCAGAATCATGTTGAATTTCCAAGTCCACAACAGAAAGAATCTGAAAGCACTGGCCTGTGAGGATTTTGGGAAAAGACATCTGAGCTCATTTTCCTGAAGTAATATTATCATACATCAAATGCAAAAGTAAGCTTACAAGTAGGTGAGAATTACAATTTTTAAAACACAGATGCTGAATTCTAATGCTTCCCACAAAATTCTAGATCACAAAGAAGGATGAGATGCTCTTTCTTATATAAAGGCATTAACTGGGCCACATGAGGCGGTAGGCAACAAGTCAGAGCCAGCAGTCAGGAGATGAAGAAATGCCCGGGGGTCCCAGGTGTCTAAGTCACCACGGACCCCTCACCAGACAGCAGGCAGGAAACAGCTGAAATGTTCTTAATGAAACCACTTGGTGAGAGATGGGAAAACGTCCTAGCAATGGGACGGAAAACAAGCCAAAGGCTACTAGCAGCAGGACCAGCTGGAGGAGGACTTGGCCTGCAGATTTATGTAGTTTCCTTGGGTGGACAAAGACATGACATCCTCTCTGGAGTTGCTCATCATCTTTTCAACAAGGACTCTAAGAAAAAAAACAAAACCAACAACAACAACAAATGAAAAATAAGGCTGAGAAGCTGCACGGAGGAAAAGGAGAAATGGCAGACACTGTCTTATCACTAGACAACATCCAATGAAGTCACAAGGTTTAAGTACCTCTTGTCCTCAGTTATCTTGCACAGAAGACAGCAGGCCTAAAATTCAGGAGCTAATATTACAGCGGTCCAGTGCATTCTTGTTTGCTCAGAAACAAGAAGAGAGGGTCTGTGGGGCCACGGTGGAAGATGGATAAAGCAGAGCAGCACAAGCCACTCACCTCATGGCTTCATTAATATTTTTGTTCTCCTTGACTGACGTTTCTGTCCAGCCTGTGAAACCGTTCTCTTTACTGAACCGGTCAATCTGGTCCCGGCTCACTGCCCAAGGGGACAGATCACACTAGGAAAGAAAAACATAAAAGGCAACACCATCAACTTCATCAGAACAGGAACACAGATCAGATACACGTGGACTTGGAACATTTCTCCAACGGCTAAGATCGCCAGCATCTAGAATCTGCAGTCAGCCTTCTTCCCGAAGAGAGTCACTCTCTCAACATGATTCCGCCAACTTGAAAAGGGGAAACAGAGTCCCAGAATCAGATGCATCTTAGATCTGTGCACTCTCTGACTACTGAAGAGCCAGGGCTGCTGTCTTCTGTCAGTTACACACCTTGTTGGCCAGGAGCAGGCAGGGCACGGGCTCTCCACTGGGCAGTGTAAGCTTGCTGTCCAGATCCTGTTTCCACCTCTGGCTGTTGCTGAAGGTAGCGGCATTGGTAACGTCAAACATAATGACACAGGCAGAGGCGTCTCGGTAGTAGAGTCGCGTCATGGAGGTGAAGCGCTCCTGCCCTGGGAGAAGAAAGACGTCTCCAGCAGGCGATCTGGAAAGTCTCTCACCCGCTCTCTGCCACCCTGCCTACTCTCTCCTGTTTCCCTCTCCAATTCTTAATTTTTCTATCTCATTAAGCCTAGTTACTCCAAGGCAGATTCGGTGCCCAGGTTGTCCAAGTCCAAATCACTGCGCTGCCACTTACTGTCTATGTGACTCTGAGCAAACCGTACTCTCCGTGCTTCAGATTTCTCATCTCTAAAGCGAAGATAAAAGCTTTTATGGTACAGCCTTTGTGAGAATCAATGGATCAGTGCATTTGAAACACTTAGAAGAAATGGTTGGGGGGCCAGGGATTTAGCTCAGTGGTTCCGGCACCTGCCTCGCAAATGCAAGGACCCAAGTTCAAGCCCCGGTAACCCCTCCCCCGAAAAAGAAGAAATGGTTGAAGGGAGGTGAGGAAGGTGAGGAAAAGGAAGTAAAAAGAATTAAGATGTTATATACACATGCCAACTCCTCCTGACACGTGTAATTATTATGTACTGCAAATATGTACTAATAAAAATGTTAAAAAACATATAGTTAGCAAATAAGAACCCCACGGGCTGGGGATTTAGCTCAGTGGTTCTGCTGCCTGCCTCACAAGCAGAAGGACCTGAGTTCAATCCCTGGTACCAAAAAAAAAAAATAAAATAAAATAAAATAGAAGAACCCCGTAGTTTTACTGTTTATTTATCTGTAGTCTTGTTCCTCACCAAGGCTAGCTAAAAACCTAGAAAAGAGTATCCGCCGATGGTCTTCACAACTGACCACGTTATACTGGAAGTCCTTCTGCCCACACAGAGTGCTCCTCTCCTCTACAAGGCAAAACAGCTACAAAGAATATCTGCAAAAGTTCTACCTTCTCAGTTCAGGTGTCTTTAGGGCGGCTCAATCATTTCCGCTTCAGAAAATAAAAGTCCCGTTTGGCTGCCCACCCCCAGCATGCTAGTCACACCAAACAGCTCTTTCCTTGTTCCTATCTGACCTTCCCCATTTACCTGCAATATCCCACAGCTGGAGACGCACCATCTCTGAGTCAGACCACCGGAGAACCTTCAGAGCGAAATCCACTGAAAATATAGTATGTTATACTGAACAAAATGTACCTTTAAAAAACTCAGGGACACACTCGGATTGTGTATACAGTCACAGCCCCTGGTACATGCAACCTCAATCCGATTTATTTATTTTTAAGCCCTCAGGAGGCTAAGATGAGTCCACACTTGCGCAAGCATGGGGCAGATAATTCATCATTGCTCTTGAAAGGGGTCTCCAGCTTTTATTCCCCTTGAAACCAATTGATTTGATACTATCTGTCTCTAAGGCTGGGGACAGGCGGATCGCAAGTGATTACGAAAGCTCTTTTTCTCAGGTTGAAGTTCCTGGGAGATTTGAGGTTGTTTTCTGGGATGAAGATGGAGGAGATGAGGTAAATGTAACCGGTTGGTTTTGTATCTTCCACATTCAATTTCACCATTGGTTTCCAATCAGATTGTATTATGAGGAAAAAAAAAAAAAAGAACCCTAGGGGATTCTACCACCTCATTAAAGCTGTAGGAACCATCTCAGGCAGGAATGGGATAAAGGAGAAGGGTCCCTGAGGGTTTACAGGAGGAGGACACCTCACGGGTGATGCCTAAGATCGGGTGGCAGAGTCTGCCAAGTCTGTGTAGAGGCTGAGGTTCTCTGAATTAAGGCTAAAGGAGTACCCAGGGGGAAAGCTGTCTGCTAAGGAGAGAAACAGAGTAACTTCCAAGGTTTGGAAATACATTCTTCTACATCTGTGACAGAAATAAAATCCAAGGGGAATTTACAGTAATCTCTGAAAAAAAAAGTAGCCAAGTCAATTTTGTTCTCTCTAATGGAAAACTAGAACTGTAAAAATTAATTGGCAGGACACTTTTAACTCATATCCACAAAATACAGATATTGCTGAGGAGTCAAGAGTAGAGTGGTTAGCAAACAGTCTTTGAAAATTATAACTTGCTGGATATTCTGAGAGGATGTTTTAAATGTTAACGTTAATTTAAAAAACTCATAGGAACACTAGCATACATTTTCAAAATGTACCAAAGTACAAGTTTTTTCTTTAAAAAAGTTGTTTTCGGCCGGGTGTGGCGGCGCACGCCTGTAATCCCAGCACTCGGGAGGCTGAGGCAGGAGGATCGCTGCAAATTGGAGACCAGCCTAGGCTACACAGTGATTTCCAGGTCAGTCTCAAATACATAGTGAGACCTTGTCTCAAAAACCAAAAAATAAAAAATAAAAAATAAAAAATAAAAAAATAAAAAAGTTGTTTTCGTAGACATATAGAAAATTTTAAGTTACTTATTCCCCTCGTCAGCGCTTATCTAAATCCTTTCCAGTTAACAAAAAATACGCGTCCACCTTTGAAAAAAACAGTTCAGGAGTTGAAAGGTCACGGTGAGAAAGAAATGAATCAATTCTCTTGTCGCCATCCTCCCTCCCTTCCCCAGTTTGAAGAGGGGAAGGGGGACGAGATAGATCAGAGAAGTGGTATATTTCATTCTTTGAAGAATTTCTCCCATTTTTAAGAAGAATTCTTAGCTTACTCTGACTCAGGCAATTGATGGCCATAAACCACGCAAGTCATCAGATGCGCATCATCTGGGGACGCCGAGTGCTGCCCCCCACACCCTTCGGGTTCTACTCCCTGGGCCAAGGCAGGTGTCCGCGTAAGGGGCAGGGCCCAGCCCCAGCTGGCACCTAACCTCTGCTGCGTGGAGACGGCCCCCAACATTCGCCAGCCCCGCGGCGAACCCCAACTGCTCACACACATCTTCCTCTCCTCCTCTCGTCTTCACACCTCTGCCCTTCCTTTTCCAGACAGCCGGGGGACGAGCCGAACGCCCGGCCCGGACGCCTGGGGGAACCCAGACGCCTCCTTCCGGACCCCAGGAAGAACGCAAGGGCGCCCTCCCCGCGCCTCTCGGTCCGGCGGGCCCGCCGCAGTCTCACCTCCCACGGTGGACTTGTAGTGTTTGCGGAAGCTGTCCTGGGAATAGCGCTGGACCAGCGACGTCTTGCCCACGGCGGCGTCCCCCACCACCAGCACTTTGAACAGGTGGTCTCGGCTGCCCATGGCTGGCGGGGGTGCGGACCCGGGAGGCCCGGAAGGCGCTCGTTTAACCCCTTTGACCGCGGGCCCCG
>NW_022900923.1:44023122-44037940 GCF_012274545.1 Fukomys damarensis
GGGGCGCAGGGCGCGAGCTCCGGCCCCCAACTTTGGCACCTTCGCCTGCGCCCCGCCCGGCTGCAGAGAATTTGGACGGGGCATCCATGAGTTTCCCCCGCCCGGACTTCCCAGCGCCTGAACTCGAGCCAGCTCATTACACGGTTGGCCATAGATGACGGAAGCCCTCCCCACCGCACAAGCCAAACTGTGAGGGGAAGCGCAGCTGGTACCTCGGTTCCGGACCTCGTCCCGCCCCTGGCAGCGCGCTCTCGCCTCCCTCCACAAGCGTCACGTGCAGGACGGCTTATAGCACTACATTTCCCAGCGTGCTTCGCCGCGAATAGACCTAGCGGGTGCGGAGATTCACGCGCGAGGCCCCTTGGGAAATGTAGTTTCATCGCTATGCACTCTTGCTCCGTTTCAAGTTTTCAAACTCTTTCAACGATCGGAATCTTATTTTAGAGTACTTAGCGGTCACTGTGGTGGGCTAGCTAATGGTCAACTTGGAACGTCCAGCCTAACTGCGTGTGGCTTTGGGCGTGGAAGACCCACTTGAGAATTATTGCCAACTCCGTAAGAGGAGAACTAGAGGGAAAAATTTCATGCTGTTGATTTTCTTTGAGAAGCTTGACAGGGTTTTCCTGCTATGAACTCGGCTGTTCTCATGACAGAGGAGCTCCTGTCCTTGCTGTCACCAAAGATGGCTGCTGTTCTCATCGGGGGTGCTCTGGTCTTCTCTTGAACATGGCTTCTGGGCTCCAGTGTAGATCCCTCAGCCTGGTGGCACAGATCCTTCACCCTGCCAAAGACTTTCTAGCTTCCACCTCTGGCCTTTGGGCCTTCCTGGTGCAGATCCTCCCTAAGGACAAGCAAGAGACATCGCCATGGGCTCTAAGCTTCTGGCTGGACTCGTGGAGGACACTGCCTTGGGCTCCAGGCCTTCAGCTGGACTTATGCGGGACATTGCCATGGGGTCCAGGCCCTTGGCTGGATTCTTTGGGTTTCTAGTGTGTGGACAGTTCTCTTGCATCCCTCTCATTTGACTTTTTGGGTGAATATTATAAAATAATCCTATATATTATGTGTCCTGTATGAAATCTACTCCCTTGCAAACCCCGACTACAACAGTTAGTTGTATCTCCTTCACAGATTTGTTCAACACGATCTCACATGCCTAAATCTGTCCCCAGACATTTTTATCTTTCAAGGTTTTATAGAGTAAATATTAAAAATTATTCCACTAGCCTGTAATAGCAGCACTCCGGGAGACGAGGTATGAGGATCACCGAATTTGAGCTCAGCCTGGGCAGTTTAGCGATTTAGTGAGACTTTGTCTCTAAAGGGGTGTGGTGGTGGGGGGCGGTGAGGTTGTTAGCGCAATGAAAATGTCCTGGGTTCAATCCTTAGTACTGAAAAGGAAAAAAAAAAAAATCCCCATTAATAAAAACCTCAGCCTCATCTATCTTGCTCCAAGTGAAGTCCATTTCCTGTTCCTTCAAATAGACAAATCCAGGACTTTGTGAACAGGATCTCATATTCTTCCATGTGACCCAATACCAAGCAAATTCCTGGAAATTTGACCCAAGAGACCACCCGTTAGAAAAATACATGCCAAAAGTTTCAACAGTTAATAGTTACCAGTAAAGACGGACAGAAAACAAGAGATCGTTCCTCATTCTCACTCCACAGTGCCTATACTCGCCACTCACATCCCTAGAGACGAAAGCCATTTATTGCTGTTGCCCCTGAATAATCATAAAACTCCAATCTGACAAATAATTTAAAATTTTCAGCCTGTAGTTTTTCTGACTGGCCTGTCCTTTAGACAGGAGTCCGGGGGACAGGAGTTCCATGGCAAGCAAAATGAGCCCTACTTTGTCTGATTTTCCCAGGACTAAAAGAAGAGGCCCCCTCAGGGCAGCCGTGAGAATCAGCTCAGGGCCTGACACTGTGAGACCCTGAGGGGTCTCCTAGTGGAGAGGTTGCTGCTGTGGTCTATGAGGAAAGAACCTCGATTGTACGCGACATACTTAGCCACAAATGTTTATTTCCCAGGCACAGCAGGTTAGGCCAGGCTATTCAACTTTATTTTTAAATTTTATTTATATTTTGATATTGGGGATGAACTCGGGGTCTTGCGCTTGCGAGGCAGGTGGCAGAACCCACTGAGCTAAATCCCTGACCCAGGCTATTCAGCTTTAAAGATTCACTTTTCTCAGTTCCTCTTTGACACACTTGGCCACTCCTTGACACTGGTTCCTCACGTGGCTTCTGTGAGGCAGTTCTTTCTTTCTTTCTCATCATCCTGCTTCTCTGATGGTCAGTTTTCGTTCAGATACCTCTCAATCTCATCTTCCTCTAAGCCATACTCTTGGTCCTAGAACTGATCATTCAATAAACTCTTCAGTGAATCTTCAGATCTTTCTTTGTATTCACTTTATTGTTCTTTATTGCCACTGAATTACAGTACATATGTGCAACTGACAGAAAGTTACCTTCCCTGGGATGTACTTTCATAGCCTCTTCTTGCTACCTCACTGTAAAGCCAGCTCCTTTTCTCAGTTTCTGTAGTTTTGCCCCTGACGTCCTTTCCTCTCTTCAGGCAGTCTTCAGACTTGGAGCATTGTTAACACTGGTTTACTTATACCTGTTTGCAGCCCCTTCCCTTTTTTGGGGGGAGGGAGTACCAGGGATCGAACTCTGGACCTTGCGCTTGTGAGGCAGGTGTGCCACTGAACTATCCCTGGCCCGTTTCCCTTTTTACTGCATCCTACTGATTGTTTCAAAGTGTTTCACCTACCCATCATCTCTGGGCCCTATCCCATAATGCTTTCCTAGTTAAGGTATCCTCATTTCCCTCTAGTGAAGGAGATAAACATGTGACACTTCACAATGTGCCAGAATCAGTATAGTGATTTTTTTTTTCAAGTTGAAATCACTGGAAGAAATTGTAATTGCAGGAACTGTCATTTAGACTGTCTCCTTACAAGCAGCAGGACATAAAAATCCTTTGGGGAGGGATGTCCTTCACATACCAAGGCTGAAAAGTAACCGTGATCACTAGAGCTGGCAAGTGGAGTGGTAATGGAGCTGAATAAACAAACTCTGACAGAATTATTTTTTTTTGGTGGGGGGGAACTAGGGATCAAACTCGGGTTTTTATGCGTTTGAGGCAGGCAGCAGGTGGCGGAACCACTGAGCTAAATCCCTGGGCTCTGTCATAATTCTTACCTTCTACTTGCTTCTACCCCCCCATATATCTCTTAGCAGCTCCTATAGAATTTATTACCCTAGTCAAGATATCCATGTGTCCTGCCATTTCTTCCCAATTGTACTGCTGTTTGTCCAAAGTATAAAAACATCATTATTGGGCCAGGGATTTAGCTCAGTGGTTTTGCTGCCTGCTTTAAAAGCACAGGTCCTGAGTTCAGTCCCCAGTACCCTCCACAAATCCCCAACAACAACAAAAACACCATGATTTTATCATTTCTTTGGAGTTTACTCTTGCGAAAATTCTCATGCAAATGTAAGTTTAATAAAACTCTTAAGCTTTTCTCTTTTTTTCTCATTGAGTTTATTGGTACTTTCTAGGTATATGGTACAGTTATATTCATCATTGGGATCTTTTCGCTTTTCTCTTTTTAATCAGCTCTTACATAAATGGGGCTTCTAGATCCAGCCAAAGAGTCCACATAAGAACACAAGGGGTGATAGAGTGGATCGCTCTCTCCCTCACACTAGATTATTGAAGTTACCTGTTCTCTGGTCTCCCTGATTCATTTTTGCACCCTCTTTAAGTTGTCCTGTACAATTGGGGATGATTTTCCTAAAACATCAGTGTTTGTTTCTTTACTGTCAACCATCTCTTCAAAACAGGCCAACCTAGGGCTGGGGATTTAGCTCAGTGGTTCTGCTGCCTGTCTCCCAAGTTCAAGGTCCCGAGTTTGATCTCCGGAACCAAAATCAAAAACAAAAACAAAACTGGTCGACCTCACTAAGCTTTCTAAGCACCTGCCCTGTCCAACTAACTACTTTATCTTGTCTAATTGCAAAGGAACAATTTTTCTTCTCCTCTATGATATGGTTCCTTATTCTCTTTAAAAGGACAATTTCATTTTCAATTTTGTATCTTTGCCCAAGATGCTTTACCTGTTATAATAGTCTCCAGGTTTTCACTTTTTCCTACACATCTAAATCTTACCACACAAAGTTCTCAAACTTTAACATTCATGAGAATCTTCTAGATTGCTTAGTAAATACAGGCATTCTGACTTCGTAAGATGGGACCAGGCCCAGAGGAATATGCATTTTTGATGCGACTGATTTCTAGGCCTGATTCCATGCTAAGAAATGGTGCTTTAAGGTCTGATTTAAATATCAGCTCGTTTATAAACATTTTCCTTGTTGTTGAAGCTCTTCTTTCTCACCTGTGGCATTCACATTCTGTTTAATTTTTGGTCACTTGATTATGTGAATGATTCACAATTATTTTAACTTACAAATAACCAGAAGGTTGCACAGTAAACAGCAACTCCAAAATTCTGGCTTTGGTCTTCTTCATCGATGAGAAGAACAGTCAGTTTGTCAAATCAGAGAAGTGGAGTGTGGAGACTTATGAGAGAATCTTGCAAGTTTCTGCTGCCCCCCTAAGTCACCGAACTTCTATCAAAGAACTGAGCTTAGCATTTCTTTCCTGGAGGTGCATCAGCTGCAATCTGCCAGACAGAGAGTTATAAATAAGATAGTGGGAAAACACTTTCAGAGTGCCTAACAACTGTCTTGCATACACATGTTTGGAACATGGTGTTTTGGAAGCTGGGGAAAGTGGTCAAGGCTGCTCTATTCCTCTCACATGGAAGTCTGACTTTGTATTTATTGTACATTTTACTTCTCACTTTTGATTTAAAAAAAAAATGCAAACCCACAGAAAAGGTAAAAGTATACCAGTATGTCTTTTTGCTGAGTGTATCAATTACTTACATTTTGGAATATCTGTATATACTTTATATCTTTGTGTGTGGAACTATTCAACCTTAAGGAGCAGACACTTCAACCTTTGACACAATAGCCTATAGTTCCTAATAATGAAATCACCCCACAGGAACAAAATTCCATGATCACACCTTAGTTCAATAATTTCAGCTACTGAACAGTTTACGTTTTATTTCTTTATCTGCCTGCCCCCTCTGCCACATTTTTCTCATTTCTGCCCCATCTGTGGTCCAAAATCCAACCAAGGTTCATGCACACATGGCATTTGGTTATTCTGTTTCTTTTGTCTGTTTTAATCAAGGACTATGCTGTGTCCAATACAGGACCGAGCAGTGATGTGTAGTCACTTACCTTTTTGTTACTAAAATTAAATGAATTTATATCAGTTGCCCAGCCACATTTTAATTACTGAATAGCCACATTTGACTGGTGGCTCCTAACTTGGACAGCATAGACACAGACTCTTTCCATCAGCACAGTCTAGTGGCTCAGTGGGGAGCACTCCTCTAACCCCAGCACTTGGGGAGCTGAGACAGGAGGATCACAGCAAGCTCAAGGCCATCCTGGCTAAAAGGTAAATTCAAGGCCAACCTGGACTACAAAGTAAGACCCTGTATCAAGGCAAAAACCCCCAAACTAAAAAAACAAAACAACCTATTGGACAACACTAGTCCAATCCCCTACTTTTTTTCCCTCCTCCCTTTTGTTACATTGGTTTTGTTTTTAGAGTCCAGGCCAGTTGTCCTGTAGAAAGTCTCACATTTTGGATTTTTCTGGTTGTTTCCTCAAGATTAGGAAAACAGGAAAAATGTTTTGGCAAGAGCCCACCGTGGAGGATGTGGCCTACATTTTAGTCAGCTGCTAAATGCAGGGTACCTATTGGTGATGGCTATGGTATGAATTCAACAAACACTTGTGGAAGGAATGATCCGATGCCAGGCAGTCTCCTGAGGGCTTTGAGGCTTGACCTTAAATAGCGTGTATGATCCCTGGATTCTGGAGCCCCACCACGGTCCCAGGACCAGGGTGGAAGTGTGCTTTGACCCAGCAGGTGGCCCTGCCTCAGAGCAGAGGGGTGGACCGGACAGAAGAGGCCCCGCAGCCCAGTGCTTGTGCCTTAGCCCCAGGCCCCAGCCTCTGTTCAGCGATCAGGCATTTGGATGACTGCTGTGGGGAGGGGAAGGCAGCTTGGTGAAATGCTTGTGACCCAGTTGGGCATTCAACTGGAAGGCTCGGCAGCAAGGTGCCCAGCGTTACCTTCTCCAGAGACATAGTTGAGCAAGTTCAAAGGAGGCCTGCTGACAACTCACTGCTGGTTTGTGCTCAAGTCTAGTGCCACTTTTGAGCCTGGAAGAGGCCACGGGAAACACTAACCTGAAGTTTTTATTGCTTTTGTTGTCACATTTGTCTCCTTGCATGGATACCTTCCCTCCCACTCCACATGAGGATCAAAGAAATGAGAGCAGGAAAGGAGCAGAAACCAGAGATTTTGGTTTTGTTTTTATTGCCCCGGCCAGCAGGGCTTGTAATTAGTAGAGCTCGAGAAGGGGAGATACCTGGAAATGGGACAAGAGAGGCGCAGAGAGAAGGAGACCAAGCAAAGAGTTGTCAAGGTCTCGTTTATTTGCAGGCACAAGCAGTATATAAAGGCAAAAACCACAAATTTGTAAGAGGAAGTGGCTAATCATAAAATGATAAAGGAGAAACATATTGTACAGTAACAGTTATGATGAGATACAGTTGTTATGTAACAGATTAGGTCATTAAATGAGCAAGGCCATTAGTACAGTCATTGGCACGTCTGTGCCAGTGAGATGATTCAGATGTAAACATGGAGGCGGTTATGTTAGGCTCTAAAACAACTCTGAGAATATGAATATTTGGTCTCCTACATTTTATTTTGTTTTGAGACAGGGTCTTGCTATATAGTTCAGGTTCTTTTTTTTTGGAGACATGGTCTCACTGTGTAGTTCTGGTTGGCTTGGAAGTCACTATGTAGCCCAAGGTAGCCTCAAACTCGTGGTGATCTGCCTGCCTCAGCCTCCAAAGTACTGGGATTACAGGCCTGCGCCACCATGCCCGGCTATTAGACTGGTCTTGAACTCACTGTGTATCCCAGGCTGGACTTGAACTTGTGGTGACCCTCCTGCCTCAGCCTCCTGAGTGCCGGTGTTACCCACATGCCCACATGCACCATCATGCCTCAGTAGAGATTTTGGTTTTTGAAGGATTGAATGTGTGATTGCAGCTGTTGAAGTGGCCCTGAGAGAGTAGCATCTGTAGAAGGAGGCCGTTATTTGAATTTCCTACCTCCTTTGAACTTGCTAAGAGATGCGGAAACAGATTATTGCTTCTATGGGTATCTAGGTGCCCACTAACAGTTCCCCATCCCCAAGCACTCGAAAATATCAAGGAAGCACACCAAGATGTAAACATGTCTAAAGAAGGAGCCCTGATCTGAGGGGAGCCAGCCAGCCTGAAGGTAAAGAAAGGAGACAGCAAGAATCCTGGCCATACCTGTTTGGGCTCTGTCTCAGAGGGACCAGAGTCTTCCAGGATCTCTGGCCCTTGCTCAGGCGTTCATCTATTGCATAGACGCGCGCAGCCAACCAACAAGTCCTGACGCCATTTGCCTTTGTCATTTTTCTCATCACTGGGACAAAATACCCAACACCCACAATTTAAAGGAGGAGGGGCTTATTGTGGTGCATGGTTTCAGTCCGTGATCAGCTGGCATCCTGACGGGCATAGGATGGCAGAGAGGAATGATGGAGGAAAGGGTGCTCAACCAGGGCAGCCAGGAAGCCCCGAGAGAAGGGAGGAGCCAGGGACAAGACTGTACTTGTGTCACACCGTCAGTGACCCTCCTCCAACCAGGCCTGACTTCGAGCAGCACGTTCAGCTCATCAGGGGATGAACCTGCCGAGGAGTAGAGCCCCCTGTGACCCAGTCACCACCTTCCACACGTGAGCTTCGGGAGACGCTGAAGAGGTAAACCGTACCGCCACATACTTTGGAGTTTCAGCAATCCAGACTTCCTGGGTATTTCCCAATCGTCTGCCTCCCCATGTAGTTTGCTTCCATGGAACCAATGTGCTGGTCAGGCTGAGGCTGGCCTGGTGCACAGGCCTCTGTGAGTCTGAGGGTCTGAGTCAACCTCCACATGTGAGGTAATTTCCGGTAACTGGGTTCTGAGCTTTGGAGGATGAGGTAGGGCTCAGGGTTATGGTGCCTTCACCCAGGAGACTGCCCTGTCCAGGGGGCGGGCCTTCCTCACTGCAGAGCTGTGTCCCTTCAACTGCCCTCGTGTCATGGGTAAAACCCAGGTGGCTCCAGGCCCACCCAGTCTCCACTCTCTAGATCTTTCATACTATCCCACACTGTGTAGGCTCAGTATTTCTCTTATCACTAAAAATTCAACCAATTCAATCCACATTACATCATTATAATAGTAAACGTTTCTATTTATTGAATCTTCTGGTGCCTGATAACCCCTCAGAGAGGGCAATACTGTCCCATTTTGGGCATCAAAAGAGGTTAATTATGGTCACATGATAAAAGATCTGGGAACCTAGTATTTGTCTACATCTAATTATTACTATTTTAAAACAGTAAGCTATGTGTGGGGACTAGGGAGACATCCCAGGAGAAGAATACAACATCCTCTGCATGTCTTCTGGGTTTCTTCATTCCAAAAGTGGATGACAGGGCCCTTACGTACTGAAGTAAAAAGAGTAAGAATTTGTTCTGGCTGGAGAGGGCAGCGTGGCAGTGGTGTCTGGCCGGAAGAGGAGGAGAATTCTAAGTGGCCCAGGTGCATCTCGGGGGATTCTGGCTGCCAGCTTTGACCCTGATGCAGGAAAAGGATCACCAGATGCTAAGCCGAGTGAGAGACACAGAGTGGCACGGGATGGACCGTTCTGTCTTCCGTAGTGTGGACGTTACAGGGAGAAAGACGAAGGCTTCACTCTAGGCGTGGGAGTGGGTCTCTCAGGGTACCTTGGGCAGTGGTGACAGCTCCCTCCACCTTCCCGAAATTGTGGTTTGGTGCTGCTCGGGAGACCATAGTCAATACTCTGTCTTTGCCACCTGGGGCAGGTCAGTTATCCTCTTAGAGACTTCGTTTCTCAGCCTGGTGCAATGGCCCGTGTCTGTACTCCCAGAACTTTGGGAGTTTGAGACAGGAGGGGCAACTTAGTGACTTAGACAGACCCTGTCTCAAAATAAAAAAATTAAAAAGAGCTGGGGATTGGGTTCTGTGCAAAGGCTCTGGGTTCAACCCCCAGTCCTGAGAAAGAAAAGTTAGCTTCCTTTTTTTTTGGTACCGGGGATCTAACTCATGACCTAGCACTTTTGAGGCAGGCCCGGTGTCACTGAGCTAAATCCCCGGCCCTGTTAGGTTCTCTTTTCATACCACTTTTGAATTCCTGAAAAACAGAAACCTCACTTCTGAATGATTTGTAAACTAGTCACCAACTGAAGAAAAATGCTGAAAAATGTCACATGTACGATTTGTGGCAAAGTCAAGGACAGATAAACGTGTGAGTAAGCTGGGCAGGCCAGCCTGGAGCTCTCTTGAAGCGATGCTCTCAGATTGTGCAGTGTTTCCTTCACTTAACCACAGAACACACAGCAAATCACCTAACGTTCAAAATAAGAAATTCGTACTCTATGAATATGAGTATGACCTAGCATTCTAATTTATTTGGACTTAGTTTTCCGACAACTGAACTTTAAAAAAAAAATACCACCAACAGGGTCGGGGATTTAGCTCAGTGGTTCTGCCGCATGCCTCACAAGCAAAAGGTTTCGAGTTCGATCCCTGGTGCCAAAAAAAGAAAACACAAAAAACATCAAAAGCTAGATAGTATTAGTCATTCATGATTAAATAAATATAAATGCAGCCATAAAGTCAAATTATGTTTAAACATTTTTTTTCTGGTTGCCCAAACTGTCCTCTGTCATTTGTTTTCTTTTTAGTGCTTTAAAAAAAAAAAAATTCTTACAAGTGAGACATTTCCTTGGGAGCCAAATGAAAGATTTTATCTTTAGATAATATAATGAAATACAGTGCCAGGCTCTGTGCATGATTCAGTTTCTGAATTTCAGCTGAAGGAGACACTAACTTTAGAAGAACGCCAGCTGCCTCATTTCGGGGTTGGAAGCACTGCCTGTCATTATGTTGCAGAAATATCATCAGAGATAAGTTGGCGCCTGGGAGGCTTGTTTTAAAATGTCCATTGTAAGACACTATTTCAGGATACAACATTTTGCAGTCAAGTGTCTCATGAGCAAAACTGAGATAGCAGGCCACCGTTTTAAAAACAGTAATTCCAGCAGGGTTTGTGTTCCTTACACAGTAATAGGTAGCCTGGTAGCCATTTCGTCTGGCTCCAGGCATGGTTAAGGAGCACAGAGTTCAAATTTAGTACCTTGTGCAAGGTATCAACTTCTCTGAATTTCAATTTCTCCCTTGTAAAATGGAGGTATTATCTTTTTCATAGTTGCTAGACATAATTTTTTGGTACTGGGGATGGAATTCAGGTCCTTGCGCTCACAAGGCAGGTGGTTGAACCGCTGAGCTAAATCCCCGGCCCTACTAGAGATAATATTGAAGTTGTAAATAGGACTTATTTGGAAGTATACTGTCTAGCCAGGCATGGTGGTGCATGCCTATAGTCCTATCACTGAGGAGGCTAAGGCAAGAGGATCGCCACCTGTTCAAAAGCAGCCTGGATTACACAGCAAGACCCTGTCTCAAAAACCATGGGGCCAGGGATTTAGCTCAGTGGTTCTGCTGTCTGCCTTGCAAGCACAAGGTCTCAAGTTTGATCCCCAGTACCAAAACAAACAAAAGACCCCCCAAAAAACCGAACCAAAAAGTAGATTGTATACTAAAACATGATTATAAAACAATTCACAAGCAATTCTCTTTCTCTTAATAGCCTTATTAACACATGGTTGCCTTGAAGAGTTAGTCCTAGAGCCCAGGGCTGTTACGAAGGCTGATGTCTGAGATTAGCTCGTATTCAGCACACAGCATATGCCATGCAATGCTGGGCAGTACCCTGTGGGGACTGTGTCCTACGTGGGCAGCGGTTCCCAACAGCAGTGTAGGCGTCAGACAGACCTGGGTGGGGCTGCACTCTAATTCTGCCTTTCTGTATCTGCTGTCTTAGAAAAATTGCCTCAGAGAAACCCCAAATATAAATAATTTAAAGAGCAAGGTAAAGGAGAGATGGTAGGGAACTGGGAGACAAGCCTTCTGGAGAAGGAGTGGGGGAGAAGAGGCTGAAAATGATCAATATGTGGCAAATAAATATAGAGTATACATATATAAATATTCCCCCAAACAAGTGCAATTATGTATCACAAACATATACTAGAATTTAAATATATTTATATAAAAATTGCTTTGTCACAAGTATGTCTCATAAGGTCGTGTGGTCCTGTTCTGCACTCCAGGCTCTAGGGAACCATGGGCAGCTCCTTGGGTCGGATGCTCACTTCCTTGCTTAGCTCATGGTCCCTCTGTAGCAGGGCTCTTGCTCCTCCCATTCCCTGCCAGGCTAACACCCGTTCTTCCCAGCATCCTCCAAGTGGACCAACGCGCTGACCCTGTGACTTCACTTGGAGCCCTTTCCCACTTCCTGCTCTGTCCAGCATCTTCCGTTCACCCCGTGGGAGTGGATGGACATCGCCCAGGCACTGGCCTCCAGCGCTGTCCTACAGGTAGCCTGGATCCGGGTATTTCCTGAAGGGCCATGTGATAAAGGCTGGTCCTCAGCCTGGTGCTACGGAAAGGTGGTGGAAACCACTCAGAAATGGGGCCCAATGGGAGGCTTTGGGTGACTGGGGACACGCCCTTGACATAAACCGTGGAATGGTGACCTTGGCCTCTCTGCTTCCCAGCTGCTGAGGTGAGCATTTTGCCCCACCATGTACTCACTGCCACATTCTGCTTTTCCACAGGCTCAAAAGTGATGAAGCCCACCCACCAAGGACTGAACCCTCTGAAATGCGAGCCAAACAAACCTTTCCTGGTCATAAACTGGTAAGCTCAGGTACTTAGATAGAGTAACAGAAAGCTAATACACACACTTTAATACTGATTAGTACTTTTGGGCACAGTGGTTTCAGGCAGAGAGCTTAGTATTTTATGTATATTACCTCATTGAAGCCTCATAATTATCATAATTAAAATGGGAACGAGTACAGATAAGGAAACAGGCCCTAGAAAGGTTCAGTCCCTTATCCAAGGTCATACAAGTACAAATAGAAGAGCTGACATCTGAACCCAGACCTGCCTGACCCAGACCCTTTGTTGTGAATTGTAATTTCTAATGGCTTACAAAGTTGAGCATCCTGGTCATATAGGAAATATTCAACAGATAACAGCTATTATTTGACCTGACCTAATTGTAAACCTTTTCCGGGAAGGGATCTTAACCCATGGATGCTCACACCCTCAACACAAAAAAGAAGCCAAGTGCGGAGAAACCACAGCAGAATTTCCTTGAGAGCAAGGACTCTGCATTTGGCTTTTGGAACGTCCCAGAGTACAGACCTATTCTTTCTCAGTGACTGACGTTTTCTATCACACAACCTCTATATGTCAATATTTTATTGCTCATCACACTTAGACCCCTTTCTACTGAACATAGAGGTGGTAGGACTACCAAAAAAATAGCTAAAGCTTTTTTTTTTTCTCCTGAACTGGGGGTTGAAGCTTGTGCACTGAGCTACATCCTCATCCCGTTCTATTTGAGAAACAGGGTCTCATTCACTATGTAGTCCAGGCTGGCGTCAGATTCTGTGATGCTCCTGCCTCAGCCTCCTGAGTGCTGGGATTATAGGCGTGTGCCACCACGTCTGGCTACCCATCCCTCTTTATTGAGACAGAATCTTGCTAAGTCACGAAATTGCCCAGGCTGGGTGGAACTTGAGATCCTCATCTCCGCCTGCCAGAGTGCTGGGACCATAGGATGCACCAGCCTGCTTGGCTGGAAGCTGCTTTTTGAGGAGGTACATAGAAACCAACCATCTAAATAAACATCCGCTTTATTTTACCAAATATAATTTATCAGTTAAGTTGACATTTGTCAATTCAGTTATAGTAACTATAAATAATTCTCTTAAGACACAGTTCTGTAACTTTTGAAGAATACAAGAGTAAACCAATATTGCCCCTTGCAGCCAGGCCAAAAGTACATGAAGTTGGTACAGTCAGGGGAGAGAAATGGATCCTCCATTGAAGTCACCTTCATTTTCCTTTCCTCTCACCCCCTAGTCCTTCTCTGCTCACATGCTCCGCGGCCAGGGCATGCCCACATCTCTGCTTTCTAGGCAAAGGGGGAACGGGTGCTCAGAGCGCTCTAGGGCAGCCTGGTTGAACTCCAGAGACAAGGAAAGGGTGAGGGGCTGGGCGCCTGTACACGGGTCTGTGTGCACGTGTGTTCTGAGGTGGAGGGGAAGGCAAGGCAGCCAGAGCAGAAACAAGCTCAGGCTGGTGTTAATGCACTCCCATTCGATGACTTCTCCGATCCGTTCCAGTTCTAAGGTTCTGATTCCATAAGTGGTCCGGGAGAAGGTGAAGGAGAGAAGACACTCTGGAGGTCTAGGGAAAATTCCTGGTTAAGAAACAGGGCCACTGCTCAAACAGCCCCTTGGGGTACAGCGGCAAGGGCTTATAGGGAGCTTCAGACAGGCCTTAATTTGCACGCATGAGCATGAGTGTGGCTGGTTTTCTGAGCTGTTCAGAGCAGTGCGTGGGGAGGAGGTAGAGGCTCTGGCTTCTCCCAGTTCTGTGCTAGGCAGAGAGAAGTAGAAGCAGCTAGCTGATGTCCGGCATGCTAACTCCAAATCCTCTTTTGGGCACGCCACGAGCACAGGTGGAGGGAAGGGGCGGTGAAGAGGGGCGTTGTGGGGCTGAGCAATGGGGCTGGTGGTCTGAGCTGCAGTCAGCATTGCAGACCTGGGGTCTGGAGGGAGAATGAGGCTGAACCTGGTTTGGTGAAACAGACACAAATACCTGGAGGGAGGGAACTTTCTCTGCCAGACTGGAAGGGGTCCGTGGCCTCTGGAAGCGGGGGAATGAAGTGAGGTCAGCCCTGTGATTCCCTTGCCCTGGCTAGTCAGTGACTGGCACAGTACCTGACACATACTGGGCACCCCATACTATTACTCAATGTTTCTAGACCAGGCCTGCAGAAGTGCTTATCCTGGGGAGGCTGTGTTTGCTGAATGAATGAATAATGAACATTTGTGGGCAGGAGCCAAGGGACAGGATACCTGGCCCCCTGGCATGGCAGAATGAGTAGGAAGCCATGCCGGCCAAGCTGATCACGTGATTGTGTCCTCAGGAAGAACAGCAGCAACAAAACATCCCTGGTTGCCCTCGACCTCCACGTCATCCCTACGTACCCTTCCTCTATTCCTCACCTCAGAAACGCACCTAACAGGCTCTGGGAAGGGGAGCGCTGGAGACAAGGAGAGGGGAGGTCTGAACAGAGACAAAAGCCCAAGGAGCACAGCGGTCTTGGGAAACCTATGGCTGGACATGAAGCAACAGGGAAACAGGCCACCGCTCACTACATCTTGGATGTCACATTCAAGTGGAAGACAATCAGAGTGAGGTTGGCGAAGCTGACCAGGCAACCCGGAGAGAGGCGTGTGCATGAGCTGAAGCCCTTCCATCTCCCTCTGAGGGCAGCAGGGCCTCGGTCCAGACGGCAGAGAAGAGGGCGGGAATTCAGGGGGCTCGATTCTGCCCAGTGCTCTGGAGTTGGTCCATTTCTACAAATGCGTGTGTGTGTGTGTGTGTGTGTGTGTGTGTGTGTGTGTG
>NW_022900923.1:44038459-44056453 GCF_012274545.1 Fukomys damarensis
GTGTGTGTGTGTGTGTGTGTGTGTGTGTGTGTGCGTGTGTGTGTGTGTGTGTGTGTTGAGGGAAAGTGTTACTTATTCCTCTGTTCAACGAAAAAGAACAAAGAAAACAACAAAACCAAATAACCACAGCCCACTCAGAAAGGATTTCTCGTTAGGGCCAAGACTGAGGTTGCTAAAGCTAAACCCAATGTCCCCAGATCTCAGACAGAAACCCCCCGCCCCAATCCACCTCAGTCGGGAGGCACCCACCATGAAATTGCACTTGGTGATTGTCTCAGAAATCTACTTGTACTGCTTATGTCAGTCCATCTGTCCTTCCTGAATTCTTGCTATCCAAACGTGGCTCAATGTATAAAAATTCCCATTGAAAATAATGAGAATTTGGTATCAAAGTGAAGTCCTCGAAAGATGTGGGAGTGTGGGGTGGGGTAGGGACAGGAGAACAAAAGAAAATAATCAAATAGAAAGTGCAGAGGGACGGGGAAAAGGTGGAGTGGCCAAGTTAGTCCCCGACATCTGTGTCTCGGTCCCCAATAAGCCACAGGACATGGAAGCTGAGTGCCAGGAGCCCAGTGCCAAGCAGGTCCCCCAGAGCAGTCAAGTACGGGATGGAGAAGTTGTCTGGGTCCAGGCCTCGGCCCCACATCCAGTGCACCATCCAGTCTGCGATGTACAGGAGGATCAGCACCTGGGGACAGAAGGCCCTGTCTGGAGCCATCGCCTCTCTCCAGGGGGAGCCAGAGGCCACATGATGGGACCAGTCCGTGCATCACAAGCCCTGGCCAACCGCATCCTTGGGCTGAGACAGCTTACCTTCCCACCCAGAGGCCTCCCTCTGTTCTCCTACCCTACAGTTACCAACAGGAAAAACAAGAGCTCCTTACAGAGGAAGAAGTTGCTATGGGTGGGGTCACTCATCTCAGCACGGCATTCGGCTCCCAAGTTCATCAAACCAGGGGCTTCCTGATCTAGATCCTCCCCGGCAGGAATTTAGCATTCTTGCTTTTAATCCTGGGTCACTCCACTTCCTGCCAGGTTGGTCTCCCCAGGATCCTGGCAGGGGACTGGCGTTTGGACTCAGCCTTTCCTACAGAGCTTTCTTCTCTGGGCAGAGTGGGACAGGGAGATTGTTTGAGGCTGCTGTAGGGACAGTTGTCTGAGTAAGCTGGCTTTCTCCTGACCCTTCCTGTTCTGCTGTCAAAGAATGCAGGCTTAACATTGGTCCTAGCAAAACAAAACTGTCTACTGTGCCAGTGCAGAGCAAGTCAAAATACATTTTGGATCGTTTGCTGCTTATTTGTTTATTTTTTACAAATCTGTTCCCTTGCTTACCTACAATCCCTACAGTTAATTAAGGATCTGGACATAATCTTGCTAATGGGCTCGGGACCAGCAGCATTAACTTTAGCTGGGGGCTTGTCAGAAACGCAGGCTCCACTGCCTGAGTCAGAACTTGCATTTTAACAAGATTTATGGTTTGGGATTGACGGTATACCTGATCTAGAATCCAGCTTGGCATCGGCCCGTGTCTAAATGACTATGTCTGTGTGAGAATGAAATGGTTTCTAAAGTTTAAATCCCAACACAGTCATCTAGGTGGTTTTCCTTTTATTTGTTTGTTTTTTAAGATAGGGTCTTTGCTAAGTTGCCCTGCCTGGCCTTGAACCTCAGATCCTCCTACCTCAACCTCCCAAGCAGCTGGGGTTACAAGTGTGTGACACCATGCCAGGTGGCAAGTTTTACTCTTGACTCTACTGTGAAAATACTGCAGGATGGAAATTCTGCCCTAAGGGACCCAGAGCTGCTACGCACCAGAAGCCACAGTGGATACCTATTTTTAGGCTACCCTGGTGGCTTTCCTGTCCTCTCTCCAAGGAAGTCAGGGGTCACAGCCCCCCGGCGCCCTCCCCACTCCCTTGCCCTGCGTACAGCTGACTCGTACTCCTGGGGCCCTGGCCCTGGATGGAGACCCCCCAACTCCACACTCTTTCTGGCAGCTGCAGAAGAGTCCCCAGTAGAGAGCGTGGCCAGAGGCCCTTCGAGAGGTGCCCCAGGACGGGAATGGCAGCAGCTGTCCTCACACTGGTCTCCTGAGCAGCCCCAGACGCGAGACTGGGAGGTAGCGGCAAAGGGATCAGGAAGACTTTCCAGGGGATCAAGTGTCACGCTCTGCTCCTCCACAGGTCTAGAGGAGACAGCGGTGGCCAGCGTGTCCCCGTGGGCACTCATGACGGGCAATGGAGCCAAGACTTCTCCTTTTAACCTGGGCCAAGGGAGGAGCCGAAAACCTATACTACACACCTTGGCATTGCCCCTTCTCCTTTCCCAACAGGGCTCACGTGACCCAACGTGCGAGGGAGCAGGCGGCCTGGGTACACGCCGCCAGGCAAGAGCGTATGGTCGACTCTCAGCCAGCCCTTGCACACAGCCGTTCTATAGCTGGGGACTGGGACCTGCAGGGACAAAGTTCATCAACAGAAGACTAGCTAAGCTGGGCATGGTGGCGCATGTCTGTAGTCCCAGCACTCAGAGGCTGAGGCAGGAGGATTGCTGGGAGTTTGAGGCCAGCCTAGGTACACAATGAGTTCAGGGCCAGCCTGAAATACAAAGGGAGACTCTGCCTTCAATCCTCCCCCCCGCCAAAAAATACAAGACCAACTAAATAAAAAGTAGTAATAGGGTGGACGGATCATCTAGTGCAGTGGTCCTGACATCTTGTCATGAACCCTTTACCTAAATGAAGCCCAGCACACTAAGCAGAGCCAAGCAGAGCTCTGCGGCAACCAATGGAGGTGGCTGCCAAAGCCCACCTGCTGAGCACCCTACGGCCATCGACCTGAACGACCACCTCTGGCCCATTCCTCTCAATTTGCAGACCTAACGCCGAGGCTCAGAGAAGAGAAAACACTGGACCAAAGTCACACAGCACGTTAGTGAGTCTGCTGGAGCCACACACCATCTGTTCTCGTAAACTCTGTCCACCCAGACCCAGGGAGAGAGGGGCTACGGCGTGGCATGTAATGGCTGAGCCTGGGCCTCCTCTCCCACCCTCCCTGTGCCTGCCCCGGGCCGGCCCATACCTGGAGCAGTGCAGCGGTCATGTAGAAGATGATGAAGATGAGGGTGAGGGTGGTATGCCCACCCTGCATGCAGCTGATGGTGTAGAGGAACACCAGGTGTCCTGGGACCACGAGAAGGAAGAGGACCCGGGCCGAGCGGGAATTTACATCTGGGTTGGGGGAGAGAGTATGACAAGGACAGGGACAGGGAGAAGAGTCGTGGCCCACGAAGGTCCTGCTTAGGAGGGCCCAGCCATATTTCAGGGCTGCAGGCAGCTCACTGTCCCCTGTCTTTCCATCCCTGGTCCCCATTACCAGGGTATCCCGGGAAAGACAACTGGAGCAGCTGGCAGAGCCCAGCACAGGAGAACCCTGGACCTAGGCCCCAGCTGCTTCTTCCCTCCAGGACTGCAAGAGAAATTCGGGACAGGCTGAGAACCTGGCATTACCAGGACTGAAGAAAGTGGTGCAAGGGCTGGGGCAGCGGCGAGGAGTCTGCTCAGAGTTCTCCCCGGGCATCCCATTCATGTGCAGGAAGGTGGAGATGCGGCTGGCCTGCACCGCCACCAGATTTCCCCCAACACCTGCAGAGACACACAGGACTCAGACTCAGGGCAGTGAGAAGGGGCGGGGAAATGACCTGCCTTCTTGTCTTGGCACCGCTGTCCGCTGTCTTCATTTAGGCCCAATCTCAAGTCCCCAAGGGAAGACTGAGACACTAGGAAAGGCTCCTGTCTTCCTTTCTACAGTGCAACTGTGAGTATGACAGCACGGACACAGCCCACCAGCTCCAGTCCCTGCCTCTCAAAGGCACACATATCATCCAGGCTCAGCTGCACTGGCCCACGGATCTGCAGGCTCAGGACTGCCAACTCTACCGCTACTGTGCGCAAACAGCACAGGGAACAAGGCCCTGCTTGCCTCATCTGCTCCACTACTCCGAGAGCTCACGGGCTGGTTCTGGTAACCAGTTTCAAGTAGCAGGTTTGAGCTCTGAACTCTGGAATTGGGTACCTCTCCCTGGAACTGTGCTGGTTACTCTGCGTACTTCCTGCTCCGCTCAGCCTTGCCTGAGCCTGGGAGCTCTACTTCTCCAAGCTGCAACCCCAGTCTTCCCGCTGGGTGCTTCTATTCAAGTCTATGCAGTGGGAGGCAGCAGCAGGTGATCAGAAGGTGAGAGAGAGTGGTCAGGGCCTTGCCCCTGCTGGGGGCAGAGGTAAGCCCTTGCTGGGCTCCTGCAACATAATTCCCAGGTCCCCCAGCCCTGAAGGTCTCCATTGTTGCCAACCTCTGGGTACCTTGACATCCCTTTTCAGTCCTTTTACCCTGCTGCCACCTTGTAAGCATTCCCTTCCTGAAAGTCTTGAGCTTTGAGCTATATTCTCCTGCCTGTGGGAACCCAGAAAAAACAGAAACCAGCCACCAAGTCCTCTGCCCCACTTTTCCCCTGGTGCCAGGATCTTACCATTAATCACAGGTGTGAAGACAGCCATCCCTGCAAAGTTGGGGTCCGAGACAGTCTTGTCTAAGATGAGGCCTCCCACGCTAGAGACAAAGACAAAATGACACAAAGATTGTTGAGGGATTCTGCTCTGGTCTTTGGAATGAGAGGCACAGGCCCATTCAGTCTTGGGGACAAAGGGAGGCCTGGGGGCTTCCTCATTTTTCAGTCCTTTGCCAGAAGCAGTTGCTGCTCATAACCTCTTGACTTGGCAAAGTGAACCCAGTCCCAGCTGGTGGTGCAAGGTTAGGCAGCCACCTCCTGTGCTTGCCCTCCAAGTTCGCTTGAGGAGATGCCCACAGGACTGCCCTGCCCATGATGACCTCTGGCATTCTGTCTCCTTGGCAGTCATTTCCCTTTCTGCTACCAGTACTGGGCTCCTCCTCAGGGAACCACCTCTCTTAAACTCAGTCACTGTGGTCCAGATGACCTTGATTCAATGATAGCTGGACTCCAGACGATCCACTCAAGACTACTGCATGGCCAGGGCCGTAGGGATTGGTTCAGGGATTGACATGTGACCAGATGAGAACCAATCAAATTCTACTCTGATACTTTGTGGCACTGAGGAGAAAAGAATCCCTCTATTCCCACTGGAATTGGGAGATCAGCAAAGAATGAGCCTGGGCTGTAGGCCATCTTAGAGAAAAGCAGAGGAGAGAGAAAGAGAGTCCTGGGGGCCCTGATGATAGTGTATGTGCCCCTGAATCCAGCTGTTTTCTTAGTTCCCTTGGCCAATACATTCTGCTTGGAATGAATCCCAATTCAGATAGCTCCCGTCACTTGCAACGGAAAGACATGTGCCTGACACACCATGAGACGCATTACTAGTGTCTGCTCTGGTCCCCCAGAGTCCACGGCAGGGCGGGGGTGCACACTCAGGGCCCAGCCTACCTGCTGATGGCCATGGCAATGATGACAGGCTCCCAGCCTGAATATAACACCTCCCTCGTGGCTGGGCTTCGTCGTGCCAGCACCACCCAGACAGGCAGTAGGGCCACAAAGAAGGCACACACCAGGGGGTAGATGTATCGCCAGTGATCTGAGAGGGTAAAGACCAGAAGGAGATGAACACTGTGCCTCCCTGTGCCAACCACCCCGGGCTCAGCCTGCAAATGCCCCGGTGGACCGACAGCAACGCTACACTAAATGTCTGTCAGCACACTGCCCCATTTGATGGTTGCTGTGGGCCAAGGAGGTAGATGGGGCAGCCACATCCATTTTGTAGAGGAGGACACCAAGGTAGACACAGCTACTCAGGCACTGAATTTATGAAGGGCAGAGTCTGGACTCCAAGTCTCTTGATTTGACCCCAGCAATCACCATTTCCCACCCCTTCTTTAGTCTGCAGATTCCAGCCCCAGTTCCTTTCCTTTACCCTTTCTGCCTCACCTGCTCAAGAGAAGCAAGATCTACAGGACCAAGCAAGAATGTATGTATGAAACTCTCCCAGAACCCCTGTTGCTGGAATGGATTTGAAATCAGTGCCTGGCCTCTCCCCTCTTAAGATCAGGTATCAGGACAAACTGTTCAAACCAAATGAACATAGAAAAACATCCTTGCACATTTGCAAAGTGACTACTGTCTCTCCCGGTTCTACCCCGGAGTCCACCCAAGCCACTCCTGGTGGCCTCAGCCTCACTCAGTTCCAAGTAGAGTCCCCAGCTGATGCCCGAGAGCAGCGCCAAGGTGATGAGGTCGCCCAGGCTGGCAGCGATGGGTGTGGCCACATTGTCTGGGTTGATCCCAATCTTTCGGGAGCCAATGATGACTCCAATCATGATCATGCCTGGTGAGAAGAGGAGGTGGGCCAGGCAGGGTGAGAAGAGAGAAAGGGGCGCCTACAGACCAAAGGAGGGAGCGGGGAAGCCAGGTGCAGTCCACACCTTCAGGGCAGCCCTCCTGACTCCAGTGCCCCTTCCCTTCCTTACCCAGCACCAGGGAGGCAATGAAGGCTGTGGCCACACTGCTGGCACACAGTAGGAAGGCATGTGGGATACTGAAGTGGCCATCAGGGATCCAGCCAAAAATGACGGCGGCGATGGACGCCAGGAAGCCCACGACCGTGGCCTGCACCTGAGGAGAGGCGTGGTGATGTGCACGGCTTCTTAGCTGAGGTCACTGAACCCTCAGCAGCCCTAGGAGACAGGCTGGACGGATGTCTCTGTTTATTTAGTTTCACACCAGACGCTAGTAATGGGCAGCACACCCTGCAGGAGCCCAGGACACATTACTGGCTGAATGAGTGGTGCTCTAGGGACAGGGGTTAGAGTCACAACCTGGGGCTCCAGTAGGAAGACGGCCAATCTTGGGACCTGTGTGGCCTCCTGGGGAGGTGGGACTATTTGAGGTTACTTCAGCACTCTTGAGTCTGCTCCTACTGCCAGGATCTCTGAGGGCCTAGAGTGGGACATCTTAGCCAGTAACTCGGCTGCCTACCAGAGCTACTTGGCAGGAGACTGACTCAGGCCCAAATCAGTCTTTTAGAGATCCTGACTATGGGGAAAGCGCGGTCCACCCATCCCTGCTGTCTCACCTGGATGAGGGCCATGTTCCCAGTGATCATCCGCCAGAGCTCCTTGGGTGTATCCATTTGTCCGATGTTGGCCTGGGGAAGGGAGCGTGAGGGGCTGGAGCTCCAGGCTAGAAAAGGCCTGGGCTACACGGTTAGATCCTTGCCTGGATTAAGAGGCAGTACATGTGGCCTAAGACTCCGGGACCAGAAGATGAAAGTGCTAAAAATGTGAGTAGGGTCGGAGGCCCAGAGTGGGAGAGAAGAAGATGGAGTCTGAGTGCCTGCAGCTGCAAGCGGGCAGGAAGGATGCTCCCAAGGCAGCTGCGTCTCTCTTCCTCCCAGGATGCAGGGGAAGCAGCAGATTCCATCCTTTGCTTTGCCTATCTGGGCAGCCCACTCCTGTATGGGTCAGAACATCCCAAGCTCTGGCCCAGAACCCGATGTGCTATCCTAGGAAAGGACAGGTCAGTGGCGGGCCCAGGTGTCTGGGGAGGAGCACGCTGGTGTGGGTTAGGCTGGCTGGCCCTCCTCCAGACTCTTGGCCAGGCACGGACATCTTCGCCCTCTTGAGTTTTACCACTCCACGGCCCTGTATCTGGGTCAGTCCCTGCAAGGTCATGGCCGATCTGAGGAGTTGTGGGAGGTGGGACTGGTGAGCAGCCCCTCCCCATCTATTCCCTTAAAGAACAAGCTGCACAGGGAATGGGACGGCTGGGAGGGAGGCTGGGAGGGCCTGGCTCTGCTCCGGCCCAGCTGCAGAGTAGGGCTGGAGATCAGAGGAGGCCCCCACCTGTGCGGGTGGAGGGACCAGCATGATGCCCGCCTGTCAAAGCTGCACAAACAGTCACGAGGCAGGTTTCGAAGCAGGGGGTGGGGCAGGCATCCAGGGACGGCCAGGACATCCAGAAATGGAGCCCGGGAACCACTTTGGGCAGGAAGCCCCTGCCCACGAGTAGGACGCCCAGCCTGGGATCTCCCTTCTCACTCCAGCCCTGTGCTCCAGGTCTGGGCAGCTGAGCGGCCATCTCCCAGGTTCTGGCTCTGTGTGGCCCCACGTCCTCTCTGTGGCCCCTCCTCCCAGCCAGGACACTCACAGCGGTGGACAGCCTCGATGCCAGAGTCATTTCCAGGTTCCCCTTGAGCCCCAGCAGTGCCGGCACCAGGATGAAGACCTCTGTCACCTTCTGGAAGACCTCCCAGTGCTACAAGGTGAAAACAGAGCCCAGGAATTTCAGTGCCCCAAGGGGCTGGCTTTGGGACTGATTGGACAGTGTGGGGTCAGGAGCTTGAGGAGGAAATGGATCAGCAGGGCACGAGCACACTGGCCTCCTCTCCAAGGGCCTTGGGAGCAAAGCAAGCCCATGGTTTCCAAACAACACAGTTCCCCTTCCTGGCCCTAGAATAGGGGAGACCTCTAGCCTGGCTCACGCTGAGCCACCTCAAGCTGGCTTGTGCCCCAGAACTCCTTTGCAACTCCCCTTCAAATCACACCCCCAGCGGCCCCTTGCCTTCAGTCCAGTTTCTCTGTGGCCTCGGCCTTGGACGGTGTTGTCTCAGCTGTGGAGAGCTGGGCTCCACGGGGCTGGGGCTGGGAGATTAGAGCATTTGTTTGGTTTCTATCTGCGCAGGCTTTGGGCCTCAGCCACTCTCCTGACCAGGCTCTGAATCCAGACTGTGTCCCAGGCTGGAAAAAGCCTGGTTTGCAAGGGGCTTTTTGTCCCTCCTCTGCACTCTCTTACCCTACACACCTTCCCCAACTCCCGAGCTAGTACAAGCAAGTGCACCCCTGAAGGAAGATCCCTGGCCTAGAGGCTCGGGCTCTAGTCTCTGTACTTGAGGAAATGGAGAGGCCAGTTAATGCTAGGAGGGAAAAATGCAGGAGCCAGGATTGGCTATTTGAAAGCCCCTTTAGTCATGGTGGAAACTGAGTACTTGAAGAAAAGGTGGGGACTGTGTAGCTTCCCTGGTGCTGATGGGCAATGTAGTTTCCTTTCTTTCTCTTTATTTGTTTTAAGAATGAAAAGCCTCCAGGTTTAGAGAGGAAGGAGAAGCTGGATCTGGCAAATGTGGGCAGGTTGGTCTGGAGGCAAAGTGCTGTCATGAGCCAGGGCAGTGGAATGAGAGCCTCAGGGTTCCTACGAGGGACGTGGGAAAGAGCCCCACGCTATTTCTAACAGATCTCCTCACGTAGACCCGGGCAGGGACCTCAGACAAGTTAGCAAGTTATCACACTTCCGGCCAAAGTGGCCCATCGTGGGGCCAGACAGACTAACTGCAATTCCAGCACTGCTGCTCTATTGCTAAAGAGCAAGGGTACAAATCAAAGAGACAGTGAGGTGGCTCCTCATACTCATTGGGATGGCTATTAGAAAATAAGCAAACAAACAAATAGAAAACAAGTGTTAGGCTGGGCGTGGTGGTGCACATCTGTAATCCCAGCACTCAGGAGGCTGAGGCAGGAGGATCACTGTGAGTTTGAGACCAGCCTGGAGTACACAGTGAGTTCCAGGTCAGTCTTAACTACATAGTGAGGCCCTGTCTCAAAAAACCAATACAATGACAACAACAACAAAAGAAAGTAAGTGCTGGCAAGGGCTGTGAAGACTGGAGCCATCCCGCACTGCACTGCTAATGGGATTGTAAGTGTTGTAACTACTATGAAAAGCAGAATGGCAGTTCCTTAAAAAGTAAAAATAGAACTGCCATATGACCCAGCAATCCCACCTCTTAGGCTCCTACCCAAAAAAACTGAGAGCAGGTTCTTGGAGAGATGTGCACTCCAATGTTCACAGCACCACTATTCACAACAACCACGAAGTGGGAGCAACCTAAGTGTCCATCAACTGATGGAATGATAAACAAAATGTGCTCCATCCGTACAGCAGAATCATACTCAGCTGTAAAAATGAAAGAAGTCTTGTCACATGCAATGACATGGGTGAATCTCAAGGGCATGCTGCTTAATGTAGAGTCAGTCATGCCAGTCACAAAAAGGTGAGACTGTACGGGGAGTCCACGTATCTGAATCATCTGTAAGTAGGCGAACACTGGGACTGGGAAGAGAAGGGAAGGTGGCCAGCGCTTTAATGGGTATAGTTTCTGTTGGGGAAGATGACAAAGTTCTGAAGACCTGTTGCACAATACTAGGAATACACATCACACACTAAAACTGGTTAAAATGGGAAATTTTCTTATGTGGGCTTTTTTTTTTAAAATAATAGAACAAGACTGTCCAAGGGGGCTGGACACTGGGTAGTCCCACACGGAAAGGGCCTTCTTTTCTCACCCAAGTTTCTGGAGTGTGTGTGGGTGGGGTGCACGCCCTTATGCAGCGCAGCCCTAACAGGACCTCAGGGAAGGGCTCATTTCATCAAGGCTGAAGCACACACTTGTCTGAGCTCCTGGACCCAGAACTCTTCTCAGGACTCCTCTTGGGCAGCCTCTCTGCTAACTGCTGAGAAGAGAAGGCGCCCCACCTCCACAGCAGTTCCCGAGAGCTTTCAGGCAGCCCAGGGAGAGCCAGCCCCTTCTCACCTCTACAGGAGCCCCAGCGAGCCCATGGGCCTCGGGGAACCCAGGGAACTTTTAGACACAGCCGATGCCTATCCTGGGCTCGAGCTCCCTGTAGCTGCAGCCTCTCTTGGCTTTGTCTTGTCCTTCCTTCCCTGCTGGACAGGAGCTCCAAAGAGGAGGAGCGTTCCCTTCCTCTCAGGTGCCAACAGTGGGCTCTTGAGGGTCCCCTCAGAGCACAGCACACATCCGGCCCAAATCCTATGCCCTAGCCGCTCCCCAGCTACCAGCCGCATGCAAACTCACTCAGCCCTCCAGACAGATGAATATAATGGGCATGATCTGGCAGAGAAATGGCTCGAAGGAAACATTCCAAGTGTAGGTAGTGAATATTTCTGAATTGTTTGTAAGGACTTCTGCTTGTATTTATTACTAAGAAAATATATAAAGCCCGCTAAGCCCCTCTGGCTGCCACTATACATACCCTGGAATCTCTCCACCTCCCAGCACACACACACACTCTTTTCAACTGCAGGAGGACTGGAAGTGTGGGGATTTCCTGGAGATGAGCTGAGACAGACAGGTGAGGGAGTGAGCAGGCACACTCCGGGCCCTGCGCCCCTGTGCAAGGCTTCCCGAACCTCACAGCACACAGCCCGGAGCTCATACTGCCTGACCCCAGGCCAGCAGAGCCCCAGCTGGCACTTGGGCCGCAGCAGACAATTCCTACGCACCCACTTCCTTTACCCACAGAACGGTCTGAAGACGCAGCGCAGGCAGGGGAGGCTGTGATACACCGCCCACGCAGGACTCCAGGGAGACAGTGTGCTCCCGAGATTAGCAGTGGGTAGCATGGGGTGGGGCAGACAGTGAGTAGCTCTTCTTCCTCCTCTGGCCTAATTCAGGCCCATCCTGTTCATCCTGGCTGGGAGTGTCTGCCCCTGAAGTCAAACCAGTCAGCCAAGCCACTGGCCCAGCTGCCACACACAACTTCCTGCTCTGCTGGCAATGGAGAAGGGTCCAGGAAGCCCTACACTGTCGGGGGAGGGGTGGCGGGGGAATTACAGATTTTCAGGGCTCCTCAGAATTGCAGCCCTTCTTTCTCTTTCTTTGGGGCCAGTGACTTATTAGATCCGGATATTCTGAAAGTAAGGGATAAAACTGCACCCCTCACACTCAAAACACATCCTGATTCACAGCGAACACCCTAAGTGTCAGGCCTCAGTGGTCCTGCTGGTACCTCTTCCTTGTACATCCAACCCCGCCTTCCATCCCACCTCCGGAGCCCTATACACTGCCTTCAGGCTAAGTCTTCTGTTCCAGGAAGGTAGTGGCAAGGAAGGAAGGAAGTGAGGCCCACGAAAAGGCAGTAAGACTTAAACTCCCAGGTACAAGCTACAGACAGTCTGTAAGCAGGCCTGGGAAGCCGGGCTGGAGTCAGGTAAGATCACAGTGACCCCAGCCTCCACCTGTGAGCTTTCCCCAGCAGCAACACCTGAGTATACAGGGCTGAACAAGATCTGAGAAAAGCAAATGGGATTCTGAGAACACGCACGAGGAAGCCATGGGCAAAGCAGAAGGGTGGTCAAGGGAGACGGGACCTGAGTGTCCTGCTCAGGAATGTGGTGGCCACAGGAGCGGGCCGCAGCAAAAGGACAGCTTCCCTCTCACAGCCTCCCTCCCCAAGGCCACGCAGCCATTCGCTTTCTCAGTAGAGGATTCTGAATACACAGAGAAGAGTGGGCTTAGGAGAGAGGGCCTATTTAGCAAGTGAGGGCCAGAGAGAACCCTACATTAATGCAGGAGGGAATTTTAATGGAGGTTGCACCTCCTGCCAGCCCCACTCCTCACGGTGGCTGCCATAAAAGGGAGTGAGATGTGGGGGCTGGGCACAAAGCATCACAGTGTGGAGCTCCCTACTCAACCCCCTACCCCCTTTCATTACTGGGGATTGAACCCAGGCCTTCACGCCGAACGACATCTGCATGAAATACATCCACACGCTGGACTTCTTTTGTGTGTGTGATAGGGTCTCACTAAGTCTCTAAGTTACTGAGCTCAAACTTTTGATCCTCCTGTCTCAGCCTCTCAAAACATCCAATGCCTGGGCTGGGGATGTAGCTCAGTGGTTCCGTCTCCTGCCTTGCAAGCACAAGAGCCTGAGTTCAATTCTCAGTACCAAAAAAAAAAAAAAAAAAATCAATGCCTCTCTGAAGTCAACATTGGGCCCAAGGCTGTTTCTCTCCCAAATGACACAGGAAACTGGGCCATGGTGGACAAGTTGAAGCCAATGCAGCCCATTTATCCTTCTGCTACTCTGGCAAGCACCCCGGCCCCTTATTTCACTGCAGAGGCTGCTGTGCACGTGGAGCCGAGGACAGGTAAGAAGGGACAGAAATAGGCGTTCTGGGAAGAGACCAGGTCTTCAGAGCAGCTTCTGGCACCTGCACTGGGCCCACACAGACTTGGGCTCAGCTGCTGTGACACTGGGACCCTCTACGGCCACCTGTCTCTTAGGCTCCTCTGGCCTCTGTCCCATTGAAGGCCATCTTAAAGGAAAGACACAGTGTGAATCCTTAGAAAGCACCCTGCTCCTCCTGCATCTGAGGTGTCAGTCACTCTTCCCTCCCCCGGATGTGGGATAAGACTCTTGCTGTGCTTGCATGTCTTGATCCCCCTACCCTCGATCCTGCAGCAGCTGTCTGCAGGCCTTGCCCTGCCCTGCTGTGGTGGGAAGGCTGGGGTAAGGACAGATCAGCCATTGTCACCCACACCCACCGGCCAGAGCTCGGGTGAACTGAGCTGCCACACTGAGGACAAATGCCAGCCTCTGTGGGCACGATGGGGAGCCGAGAAGTACCCTACAGCCTCAGCCCTGGGTCACAGGCACAGGGCAAGATGTCGGGAGGCTCTTCCAGCTCCAGGACCATGAGATATGTGTGAGGGGTGGGGTGAACTGCTCCCTACCCCTCTACGAACTTCTGTTCTTGCTCACCTCAGAAGCCATCTCCATTTGCTCCATATCCCAGTAACCCTTTCTTCAGGTCAAGACAAGGACAGCAGGCTCCTCAAAGACTTCAACCAATTGCCAAACTATGGACGCGCTGAAGGTCACAGAGATTAATTCGACAGGTGTGCTGGGGACAGATGGCTAGAGGCAAGTTATCTCATCTCTCTAAGTCACTGTTTTCCTATCTACAAAGCAGGGAGGATCTGTTTCTTACCTCACAGGCCTACAAGAAAGCTGCCGAAATGCTCCTCAGAAAAATAACTCTCCCCAGGTCATTACTAGCCTGGCCCTGTACCCTTCCCCTTCCTTTTGGATGCCAGGGAATTGAACTCTGGGCCTTGCATATGCTAGGTGAGCTCTCCACCACTGAGCTACACCCCCAACCCTGCACCCCTCACTGTGGGTGCCAACCCAGAACTTAAAAACTTTGAGAACAAGAAAATGAAGGCCACAGGAAAGGGATAGAAGAGGTGGAAAAGTGAAGCCCAGCCTCATTTCTTCTTTTCTTCCTCCCCTTGCTCGCTAGGAATCTACAATTCTAGGCTGGCTTCCTCACTGCCATATAGGAATAATAGTCCTCGAGTAACAGGTTTGAGGAGAGGGGCGGCAGTACCAGGAGTGCCACAAACACCATACTCACTAGCAAACAAAGGTGCAGGGTTTTCCTGAAGGGCTCAAGGTCTACGTGGACACTATGGAAAGAGCCACCTGGAATCAACCACCTACAGCCCCCTGGGAAACGTGCCCAGTGAGCTCTACCAGCAGTTACTACAATGCCATATGCTCGGTTTATAGTGTTGTCTTGGCACAGGGGAGGCGACAATGGGCCTCATGTTCTTTTAGGAGACGTCATAGTCAGGGAAAACTGGGGATCCCAAAGGGCATAAGCCGGATCCCATCCGGCTTTTGTATTTCTCTGAATACCCAGGACAAAGCTAGCACTTGGAAGGAACTTGATACACACTGCTGATTAACTCAGACAAACCTAGCCCATCTGAAGACTGTGTGTGTCGTCCATGCTTAAATATTTACTCAGAAGCAAAACTTTAGCTCCCCAAGCTAGAGGCCCTGGGTTGGAGAGTCCTAAGTCATAATACGCTCAACATAGCAGGTCCCTGGCTCTGAGCTCCCACATTGTCCCTGCTCCTACCCTTCTTTCTACCTGGGCCCTCATGAAGAGACCTCTTTGATAACAGACAGGTGAAGGGCAAAGAGGAGAGGCAGCTCTGCCTCCTGCCTAGCCCGCTGGCACTCTGTTCCCATTTATGGCAATAATCAGCTCTTTTAGGTCTTGTTACGCCAACTCCCCCATCAGGCATCAGACAGCATGTGCCCACCCCCACTCCCCAAGTAGACTATGCCAAGATTGCAAGAAGATAAGCAACACCAAGGGCCTTTACAAGATTTTTCATTTCATCTGAGACCCTCTTGGCACAGAAACAAATTCCTGCCCAGCAGGGGAATGGAGGAGAGACTTGAAACTGAGCTTTCTACCATGGGTATCCTTGAAACCCCAAGTGAAGGGGAAAGAAGTTGTAAGGACACCCATCTGGACATCTCTCCCTGAGTGCCAGAGCTCAGGAAACTCGGTGAGCCACAGCCTGGTCACCTGTCCTCCTCCAGCCCCGACTTTGGAGCCAGTTCTGTTACTGTTAAGCATGTTGCGGACCACCGCCCCGGGCTGCTCAGCTCCCGTGCTAATCCGCAGAAGGTGATTCAAAGGGAAACAGGATTGGAGGAAGCGCAGCTGCTTCTGTCAGGGTGAGGGGAAGTTCCCAGGCCGGAGCCGCCCTACCCTCATCCTACCTGCACGATGTCCAGCACCATGCCGGCAGCCACAGTCCCGAAGCCTGCCAGGAGGAAGGGGAACAGCACTTGCAGCCCGATGGAAAAGGAGGTCTCCTTGAGCGGCGAGGGTGGTGCAGGGCCGCGGTCCGTGCTGACGTCGTCACTTTCGTTGCTCTGGCTCCCGTTCTCCAGCAGGGCGTCCTCCTCCCGGACCCCCTTGGCGTTGGCCCGAGACTCAGTTACTACCACCTCCACCCCAGCCCCATCAGGCCCCAGGAACTCTGAGGTCCCAGCCAAAGGCTCTCGCCCAGGGCCGTCTGAAGAGCAGGGAGAGGGAGAGGGGCCAGTCCCATTCAGCGGGTGGACGTCCTTTGGCTCTGGCTTAGAGGACATGACGAGCAGGGAGGAGGGGAGAGGAGTACTTTCTTTTCCCTCTTTCTCTCTCTAACTCAGGAAAGAACTTAGTCTTGGGGCGAACCCAGGCTTGGGCGCCGCGAGACCTCTTCCCGCGGCTCTCTGCTCCTACCAGGCACTGCAAAAACTGATCCACCAACAGGCAGCCCCATCAAGCACTGCCACCCTGAGCTGCAGGGAAACAAGAAACTCCTCACCAGACGCGGCCGCCTGCCACGAAGGGTGCAGACACCTGCCTGGGCTGCCCTGCACTGTGCCTGAAGAAATGGGTCTGGCCTCTTATCTTCTTTGGTTCTCAGCAGCACGCTCTCAGAGCAAGGGGCATCCAGAGAAAGGCCCAACCCAAGTCTGGAGTGACCCCCGAGGCGGGCCCTCTCTGGTGAGTTCAGATCTTTTGGAACTGGAGCTGGGGCTCCTTTTCACTCCTCCTGCTGGGGTCTGTCAGCTTCCTTCAGCGCCTCAAGCTCGGCTGGTCCCAGGGCTGCAACTGCTGTCTTTCCCCTCTCTTCTCAAGATTTTCTCCCTTCCTCAGAAGACCTTGAATCGCCTGGTCCTTAAAGTCACAAGAATCTGTGTGGAACACCTTATGTGGGAAGAAGAAAAAGTGGAGAATGTTACCACATCACACAGAACAACTCCTACACACAGAGTTTTCCCCCAGGCAGTTAGCAGTCGCAGTATTTGCTATTTGACTTTCCGTCCTCTATTGTTACTTATCCTGTGCTGCTACTGGTATATCTGGAGGCAGAGCAGGTGCTATTCTCACATCTTCCCAACCACCCCGCCGGGAAGATGTCGGGCAGCAGGCATCATCTTCCTGCAGCACCGGGTGGGCAGGTTTGTCTTCAGGGAGGGCCCTTCTTGAACCCTATGAAGAGCTCAAGATTATGTAAGTGTGAACCCTAAATGGGTATGTTACAAATTCAGCTGCAAACTCCCCATGCAGCTACTCCACTGCAGAAAGTGACTGTTTATCACCTCAGGGCAGCAACAGCAAGGCAGCTGCACGGGGTAAATAAACAGGGAGGCTCTGACCACTGAGTGAAGGCCCCAGACCCCCAAACACCCTAGGCCCTGAGAAAAAGGAAAGTAGGAGGGCTCCCCAGGCCATGGGGCAAGCCTGCCAGACCAAGGCTAAGAGCCAGAGGCCTGCCCACTCCTGCCCTTGAGAGTCAACAGTGCTACAAAAAGCTCAGAGGCTGACTCAGGGCCAGGCCTGTTTCTACTTCTCTCTCCCTGTGAGTGGCCCTGTGAGTTTGTCAGATAGAAGGAGGCAGTGATCTCCGTTTGAAAGGACAGAGGGTTAAACTCTTGGTTTCTACCCCCACATTTCAGTAGACTCCGCAACCCCTGTCCCCAGGGTTACTGAGCAGTGGATATAGTGGAATTCTTAGGAACAAAAACAAAAGAAGTGGAGGGAGACACACACACACACACACACACACACACACACACAGAGAGAGAGAGAGAGAGAGAGAGAGAGAATAACAAAGCAAAACAAACCCCAAACACCATAAATTAATATGCACTTGCTCCCAAGTCACCTCTCTGGCTGTCACAGCCTTACTTTTCTTTAAATAAAGGAACCCCCAGGCCTCCATCCACCTTGTTTCTTTTCACCAAAATGGCTCTTATACGAAAGAAAATATTTTTTAAAAGGTTTCTACAGGTAATGAACAAGTTCCTTTAAGTATTCCAAACACTCAGTCAATTCGTTTCGGGAAAGGTTGAATCAGAATCCCAGGAATTGGCCCAAGGGAATTGTTTCCTTTTCCTATCAACTCTAATCACCCGTCAAGACTCTCTCCCATTTCTTCAAACCCGGCACTGTGGTTCTCTCAAAGATCCTCACAGAGCTAGGAGGAAAAGCCCTGAGTCCACTGCCCCTTTGCCAGAAAAGTTTCCGAGTCTGCTAAAACCTGACACCCCCGCCCCTTTGGTCTTCCGGGCAGCTCCAGCGCCGGCCGCGCACCCACTCCCCCAGGCAGGACACTTCCGATGGGCCTCAGGCCCTGGGACACCCCATCACCCGCTTCTCCCGTTTCGTCTCCCAGCCCCAGGGAGGGGAGAAGTAACTGGGTGGCCTCCGCCGTCTCTCCGCGCTCAGGCTCAGCAAATGCGCAGCGCGCCAGGTCCCCCACCCCCAGACCCACCCCACTGACCTGCCCCTCGCGTGGGAGGAGGGGGGCGCCTGGCG
>NW_022900923.1:44056531-44056815 GCF_012274545.1 Fukomys damarensis
CCCCCAGCCAAGGCGAGCGTCCGGCCGCGACCCCCGTCTCGCTACATCTCGCTAGAACGTTACAGCGAGGCCGCCGCTCCGCTTCCACGAGTAGGAGGTGGCCTCAGAAGGCAGGATACACCGTCGCGGGCCGGCGGGGGGGGACCGGGAGCCGAGCTCTCTCGCCCTCAATCGCTTCTTGCCCGCAGACTCGGGCCCGACTGGTTGGCTGCCGGTGGCAAACGTGATCTAGGGCAGACTGGGTGGTTCCCCCCACCAAAAATAGATTCCGGACGGACAGCCTC
>NW_022900923.1:44056900-44105937 GCF_012274545.1 Fukomys damarensis
GGCCCCAAGTTCCCGCCGCCCCGGCCACCGCGGCCTCGCGTACCCCGCATCTGAGAGAGTCCTCTGCGCCTCTGGCCTTCCGGCAGACCGGCGAGCATCCCCTCGCTCGGTGCCCGGGCCCGGCCGTGCCTACCTAGTCCTCGGACCGGTTCCCATCGCCTCCCGCCGCCAGTCCCGAGTTCATCTAAGCAAATGGCTCAGCCCTGAACCGACGCGGCCTAAATAAAGTCGCAGCCTCCAAAAGGGTGGGGACGGGCGGGAGGAAGGACAGAGAGGTCGGGTTCTCGGCTGGGGTCCTGCCCTCCTCACCTGAGGCGAGGGCGGAGGGGAGCCTCGGGGCCGAATGGGGTCAAGTGAAGTCCAACTTTCCCTGACGCACCTCGCGGGATCAAAGAGGGGCGTTGCCGCGCTCACTCGGGCCACTTCCTCCCTGGGGTATCTCCTCTCGGACGCAAGCTCAGGACCAGTGCTCTTTGGGCTGTTTTAGTGCAGGGGGTGTTTCCTATAAAGGAACCCCTACTCTCAGCTTTTCCCTTATGGTCAGTGGAACCTGTGACCAGCGATTCCTTCCTGCCCTTTCCCTCTGGGAAAGCGGTTCAGGGGGCCCTGGAACCTGGCCGGACCCCTCCCTGGGGTTTGGATCACAGATAGGTCTGGGGGCGCAGGCATCAACCTGAGCGGGCGATGAATACCGCGATGAATACGCGCGCAAACCCCCACTCCACCCTATAATCCGTCACCTCCGGGATTAGGCCAGCTCAGATGCCGACCTTCTCACAGGACCCAGCAAAACAAATGTCAGTGATTTAAAACCCCAGTTTTAGCTTTCAAGACTGAGTCTCTCTGCCAGGAGACAGAAGCAGCTCTGAGACAAGGAAAACGCTAGGCCTCCTGGAAGAATCAGGTTTGCGGTTGGTTAGGGAGTTAAGACTGACTTATCTGGAGACTTTTCAGTCAGGACTGGAGACAACTTCTGCCTTGCTTTATTCAACAGCGTAGCTCAGCTACCTATGTATAATTTTTTTTTTTTTTTTTTTTTGGTACGGGGATCGAACTTGGGAACTTGTGCTTGCTAGGCATGTGGCAGAACCACTGAGCTAACTATTGCCTGCTTCGCAAGTGCAAGGGCCAGAGTTCAATCCCCGATACCCCAAAACAAAACAAAACAAAAAAACCATTGAGCTAAATCCCTGGCCCTATGTATAAAATCTTAATCTCCCTCCTCTTCCCTTCTTCCATGTGTTATCTACCCGAAGAGTTCCTCTGTCCTGTAGGGTTTTAAAACACTTATTTATTTTTTGGTACTGGGGATTGAACTCAGGACCTTGTGCTTTCCAGGCAGGTGCAGTGCCTCTGAGCTAAATCCCTGGCCCTGGTGTTTTTTATTTTTAATTGAAATATACCAGATGTACAACAGTGTGCCTGCATGTTCAGATTAACAAATTATAACAGCAAACAGACCCATACAGCCACTGTCCGTATCAGGAATTAGGTCATTACCAGCACCCCAGAATCTCTTCTATCTCTACCTCATCCCTATTTTTAAAGATGACCTTTGCCTAACAGTATAGATGGGGTTTTGCCTTTCTGCCTTTGAATTTTATGTAAGTGGAATGATTTGGTAGGTATTACTTTGTGTCTGGTTTCTCTTATTCAATATTATATTTGCGAAACTCACCCATAATGTGTGGTAGCAGTTCATTCACTTTGCAGTTATTGTATATTATGCCATTAAGTGAATATACTACAATTTATCTGTTGTTCTGTTGATGGTCATTTGGGTTGTTCCAATTTGGGAGTCATCACATGAGGTGCATGAGGCTGCTATAACTTTTTTTTTTTTTTTTTTTTTTTTTTTTTTGGTATGAGGGATTGAACTGAGGACTTTGCACTTGTGAGACAGGCAGTGGATCTGAGCTAAATCCATGGCCCTATAACATTTTTAATTCATGTCTTTTGGTGTACTTTTTTAAAAAAAAAGTATCAATGATTGAACCCAAAGCCATCCCACTGAGTGTTATTGGTAGCTGTTTTCAGTTTTTATTTTGAGACAGGGTCTTGCTAAATTACCCAGTCTGGACTGGAACTTGGGATCTTCCTGCCTCATCCAGAGTACTGGGATTACAAGCGTGAACCATCCTGCCTGGCTCATACTTCTATTGGAAATATATGTGGGATGCTGGGTGTGGTGGTGCATGCCTATAATTCCAGTACCTGGAAGGTCGAGGCAGGAGAAATCTCTGAGTTCAAGGCCAGCCTGGGCTAAATAGTAAGTTTAAGGCCATGTAGCGAGACTCTGTGTCAAAAACAAAAACAAAACAAAAAAGAAACAGGAAATATGTGTAGGAACAAATTCCTGGGTCATAGTGTAGGCAAAGGCTTATCTTTAGTAGATGTTATTAAACCGTTTTCCAGTTTGCTTGCATTAATTTACACTCTGGCCAGCAGAGTCTTAGAGTTCCAGTTGCTCCATATCCTTAGCAACACTCAACACCCTGTATTGTCAGTCTAAAAAGAGTAGAAGTTGAGCCATTCTAGAGGATGCAGAGTAGCATTTCATTGTGATTGAGCACGTTTTCATACATTGACTTGCTGCTGTTTGAGTATTGTGTCAATTTTCTATTAGACTTTATCTTACTGCTTTGCAGTAATTCTTTATATATTTCATATAGGAGTCTTTTGTCAGTTCTAGGTGTTGCAAATATTTCTATGAGTGTATAAATATGGAAGATCTTATGTTGGGGTCTTCTGAAGGATCTAGGCCACTGCAACAACACTGTAATCTGTGCTGCGTGTGTATGTGTGTGTGTGTGTGTGTTCGTGTGTGTGCGCGTGTGTTACTGAGGATTGCACCCAGTGGCACTCTGTCACAGAGCTACATCTCCAGCCTCTCTCATTTTATTTTGATTTTTATTTTGAGACAGGGTCTCATTAACTTGCCCAGGCTGGTCTTGAACTTGCAGTCTTGCTTCAGCCTCCCCAGCGCTGGAATTGTAGACTTGTACCACCCTGCCTGGCTATAATCTGTATATTTTGCTCGCTGATGTGTCCCTGGCTCCTGGCACATATTAGGAACTCAGCAAATGTGTTACAAGAATGATGCGTGAGATAGGTGAGACTCATGCAGGTAGTGTCCCCTATGTGGTGTTGACCCTCAGTGTCAAACACTGAGAGATCCTGGAGCAAGCAGATTTCCTTCTAGCCGGCTTGGCTGTAACCTTGGGAAGGGGAAGACGTCCCAGCCTTTTTCTATGAAAAGAGTAGAAATAGCTACAGTTTGTGAACAGAGCAGCACAGATGTGGGAAGCAGAGGTCACAGATGAAGAGGCAGGAAGTAGCAGCAGGTATCAAGGCAGCCAGACACTTCAGAAGGAAAGTCTCGGTTGGGGGTGTCTACGTCTGTGAGCATCGTGCGGACCTTTGTACGACAAGAAGATCCAAAGGTCACACGGTCCTCATCCTGCCTCAAGACATGTCCTTCTTAAAGTTCACGGCTTGGAGCTCTTCTACACTTAGAAACATGTTTCCCTCTCAGGGAGAACTCCTGATACTTCAGTCACAGCGTCTTTTCCTACCTTTCACTAGGAACATCTTTTTTTCTCCCAGATGCACCATGAACTTTCTCATGGCCTGTAATGTCCGCCCTGAAGATGGAAGGCCATTAGGTCACTGTCAGTGCCTTATTTTCCATGAAGACTTTGCCTAGGCCTGTTGCATTCTACAGCACGTTTTGTTTGCTGTCTTTGTCCGCGGTGTCTTCCCCACCTCCTTCAGTTACAGTGCTTGGAGCAGGTTGGATCAGGAGTCTCTGATAGTCATTACTACAGGGGAGAGATTACCCCCTTGCCTGACCCTATCAAACTCACAGGATCCGCTCCCCAGCTCCCAGAATGCAGTGTGGCTAACCGTTGCTCCAGAAATTTCTGAATAAGATGAGGTTGGGCTAGCAGCCTAGCTGGAGAGAAGCTGGATGACTTGTCATCGGGTGACATCTGAATAGCGAGGGCAGAGTTTTCACTTAGAATGTGGATCTTTTGTGGTGGTGGAGGTGACTGTGGGAACAGAGCTGTTGATCATGACTAGGGGTTTGTGGGAGCTGGCGAGGGCAGGCTTCTAGAGGCAGTCTTCTCCAGCCTTGCTTAGCACTGTCCTGATACACAGGTCGTTAAACCTCTATCCTGATGTTCTCTGGGTCCATGGCCTTCCTTCAAGGACAGCTTCTCCATGGATGACCTGGGCACGCATCCCAAAACCCCATAAGATTCCAGAGCTGCGTAGATCCGAGACACCCTCACTAGCATGGCCGAGTCACAAGACTAGCCCTATGTGGCTGGAAACTTTTCTGGCATTTGTTTTGCTGGGAAAGGGTACCCCCCTCCCATTTTTCCCCTTGCCGTAACCCCTCCCCTGCAGTCTCCCTCCCAGAGGTCAACTTCTTTCCGCTGCGCAGAGCTGAGGTGATATCCCCTTCCGGCTTCATTCAGCTCTAGGAGGATGTGGTGATGGGGTGGGGAGGAGGGGACAGGGAAGTGTGGCCATCTGGGCACAGAGCTAGTTGCTGTCACCACCCCCCAGGCTGTCCTCCAGCTGAGCTCCCATTTCCCGATGCCCCCTGTATACCCACCCACCCTGGGATTCGTGTAGGCAGGGTGATTCCAGGTGTTTCAGAGCTGTAGTTCTGAAATTACTGGGCAGAGCTGGGAAGACTTCGTAGCCAGCACACAGTCCGGTGAACTGTGACCAGGGATGGAGGAGAAGTGATCTTTGAGAGGCGGTTCTGCAAGGGGAATGTGTCACAGTGGTATAATCACGGGGCTGAGTTCACGCTCAGCTGTGTATTAGGTATGCGACCTTGGGCAAGCTCTGGTCTCCAAATCATATTTATAAAGGGGAGACATAAAAAATACTAAAGGGGAGACATGACAGGCTGGGAGGATTAACAATAAAATAGGACTTGGATAGTTCTTTGCATACACTAGGACTGTTATGACTTCACCAAAGAGGAAAAGCCACAAACAGGGCTTAGGCATCTGGAAGGGGCTTTGAATGGGCTTGAATGGGAAGGGTTAGAGGGACAGCCGGGCACGTGGGCAGGGGATTAATCAAGACAGCATCTCGGTCTGGTCATAACCCAGAGATGAGTCAGCCTTATTTTGTGAGAGCGAGGATGCAAGAAGTCTGTATCTTATCAACCAGATGATCTAGTTTCCAACTACTCTCTCTGTTTATCCTCCTTTGATAATTCCTTATTTAGGGGATTCCTAAACCAGCCTGGTCTTAGGAATCACCTATGGGCACTTCATTTAAAAATATAGATTTCCAGGTCTCTTTCCTGGAAATTCTGTTTCCAAAAGTCTGGTGTTGGGCTAGAAAATTTACCCCCGTTTATCATATGAAAAAACAAGTGTACATTTGTAATCCCAGCACTCAGGAGGCTGAGGCAAGAGGATTGTCACAAGCCTGAGTCCAGCCCGAACTGCAGAGTGAGAACTTGTCTCAAAACACCAAAAAGTCAAAGCAAAACAAAACCAAACCCACTAAAACAAACAAACAACAACAACCAAAACCAAAACAACAACAAAAACCCAATCAAATAATGAGAGAATAAAAATGGCTGTTATACTGTGTATTGCTGTCTTCGAAGTAGTTACTCAGAGTATAGGCCATAGGCCAAAAAGATTCTTGCCAAGCAGGAAACAGATAATATCGTAACTCATCCTTTTTCAATAAACTAAGATAAACTAGTAGTATAAATGAAACCAATTAGCACATATATTGAAATGTTTTTAAAACAGTGGAATTTATAATTTGGGAAAGTATTTGAATTTCTCATTATTTCCTATTTATCTCTCTTCTACTTTGCTCTTTATTTCTATATATATCTGTATCTCTATGTACATTATGTACCCTATTTCCCTGAAAATAAGAGCTACCTGGAGTATACATTTCAGCTGTAATTAGTCACTGGTCATTACCATGGGGATGGGAGGTGTCAGGCAGAAGATTATACCTCACCATTCTCTTGCTCTGAGGCTACTCTGTGATGACAGGTAAGGCAAGGACAGGCTGATTGGGGCTGGCATTTTGGATCTCTAGTTAGGTCTCATTTTCAGAGAAACATGGGATATATATATACTTTTTTTTCTTTTTAAAAAAATTATTTTTTAGCGCTGGGGATGTAGCTCAGCTGTGCAGCGCCTGCCTAGCAAGCACAAGGCCATGGGTTTGATTCCCAGTATCAAAAAGAAAAAAGACCAAAAAAAAAAAGCCCCTAAAAATTATTTTTTAGTGCATGTTTACAGTATATAATTATGGTATCATGGGGGACTTGTACATGTACACAACACATCTTAATTCTTTTTTTTCCTCCTCCCCTCTTTTCTCTCCAACCTTTCTTCTCCACTCCATTTATAAAAGTTCTATTTCCATTTTTCCTTCAATTGTAAGAAAAAAAACCACGCGATGTTTGAGCTTGTGTGTCTGACTTATTTTACTTAACGTTACCTTCTCAGGTTGCCTCCAGTTACCCACAAATGGCTCGAGTTTACCTTCCTTTATGCTTTATACTTTCTTGTGTATGATACCCCAATTTCCTTTTCCGCCTGTTGATAGACATAAACGCCATTTCTGGGATGTAAATTATAAATTGTTTCGCTATAAACATGAGTGTGTCTGTATCCCTGTAATATGATGATTTTAACTCTTATGGGAATATAGAAGGAGGACTGCTGGGTGCAATGGAATTTCTATTTTTAGTTTCCTGTGGTATCTCCACTCGGATCTCCGTAGTCATTATACTACTTTACATTCTTACCAACAATGCGGTAGAACTCCTTTGTCCCCACATCCTTGCCAGGATTTGTTATAGTTTGATTTAGCCATTCTTCCTGTCATAAGATGGTATCTCAATGTAGTTTTAATTAACATTTCTCTGTTGGCCAGCAATGATGAGCATGTTTTCATGTATTTATTGGCCATTTGTATTACTACTTCTGAGAAGCACCTGTTCATCTTGGTTGCCTATTTATTGATCTGATCTTTTATTCGTTGAGGGAGGGTCTAATATTTTTTAGTTCTTTGTATATATTTGTTTGTTTGTCTGTTTGTTTTTAGAGACAGGGTCTCACTATGTAGTTGAGACTAACCTGGAACTCACTATGTAGCCCAGGCTGGTCTCGAACTCACAGCGATCCTCCTGCCTCAGCCTCCCAAGTGCTGGGATTACAGGCGTGTGCCACCATGCCCGGCTTTCTTTATATATTCTTGATGTTAGGCCTCTGTCCGTGGAATAGCTGCAAAATATTTTCCCATTCTGTAGGGTGTCTGTCTCTTCACTCTGTTGGGTGTTTCCTTTGCTGAGCAGAAGCTTTTTAATTTGATATGATCCCCTTTGTTGATTTGATTTTTGCATCTATGTTCATTAGAGAAATTGGCCCATAGTTCTCTTTTTCGATATGGTCCTTGTCTGGTTTTGGGATGAGGATAATGTTAGCTTCTGAGAATGATTTTGGAAGTACTCTCTCCATCTCAATTTCATTAAAAATTGTGAGAAGCATTGGTGTTAAATCTTCCCTGAAGTTCTTCCCTAAAACCGGAAGTCCTCTGTTTTGGTAAAGGGCTGTTCATGAATGGTTCCTAAGGAGCGTCAATATCCAATTGACATTTGATGCTTAATTTCCACATGTTTTCTTTTGCTATTAGTTTCTAGTTTCGTTGCACTGTGATCTGATAAGATGCCTGGTAAAGTTTTGACTGTTTTGCATTTACCTAGGCATGCTTCTAGTTTGCACTTGACCTTAGCCAAAAGGCCAAGAAGTGATATGTGAGTTATTTTGGAGAAAGTACCACTGTGGCCAAAAAGAATGTATATTCTGTTGTTGTTGGGTGGAACACTCTATATAGAGAGGGACTTGGTTTACAAACTTAATTTGTTCTATGATTTTGTCTGTGTTTTTGTTTTTGTTTTTTGAGGCAGGGTCTCACTGTCTAGTTGAGACTGACCTGGAACTCACTATGCAGTCCATCCTGGTCTTGAACTCACAGTGATCCTCCTGCCTCAGCCTCCCGAGTGCTGGGATTACAGGCATGCACCACCACGCCTGGCTTATGATTTTGGAAAAGATGGCCACATTTGTGTGGGAAAGATAGCTGCGGTCATGTTTGTCACCTGATGGAGAGTTTGCAAACAAAAACAAAATTTTGCCAAATGCCTCTGTGAACCAAATTGTTCACAAATGAAAGTGTTCATGAACTGAGTTACCACTATATATTTATTAAGTCCTTTTGTCATAGGTTTGATTCAACTCTGATATTTCTTTGTTTATTTTTTGTTTAGTCGATTTGTCACTGTGATGGGGGTGTTAAGGTCTCCCACTATAATTGTATTGATGCTTATCTCCTCTTTCATATCTATTAGAGTTTGTTTTAATGAAGTTGGGTGCACTGTGGTTTGGTGCATATATGTTTGTAATTATTATCTCTCCCCATTGAATAATATTCCTGTTAGTCAATATATAATGCCATTCTTTGCCTCTTTTGAAAAAGCTTTGGCTTAAATTCTACTTTGTCTAAAAATAGGGATAGCCCCTCCTACTTGTTTTTGGGCTCCTGTTGCATGGAATATAGTTTTCCATCCTTTGATTTTTTTTTTTTTAGTTTATGAATTTCTTTTTGTGTTAAATGTGTATCTTGTATACAATATGCCATTGGATTTTGTTTCTTGATCCATTCTGCTAATCTATGTCTTTTGATGGTTAAGTCCATTTACAATGATAGTTACAATTGATAGATATTGACTTATTCCTGTCATTGTATTAATTTCCTGTTGCTGTTTTGCTTTCCTTCCCTTCTACTTAATTACTGTATCTACCTAGTATACTCTATTTGACTTTTGTCATTGTTAACCCCACTGTGTCCTTTTAGGATATCCTTGAAAACTTTTTTGAGTATTGATTTGCTGATCATGAATTTCTTCTCTTTATTGTGTTAGTATCTTATTTCTCCATCAAATTTGAAAGATAATATGCAGTATGTAACACTCTGTATTGGAAATTGTCTTCTTTAAGAACTTGAATCACTTCATTCCAGTGTTTTTCTTGCCTTTAAGGTTTGTGTTGAGAAATCTGTGGTAAGTCTGATAAGCTTTCCTTTAGAAGTGATTTGTTGCTTTTTGTGTGTAGCCTTTAAGATTCTGTTCTTGTGTTATATTTCTGATGTTTTAATTATTATGTGGTATGAAATGGTTTTTTTCTGATCATGCCTATTGAGATTTTATATGCTTCACTTATCTGTGTGTTAAATTCTTTTTCCATGTCTGGAAAGTTTTCTGCTATTACTTGTGTGAACAGGTTTTTTATGCCCTCTGTGCTGTCTTCTGACTTTTTTTTATATTGTCCTTTTTTATTGGATTTTTTTCCTCTTTTGAGTTTATTGGTACATTTTAGGTATACAGTGCAGTTACATTCATTATTGGGATCTTGTACCTTTACATGACAGGTCTTGGTTCTCATTTTTCCCCTTGTCCCTGCCCTCCCTTCACCCCCTCTTCTCCTCCCCCTTTACAAACACTTCATTTCCATTTTCTCATATTTTTTCTTTTCCCTTATTAGCTTTCCCCTACCATTCCCACTTTTCCTACACCTTTAGCCCCTTTCTTCCTATGTCACATTGTCAATTATATCATTAGCATCTTATGTACTATTATAGTTTATTCGCACCAGAGAAACTATTTGGTATTTACACACGTGTGACTTATTTATTTCACTTAGGAGTATATCCTCGATAAGTATCCATTTTCCTATGAATGAATCTAATTTCTCATTCTTTATGGCTGAGTAATATATTCTCAATAGTAATTTCCTAAATTCTTATCAGTGGCATGGGATTATACTGAAACTTTTGAGATATAGTAAAGAAATATACAGCTGGAAATGTATATTCCAAATCCAGTAGATAGCATTCATAACATAGATGAAAAATAGGCTGTCCTAATAAAGTGATAAAAGCCAAAATTACTAAATTTATTCTTTTTTAGTATTGTCAAAACTATATATGAAGCTTTGAGTATACTTGCCATAGGAGTCCCACTAAATTATGTAAAATTTCTGTGATTAGTTACTCTGTAAGCTTCTAAACACAACATTTCATGTCAAGATAGGAATTGTTCACACATCGTTTTCTAAGAAACTCCCAAGTTTTAGAGGATTTCACCGCCAACATTTGTTATTGGTTGATTTATTTTTTGTAAATTCCAATTACTCTTTTATTAGACCTCTTTGAGTCATCTAGGAGCTGTTGGATCTAATTTTCATATTCCCTTGTTATTTTTAAGATCTTTCTTTATTTTTTTTAATGGTGCCAAGCATTTATTTGAAAAATACAGGGTAAATGAATATGGAAGAAATCAGCTCTGCAGAGTGAACTTTGGCTGAATAAAGAGAAAAAGAGGATAAAAGCAAAAATAAAAGTACACGCTGCATCTGGGAAATGTGGAGCAGACTACCACACAAACTCATACACAATAATCATGGCATCTCTCATTAACCAATCCTTGGCCACGACCCTGTCTGCTAGGTCTGACATTGTCTGTGCGTTGGTGGCTTCTGCGACCCATACTTTCAATCATGTTTTTAATTTCCTAGGTTTCTGTTTGGAACTCTCTATGGACTCCCATTTTTTTGCTGGGCATTCATGTTTTGCATCTCAGTTTTTAGCTCCACTAGCTGTTTTCTTGAATTACTAATGATTTGTTTCATCACAGTTATTATGTGATTAGTTGTTTCTTTGTTAAACTCACCAAGTACCTTATCAAACTGTTTTACTTTCATTGGTACCCTTTCAGACTTATTCACTCTGAAGTTTATGATTTCCTCCCCCTCACTGCCCCCATACCAATTTTGGGGAAGTTGAGAGTTTTTGGAGGCATTTTGTTGCCTTACCTTTTCTTGTTTCTGGTGTTTGTTTTTTGTACTGCGGTTTGCAAGTTCTTTGGCCCAGTGCCTCATTCTTAAGCACAAGCCACACTGTTGTTTAGAAAGCCTGAGGCAATCCAGGTATTGGCATAGAGAGAAAATCATTTGCTGGTCTCTACTAAGTTACCTTGCTATGGTAGTGAATTCAAGACAATAGTGGCATCAGATGTCAATTGGATATTGATGATCTTTAGGAACCACTCATGCACAGCCCTTTAACAAGACAGAGGACTTTGATTTTAGTGAAGACAATTAGCCCCCCACCCCCTTACTAACCTGTATTAACTCACAGCACCAGTTTCCATTTTGGCTAGATGCTGAGCTCACATATTCCTCTAGGTTAGATGCCTTCTTCAGGACTGACCCTTCTGATGGTTACTCCCATGGAACCTGGCCTCCCACAACAGAACACAGCCCTGTGATCTTCCAGGTCTGAGCCTGGGCCTCAGGGGATCCCCGGAGAGCACTGCTTAGCTCTTGCCCTCTCCACACCTGTCTCCCAAGGCTGTCTCTCACCCAGTCTCTGTGGAAGGGCTCACTTGAGTCCTGAAGGGAGACTCTCCTGGGTGTGTGTCTTTTCTTCAGTCAGGTTGTCTTTTAGTCATCCACTCTGTTACTCTCTGCTGTGGAGAACCCAGGGACCGGAGGTGGGGTGCTCATTTCCTAAGTCCTCTGGACGCCAATCTACCCGCTTCAAATGCCCCAGGTGATTCTCATGACCTGACTAGTTTGGGGGAGTGTGTTCCAACCTGGTGGTTCTCAATCCTGGCTGCATATTAGAACTTCTAGAGAGGCATTAATAAAAATACGCCTTTGTCACAAGAGGAGACACTGATCTCTACATGAGAAGGTGCAGGAAGTTTTCAAAGGTTCTTTCTCACTTTCTCTCTCTCTTTCTTTCTTTCTTTTTTCCAGTACTGGGATTGAACTCAGAACCTTGTGCTTGCCAGGCAAACATGGTGCCACTGAGCTACACACCTGGCTCCTTCTTTTTTTGTACTGGGGATTGAACATAGGGGCTTCACACTGAGTTCTATCCCCCTCCCTTTTGAGACAGGGGCTTGTTATGCAATTCAGGCTGGCCTTGAACTCACCATATAGCCTATAATGGCCTCAAACTTGCAGCAATCCTCCTAGCTCAGCCTCGGGAGTGCTGGGATTATAGGTGTGTGCCACCATTCCCTGTGCCCTAGCCCTTTTAAAAACTTATTTTGAGACAAAGTGTTGATAAGTTGCTAAATTGCTTAGGTTGGGCTTGAACTTGTGATACTCATGCTTCAGCTTCTCATAATGCTGGTACAGGCTTGTGCCGCCACACCTGGCTAATGATTACTTTGACTGAATCTGGCTGTGTGGCTTTATATATGAACTCATTTGCTCCTAGTAATTACCCTGTGAAAGAGTGTGTGTGCAGTAATTCAACAAGTGGAAAATAGAGTCAGTGGACTGGAAAAAAGATAGGTAGATCATAAAGTTATAAGTTAGTCACTAGGGATACAAATCAAAACCACTTCATATCCGTTAAGTGAGACATTAAAAAAACAAAAGCAAAAATCCAGAAGATAAGTGTTGGTGGGTGTATGGGTAAATTGGAACCATTGTTTATTTGCTGGTGGGAGTGTAAAATGCTGCTGCTGCAGGAAGCAGTCTGGTGTTTCTTCAAAAAGTTAAAGTGTAGAATTACTGTATCACTGTGCAACTCCAGTCCTGAATACATGCCTTACAGAATTGAAAATTGGGGCTGGGGATTTAGCTCAGTGGTGCTGTTGCCTGCCTCACAAGTGCAAGGTCCTGAGTTCAATCCCTGGTACAAAAAAAAAAAAAAAGAATTGAAAATTAGAGAAAGTCATTCTGGTTAGAGAAGAAAGAGCAGGCAAGGGAGAATGCGCCATCTTCAAGGGACAGCAGGTTATTCAAGGGTGGCTACTTGCATGTAGAGAGGTATAAAATGAATGGTGACTGTCCCTCCCTATTTTCCATCCCCTCCTGGAACTGGGAATCAAACCCAAGGCTCTCAAAGGTTCTTGAAATGCTCCATCACTGAGCTACAACCCCAGTCTCAAATAGTAGGTTTTGATGATATGTTACACCGCACAAGACTCCTTTTATATGACTCCTCCCCCTTCTCTGTGTTTATGGTGCTGGCGATCAAACCCAGGCTTCCCTTGAGCCTGCTAGTGCTTTACCACTGAGCTATACTCCCAGCCCCAGATAGTAGGCTCTGATGATATTACACTGTGTAAGACTTCTTTCACATGTTTCTTCATTTATTTAGGTGCTGGGGATCAAACCTAGGGCCTTGAGCATGCTAGGCAAGTGCTTATTCTACCATAGTTCTGGGCTACATCCCTTGCCCTAAGAACTTCTTGTTTTGTGTGTTGGTTTTATTTTCCAGTGAGATTGTAAGGTTCTTCAGCACAGAGATTTGTATTTTAAAATTTATATTATTATTATTTTTTCAGACAAGATCTTGTTATTTAGTTCAGGCTGTCCTGAATTCACAGTGATCCTCCTGCCTCAGCCTCCTGCATTTTAGGATTATAGATGTGTGCCACCATACCTGCCTATTAACTTCTTTTATTGCTTTATATTTGAAAATTTTCTATGATGATATAACATTCATGTACAACCTTTCATTTTCATCTTTTGACCATATACTTAGAAGTAGAATTGTTAGATGATATGGCAATTCTATGTAGCTTTTTGAGGACAAACCAAACTATTTCCCACAGCTGCTGCACTATTTTAGATTCCCACCAGCAAATGTACGAGGTTTTCAGATTCTCCACATCCTTGCCAACATTTGTCATTCCCCAGTTTATTTATTTATTTATTTTGGTACCTGGGGATCGAACTCAGGACCTTGTGCTTGTGAGGTGGGCTGTGGAACCACTGAGCTAAATCTCCGGCTCTACCTTCCCATTTTTGATTATGGCCAAGGTAATGGATGTGAAGTGTATTTCACTGTGATTTTAGTTTGCATCTCTAATGCGTAACCTAAATAACATTTAAATCTACTTACTTTTGTCCAACTCACTGCCTCTGTTTTCCTCATTATATTGCAACAGCCTATTTCATAGTGTAATTATTAGGATCAAATGATTTATATATAAAGTGTCTTTGTTCCCCCTGGTACTGGAGATTGAACCCAGGGCCTTGGACTGAGCTACATCCCCAGCCTTTACGTTTTTTTTTTTTTTCCCAGACAGGGTCTCACTAAATCATCCAGGCCAGACTTAAACTTTTGGTCCTCCTGCTTCATCTTCCCAAGTGCTGGGATTACAGACTTGTGGCATCATGCCCAGGCCTGAGTACCTTAAAAATATAATTTATACAAATGAGTATCTTTATACAAATGAGTATATATTTGTATAAATAAGTCTATATCTAGCGAATATCATATATCCCTTAGAATAGTGTCTGGCAGATAGTAAATACTGTATAAGGGTTAGAAAGAAGGAATAAACACAAAGAAGAAAGGAAAGAATTTCTTAACTTTATTTCCCTTTCCCTCCCCTAACTCCCAAGGCCCAAGCTTCTTTCAGTTTCCTGAAGGCCTCACCTTCCCATCTGCCTCATTATCTCTCCAAACTCTGTTCTGTTTGGCTTAATTTCCCCTCAGCTCTTTGCCTAGTGAACACTTACTCAACTTAGAAGCATCAGTTAAATCACAAGCTCCTTAACACTGAGGCCTTGTCGATGTGAGGCCTGTAAAGTAAGACCTTATCTTAGACCTGGGCAAGAGAGCCACTGCTTTGGACTTTTTCCTTTAGAAGGTGTCATCTATTATAACCTCAAAAATAAGTGTATTAAAAACACGGGGTCGGGGGGTCCTGTTACTTGGGATTCTGCACTCAGTCCCGACACAGAGCAGCTTCTTACTTAGTACCCACATTCCTGACACAGGCTCAGTTTATGCCCCACGGGAGCACTTCTCTTTACATCTTGCCCTATCTTTTTTATTTAAATTGATAAATAAAAATTGTATGTATTTTTATGCACAGCGTGATGTTTTGAAATATGTATACACTGAAAATACAGAATGCCTCACAAATGAGGCTGGGCGTGGTGGCACACGCTGTGAGTTCGAGAACAGCCTGGGCTACTTATTGAGTTCCAGGTCAGTCTCAACTACATAGTGAGACCCTGTCTCAAAAAAACAAACAAAGCAAAACAAAAAGAATGCCTCGCAGACGTTCATGCCACCCCTGCACAGGGGCCAGGCCGATGTGTGCCAATAGCTCCCTGTGTCATTCCAATTCTGAAAGCAAGCATGCACTGAGTCCTCAAGTTAACCGAGTCTGAAGGCCCCAGAGGTGTGCTGGTTGTGTCCCTGTGAACTGTGGGGCCCTACATGGCTTTGGAGTTCAGGAGAAACCAAGCTGTGCAAGTGCTTAGCTAAGAGAAAAGAAAACTAACTTGTCGAATCCCTCCTTTCTGAAAGCATGACTGCAATACATTCCTACCTGACGTGTTGATCACCAGTAGTGCTGAGTGCCCGTATTCTTGCTTCTCTTTGAGTTTGGACTTCCGGTTCTGTAGGGACTCATTAATCAGTGCAAAACAAGCGGTAACACAAGGGGTGGGGAGGTCAAAACATAAAGTGAACGTCTAAAGACACACTGTCACAAAGTCTTCTCGTTTCGCAAACTTCAAGAGTCTTTATGAGGCATGGCAACTAATTGGTGAGCGCAGCTGTGAAGTGGGGCTCAGTGCAAAGGCAGGCTGGTAAAAACACTACCATGTCTCCATTCACCTTATCCACTAGATCTGACCTAGCAGGTTTGTTGTTGTTGTTGTTTTTTTGGTACTGGGGATTGAACTTGGGTCCTTGTGCTCGCAAAGCAGGCAGTGGAACCACTGAGCAAAATCCCCGGCCCTATCCACTAGATCTGGTACCATGCAACTTCTGGCTCTTCCTTAAAGTCAAATGACTGTAAAAAATAAGGGTTGTGAGCTGGGCATGGAGGCGCACACCTGTAATCCCAGCACTCAGGAGGCTGAGGCAGGAGGATCGCTGTGAGTTCGAGACCAGCCTGGGCTACATAGTGAGTTCCAGGTCAGTCTGAACTAGATAGTGAGACCCTGTCCCGAAAACAACAACAACAACAAAAGTGTTTTGAATCCATGAAGAACATGGAGATAGCCACAAAAGCACAACTAAAGACACTTGTGAAAGAGGACTTCCAGAACTGCTTCAGAAAGTGGCAAAAACAATGAGATGTGTGTTCATTGTGAGGGGGTAGTATTGGGGGTCTATTAATGGCAATGTGGTTTTTATTTTATGTTTTTGGTGCCAGGAATTAAACTCCGGAACTTGCGCTTGCGAGGCAGGTGGTGAAACCACTGAGCTAAATCCCTGGCCTGGCAATGTGTTTTCTTACTTTAATAAATTAAATAAAACAACAACAACAATGGCCCCTCAAGTTACAAGTGGACTGACATAAAAGAACTTGGGATAATTAGGTTAACGAAAGAGTCATCGGACTCTTGTTATCTATAGCATGTACCCAGGTAAATATCCAGATCTCAGATGTATTGAATTGGTTACGACCAGCCCTCAGGAACTGATTGAGTTTGTAAGTCAAAGGTCCATTGTATAAACATTCACTGTGACATTGTGGTCTTTGCCTGTGGGTCAGTATGGCCTCTGGATCCTCCCTGGGAAAGAACACCTTCGTCATCCTTCAGAAGGCCCAGGGCTCAGGGCTCATCCTGAATTCTGGAAGGGCACGATGCTTTGGTCACAGTACCGAGAGTCCAGCATTGTGTCGTTCTCCCCAGTAGCAGATTTTAAAGAGACCGAACTGGACATGATCTTCCACTGAAGAGGACAGACTGGACGGTGGAGACAGAAGTGAGGAGAGCCTATCTAGTGAGACAGTTGAGCAGACAGAGAGCTAGCAAGACTTTGAAAGCAAGTTGTATCCATCTCCAATAGATACAGACCGGGGGGAAAACAGTGAATATGAGAAAATTGGAAAAACCCTTTCTTTGTTCACAGACCTTATTTCTCTTCAGGCAACACCGTTTTGAAATTTTGAGTTCAAAAGACAACTTTGACTTAATTATGAGGGAAGCTGTGTAGAAAAGAATCGTCAATTTTATTATTTGGAAATCCTCTGTGAGAGCTTACTCTTCGTGGTAATAACCCCTTGTGAATTGGTGTGAAATGTTTTTGTACCCTGGCTGATAACAGAGCATCCCCACTGGAGAAAAGCTCTGTGAATTTACTGAATGTGGCGAACATTCATCCACATGACAAGAACGTGGATCCACTGAACCGAGAAGTCGTGCTGAAGAGAAACCCTGTGCTTCTAAGGGACACTGACAAGCCAATAGTGGGAATGACAGATTTCACCGAGCAGCAGACAATTCATGATGGAGAGAAACCAGTGAATATAGCATAACGTCAATAAATATTAGAATTTTCTCCCAGGGAGAAAGCCGTGAACGTGCTGTGTATAATAAAATTGTCTCTCAAACTTTATATGCCTTATTCTGCATTTGAGAGGCCATACTCAGAGAAGCCTCACACATGGAAGAAATGTGGAAATATCTTTAGCCAAAAGTAAATCTTCAGTCATCAAAAAATTCATACAGGAGAGAAGTCTTGTGATTGTGGGAGAGCTTCCATCCCGATGTCACACCTCAGTCAGCAGAGAAATTGTAGTGGGAGAAGCCCCTTTGCCTGTAAGGTACGTGGGAAAATCTTCAGCCATAGCTCCAATCTCACTGAGCATGACAATTTCACACTAGACACAAACCTTTCAAATGTAATGAATGTGGAATAGGTTTTGGGCAGAAGAAGTACTTCGTAAAGCAGCAAGACATTCCACACTGGAGAAGAAACCCTACGAATGTAATGAATGTGGAAACCCCTTCTTCAATCAACAACACTTCTCGTGCCCTGGAGATTTATTCGAGTGAAAGATCTCACAAAGGCAGTGTATGTGGGAAAGCCTTCTTTCAGAGCTCCTCTCTCACTGTGCACCGGAGAGGCCAGAGGTGAGAATCCCTAAGGTTGTAATGAATGTGGGAAAGCTTTCTCTCGGTTCTCAGCCCGAGCCCTGCATTTGAGAATACACACAGGTAAGAAGCCTTCTCAGGGTAGTGGATGTGGGAAAGCTTTCAGTGAGGAATCACCCCACGTGAGATGCCAGAAGATTCATATTCAGTTAAAAACCTGTGAATATCTTCAAAGTGGGAAAACACACCAGCAGTTTGCATCTCACAGTACTTGAGAAATATCTTGAAGCAAAGCACCACAAGTGCTTTCGTCTAATGCTAAAACTTAACGAACACCAACAGTTCATACTGAAGAAAAAGACATTCGTATAAGGAAGACTGGGCCAAAACCAAACCAAACCAAAACAAACAAACAAACAAACAAAAAACTATAGCAGAGGTAACATTGTAACTTTAGGTACATTTTCCTAAAATTGGGAACAAAAAATAGAGCTCTGTTACTGCACTCAGCATAAATCTGGATATCTCCACCGTGTAAGAAAAATAAAGTGTAAGTGTTAGGAAGAAACAAAATGTAGGCATAGTATTTGCAGATCATCTGGATGCGATTTGCAGACGATCTACAAATAATAAGCCTTTGTTCTGGTGACTCAGCAGAGCAGAAGGGACCCCAGAATGAGACCTGTATGTATTTATTCGAACTTGGAATATGAAAGAGACAGCATGAGGAGATGAGGAAATAATGAGACTTTGAAAAATTATTTGGAGGTAATTTGTTCTCCGAGGGGGGAGAATGGACCATGAATTATACAGCAAAGTAAAACCCACACGGATTGAGGACAGAATTATGAAAAGCCTATATACTAAAAATGGTTATGACCGTGGAAGTAGGAAAACATTCCTTGTAACAAATTAAAAAATAGGTATTAGTTTTACTTGTGTGTATGCTCAGGAAATACCCAGAACTTCCCTGTGGCTTGCTTTGTAGCAGCCAGATCTTGAAAACAATTTAAATGTCTACCTGGAACAAAATGGAAAGTTCTTACGACGGATTACTATACATATATCTATAAAAATGCAACAGGTAAGGATCACGTGTGCATGGAAATATCTAAAAAATGTCAAGAGGGAAAAAAGTTGCAGAATGTTGCATACAGTACGAAGACTTTTGGTAAATTTGAATTATAAAAGCTTTCTTGATAAAGTTCAGTACTTTATATTGCTAATGGATACACATACATCTGCTTAGTTTCATTTATTAATTTTTTTGGTACCGGGGATCGAACTCAGGACCTTGCTCTTGCGAGGCAGGCCCGGTGCCACTGAGCGACATCCCCGGCCCTCAAGACCAAACTCTTGGTGGTGGCCTCTGAAGAGTCGACAAGTGAAGGGAAGGAGTGTGGCAGGTACAGGGGGGCTTCGGCTCAGATATCCATTTCTCTTAAAAACCGCAAGCGCATATATGACGACACTCACTGATTTTGGATTGCAGTGTATGGGTATCTTATTTTTTGTGCTTTTCTAATTTCACAAAACCAAACGAATGAAAAGTATCCGTAGAAGTCATGTGATAGTGGGTTAATTCCCAAATATAAACATTTTATAGAAATTATTTCTACAATTTTATCCAAGAATGAGTAGATGGACTTACTCTCTATGTGATATGAAATTATCTATTTAATTAAAATTAAAAATGACAAAAAAATTCACTGTAGTTTTCGATCACATCTCATATTTATAACAATGACGATGGCTGAGGGGCATTTGGCAGTAGTCATCTGTAGTATTCTTAAATTTTTGTATTTGTAGGTCTAAATGTATGTGAAACGTTGCATTGATTCTCTTTATTGACTTATATGGAATTGAACACTAGAAGGGATCGCAAATAGTTTAATTTTATAAATATACTTAAAATTTTCAATATTTAATGAGGTATTCAGCTCTTGCATAGAAACTTGTCTCCTGTTGTCTCCCCTAGAAGTAAAGAACTACTGGGTGGCCATGTTTCTAGTAACCGTGGTGTGAAATCAAGGGGGTCCAGCCCAACTTTACTCCCTTCCTTTTTCACTCTTTGCTTATGGATATTTCGTCTTCCTTCCCACCTGAGACAGTGAGGTGGGAGTAAGAAGGTTGAGCTAAGTCCTTGATGGGGGTTGAAGGGCCTTTTGTGGGTGTTTTATCTGCTGAAGTCTTTTTTGTTGTGTGTGTGTGCGTGTGTGTGTGTGTGTGTGTCTAACTGTGCAGTTCAGTCTGGCCTCAGACTCACCGGGTAGGCCAGGCTGGCCTTGAACTTGTGGCAATCCTCCTCCCTCAGTCTCCAAAGTGCTGGGATTATAGGTGTACACGGTACTGCTAGAATCTTTCAAGGTAGATTTGGGAAGAGGTAGCTGAGTGGGAGTAGGGGTAGAGGAATGTCTTGGATCATTGCCCCACCATGCCCAGAGTGTTGGAGCTCATGCTATCCTGTCCAGCCCACTCTTTGAGCCACTCTCCCCAGAAGCTCTTGCTGCTACTGGGCTGGAATATGTGTTCTCAGAGCAGTTCCCTCTCAAGAGACCTCCTCCCCACTCCACGATGTTAAAGGCCATCCTTTCTAAAGCCGGAAGAGCTGGTCAGGCTGGTTGGGTTTGGGGTCTCTGCTTAGTCTTCTCCCAGTTACTCTATGGATCATGAGAGACTTGGTTGTCTCCAAGTCAGAGCAGGGAAAAGAACTGAATCTGAAAACTGGGGCTGGGGTGGGTAGTAAGAAATGCTGCAGACAAGGGAGAGGTGTGAATAGGCAGAGGTCAGCTGGGGAAACACAGAGCGCTAGAGCTAAGAACTAAGTCCAGCAGTAGAAGAGCCTTTGGCCTTCACATCTCCCTGGATGACAGTGAGCAAGCCCAATGCTATGAGCTCTTGGGGCAGGCAGCATGGTGAGGCAGAAACAGCTCTGGACTGGAGGATTTTTGACCTGGATTTTAACTCTGCAGCAGCCCCTTAAGAACTGTCTCACCTTGGGCAAATGACTTTCTCGGGTCTGTTTTCTCTTCAGAACTTTTAGCACAAGTGTTGGATTCACATAGATTCTGCCCCTAATAGCTGCATAACCTTGGACAACCTTGGAGTCACTTAACATTGGACTTTCAGTTGCCTCATCCAGGAAACAGGCAATAACACCTCGGAGTTATAGTACTTATTTGTTTTCTGTCTCCTAGAACACAGGTGCCACAGACTTAGTGAGTTATAGAGAAAGGAAGTTTATTTTGGTTCATGGTTTGGGGGTTCAAAGTTCAAGAGCAAGGGGGGAGAGGGAGGGTAGGCTTGGCCCCTGGTGAAGCCTTCTGGCTGGCAGTCACAAGGTGGAGCTTGCACACCTATGTGTCTTCTGGTCTCTTTCTCTTTTTATTTTATTTAAAAATTATTATTATTATTATTATTATTATTATTATTATATCATTTTTTAGCTTGATATTATAAACTACATATGTGGGATTAACATGTGTTCTCCTTTACTCTTGTTGTTGTTCTTCTGGGTCTCTTCTGGTTGCATAAAATTTTGTAATTGTTTTCTAGTTTTTTGAAGTATGCTGTTGGTATTTATTATTATTATTAATTTTGGTACTGGACATCGAACTCAGGACCTTGTGCTTGTGAGGCAGGTGGTGGAACCACTGAACTAAATCCCCAGCCCCCTCTTTCTATGTTTTTAAATGGGACAGCACATTATAATTTGCTATATATAAGGGCCCATAAAAATGGTGTTTACACTTAAAAATGTATTACACTTTAATCACATTTAACCATCATCCTTGCCACTTTCTGAAGAAGTTCTGGAAGTCCTTTTGTGGGGCACGATCAAGAATTCGGTGAACGCTGCTGCTGAGTGCCACCCAACAGAAAGGCAGGTTTGTAAAAATATGCAGCATGCCTTCATCCACCTGATTCACCATGTCTGGCCCTGTGTGACTTTTTTTTCCTTAGTTTTTTGAGACAGGGTCTTGCTATATAAATCAGACTGGTCTTAAACTCACTGCGGAGTCCAGGCTGGCCTTGAACTCATGGTGATCCTTCTGCCTCAGCCTCCAGAGTGCTAGGATTACAGGTGTGCACACCACACCTGGCTGCTGTGTGGCTTCTGGCTCCGCCCCAAAGTCGAAATGACCAGGAAAAACGAACATTTCAAATCACTTCAGGACATCGAAGCAGCCACAACAGCAAAACTAAAGACACTCAGGAAAGAGGACCTGCAGAGCCGCTTCAGAAAGTGGCAAGAGCAATGGGATGGATGATTGTGTTCAAAGCAAGGAGGAGGATTTGGTGCAGTATTAATTTTACTGTAATAATTTTTTTAAAAATTTAAACATGCAGCGTATTTTTTGACCATGCCAGGTACACACATTATATAATGTTTCAATCAAGTTAAATGTGCTTCAAGCCAGGAATGGCGATGCACATCTCTGAAAAACAAACTTAAATATGTGTGTGTGTGTGTGTGTGAGTAAAACAAGCTAAAACACAAAACCAACAACCCAAAGCACGTCTCCTTGAACCCTACTCATAAAGAGTGGCAGTCATGGGCTGTGCCCTATGGCCTTGGCTAACGCTGACCTCTTCCAGAGGCCTCACCCCTGCAGATCATGCTCCGATTCAGTTCCCACCCTCTTAACACCATTCGCCCATAGCCCTGGGGATGAAGTTTCCCACACGAGAATCCTGGGGGACACAAACCACAGCAGTTGTTGTGAGGATTAACTAGGACAATCGATGGGTGGTAGATTTCATGGGAAGTTAGACTCGGAACAACTGTGAGTTTGGGGCCAGGTGACACAGTTCGGGCCCAGTGCCCCCAGCAGGATGCGTGACCACCCCAAGGGTAGCAGTTCCTTCTGGGGGCTCTGCTGAGATAAGCTGTATGAAACTGCTTGTATGGCAGGATTATTTCTGTGCTCCAGCTCGCCTTGGACAAAGGCTGAATAAGTAGTGCATTGGCCAAAAAAAAAGGGAGGGCGAAGGGAGGAATGTGAATCTTAGGAGGAGCAGCAAAAAAGCCCGAATAATCCCCGCACTGTTTCTAACAGTGACAGTGGAGCCAGAGCTCCAAGAAACAGCTCACATCCACGGGCGGGAGGCAAGGCATGGGCAGAGCAAGGGCACAGGGCTTGAGGAGGAGAGGGCAAAAGAGCCCACTGCTCTCAGACCCCAGGAGGGCACCCAACGGCCTTTCCCAGTGAGGAGAAAGGAGGGGAGCCTCTCAGTCCCCGTTCCCTCTGTGACCCTGACTCCCTTGTAATCCACAAAGCACAACTCCTGGCCTTGAGCCAAAGCAACGCTGCCTTCCAACGCCCCCACCTGGCAGCGACTGCGCAGTCGAGCATACTCGGCCCCGAGTCCAGAGCAAAAAGATCAGGGCTCTGCTAGCCCCTGATGGAGGCTGCTTGCATTTCTCCGTGTCCCAGGAGCCTAGGGCACAGCCCCCCAGGCCAGTGTCCCCTTCCCCTCCTGCCTTGTGCCCTCCACTTCCCCTTGATTGGCCTGAACCAGGACACGATGCCAGGGCCAGGGCTCCACTGGTCCTGGGCTCCACTCAGAGACCTGTCATGAGTTCCCTTTTCTCGGGAGCTCAGCCCATAGGATGTGCCAGGAAATGTTCCCACAGATCAGTGCCTCCTGGGGTGGGACAGCAGCAGCAGCAGGTGGCAGGAACAGGGCAGGGGAGGGAGCAAAGCCCAGGCAGCCCTTGGGAGGAGCCCAAGGGCAGAGGCTTTCTTCTCTACGCCCCAGCCTTCAGAGTGAGGAGGTCCGGGGTTTCCCAAGGCCCCTGCTCAATCTCACCTCTCGACCTCACCAGCTGGTGCTGCTTAGATCCCTTTAGGGACCAACGGTGGTGGCAATCACACTAGCTTCATCTCAGTAAATCCTGCTTCAGGTGTAGAATAATTGTTGGAGTCAGGAGAGGGAGGCAGGGGCAGGTGAGAAGAGAAAAAGACACAGTTTGTGAGTTCCAGAAGAGAGGATAAGCCAGGTACACCTGTGATTCCCAGCATGGAGAGAGGCTGAGGCTGAAGGGCTACAAGTTCAAGTCCCAACTGGGCAACTTAGTGAGACCCTCTCTCAAAATAAGAAGTTAAAATGGCTGAGGATGCAGTTCAGTGAAGGCCTGGAGAGAGGAGAGAGAGACAGAGAAACGGGGAAAGTTCTAGCAAGAAGCAATATATAAGCCTTGAAAAGGGCACTAAAGCCCCCTAAATTAACACTTTTATCAGCGAAAACCTGGCTGAGATTTTTAAACACAGCATCTGTTGTCAGTATCAAAGGGTGGCGCAGTTAAATAATTAGCGTAAGACAGATGACGTCTTCCTAAGAGGAGGAGCAAGAAGGCAGTGAGTGCCAGTCAGCTGGAGGATGCAGAGGGCAGCGGGAGGAAGGGCGGGGAGAAGCCCGAGTTCTGCCGTCTTCCCTCCCACCAGGCCTTGCTTCCAGATGAGCTCAGGAATAATCTAGGCAGACCAGTAATACATCAAAATGTGGTTTTGGCCAAAATCTCTATTAGCATTGGCTTTTCCCTGGGGCGGGGGCACCCCTCACCCAGCTTCCTCCTTGACCTCACAGATCATGCTGGTGAGGAGAGTCTGGCATCCCCACCAATTCCATGTCAGCGTTCTGGATGAACTCAAAGATGAATTTCACCTGGGTCTCGTAGGCTTGGACTGAGATCCTCTCGTTAACTCCATGAATTCTGAGGTAAAGAGAGCATGAGCGGGAGCGGAGGAGGGCCAAGAGCTACAGCATGGGTGCCGTTCCAGAGCACACTCCTTACCCTCTCCCAGCCTCCTGGCCTGTGGTCCTCCAGGGTGGGAGGAGGGCAAACTGGGAGAAGCCACTTTCGAGACTTTGTGTGACATGTTCGTCTTTCAAGGCTCTGTGCTCATGGCAAAGAACAGTGAGGAAGGTGATGAACACATTCCCGTGGGGTCCGAAATCTGCTCTGAAGCCCCTCGTAACCCCCTGTGGGAGAACTATTTCCTAATTCTCTCCATCTTAGGACAGAGGCCACAGCTAGACTTTTCTCCATGCCAGTTGCCCACCTCTTAGCTTCCCAGGGGTAAGAGAGGGTAGGGGGGCAACTTCCTGGGGCCCTGCACTGTCCTCTCCTTAACCTAGGGCCTTGCTGCTGATCTCATGCCCACCAACCTGCCTTTCCAAAACACAATGGATCAAACAAGACAATCAAACTACACTTGTAACGTCAGAGACAATAAGAAATAGAAGAGCTACTTGCCTCTGTCCAATTTGAAAAATAAGAACAAAACATTAAAGTTGTCCTTAAGCTCATATGCAAATATTTTCTTTCTTTTGTACAACTGACCTATCATGGGGAAATCAGGTCTGGATGTGAAAAACAGTAGAGAGGATAATGGAAATTATCTTCCCATTCCCGGGATTCAAATTCGCCAACAATCCCACGAGATAGTAAACCACACACAGTGGCCAAAATTGGTGCTCGCGTCTGTAGTGTTTCTTCAGAGAAGTCAAAGCCCATGCCCACTTCCGACCTCAGTGTGTGTGCACTTCAGAGAGCGCTGAGGGGTCTTATTTGTATAGAGAAAATGAGGTTGGGGGTAAGCACTCTCCCATAGGCAGGAGAGCACCAGAGGTCCTTATTCCACCAGGCTTTTACCAGTCACTTCATTATGTCCCTCCTTGAAAAGATGGGCCACTTTCATAAACTCTGGGGAGTGACCAGCCTCTGGCCACGAGGGCAGTTGGCTTTCTGCCAACCCCTGTGGACTGTTGGGATGGGAAGGCACAGGTCACGCGTGTCTCCTGACTCCTTCTGGTGCACTCACCTGAAGTCTGCAGGCTTCAGCAAGACGGGATTGAACAAATAGATGCCCCTGGTGAGGTTGAGGTAGTGTCGGCTGTCCGTGTTGCCAATACAAGTTCCTAGGGAGAGAAGATGAAGAGGAAAGGGCTTTTTAGGAGCAACCCAGCCAAGGAAGTGTCAGGAGGTGGGAGGCTGGATGACTAGGATGCCTGGGTCATTATGGGGCCCCCTGGGCCTTCTTCGGAGCCTATGGCTATGCCAGTTTGGACCGTTGAGCTACTCTTTCTTATAATCTTACAAAAGCATAATTTCAGATAGGAACATAAAATCTGCCTAGGGCAATGGTGAGGTATTCCTGGAATGATCCAAACCTAAATATCCTCTCTTCATGATGACCAAGGAGGACAATGCCTTCATTTTATCACCATCACCAAGGCCACTTGCTATGTTAGAAACCAGAAGTCTAGATACAACTTGATGTACTGTCTCCTTTGGTCAGAAATAAACACTGCCTAGGGGTCTCTCCAAGCGGAACACGACTTCCTCTTATTCTCATCTTCTGAGAGGTGACTCCATTTTAGACTCAAGCCACAGGTCTGGAAAGTCCTAATATCCTCTCTTTCCAGTCTCCAACTCTCCCTGAGGTAGAGTAAGTCAGCCAGGTGGTCCTGGGCTTTGTCCCTGATAGGTGTATTCTTTGGGAAAGATAACACAGAGCAGCAAGACCAGTACCACAGAATGATCTGAGGCAGTAATTTGTGTTTTGGTTTATTTTTCTCTGCTGGTTTCAAATGAGTATCTAGGCCCTTCACAATTCTGTGCTTTGAATTTCTGCCAGTTGACTTCTGCCTGTCTTTTTTCCCTGTCACAGCCCAGCCCTACTGACAAGGATTATAGCAAGTGCCCCAGAAGGCAGCAAAGAAAGGACGGTTGGTCTTTGATGGCCAGGAGAAGAGGGTCTGGGACTGTGAGGGCCAGGGCTCCTGGATATTTGGAGAAGCCCATGATTAAATTCGGATGGAAGGACATAGGCCTTTACATTAGAACAACTCTTCCCTATTCCACGGACCAGAGCTTCTCAAACCATGGTCAACCATCACTTGTGCGAGAGTCCCCTGTGGAGATCTGTCAAAGGTAAATCCCAGGTCCCATCCAGATGTGGCTAACTTGAATCCTTCCAGGTGGTCTGCATTTTAAGAAGCTCCCTAGGCAATCCTTGTCCACTCTTGGTTGGACAACCACATCATGGGTAGATTTGGATGGTACGATAAAGACTGGAGTGGAGGCCCAGAGAGGAGCTGCTGGAATTGGACTGGGCTAGCGAGGCAATGGGGTAATGTGAACGTTATGGGCCGGGACATTCTTCTGATGCTTCTGAGCCCTGCTGCTGAGCTGTCATCCTAGAAAGAATCAGAACCAGAACCTGGACGTGGAGGAGCTTGGCTCCCTCTGTGGCTCCTCCAGAGGAGAAGGGATTCCAAGCCAATCCTCCTCTCTAGGCCTTGTTGACCAACCTTAAGCAAGGACCTAGGTTTGACTGACTTAATTTATTGTTTCTGTTTCTTTCCTGTTTGTCTTCTCACTTCTACCCTGGGGGGAAAGTACAGTTCTAGTCCCATCAGCAGGGGAAGCAGCCAGCTGTTTCCAGGATGAACAGCTGAGGTGGGTGTGGGGCAGTGGACACTGGATAGGAAAAGGTTGCAGCCCTACTCCCTCTAACCACAGCCGATGAAGTCATTACCAGGGGCAACAACACTGACTTCCGGGAAGACAGCGTGGATGGTGTGGCGGAGCAGCTGGTAGCCCAAGGCCTGGTCATCAGTGGGACTGACGGGAGAAGGGTCAAAGGCCCTCAGCACATGGAACTGCACTCGGTCATCAGCCACAATGTTCTTCGTGAGTTCTAGGACCTCCAGGGTGGAAACATAGGGGGTTAGATTTCATATCAAGCTGGTATCCAACTGCCACATGAACTTAAGTGGTCCCTAAAGAGAGAGAAGCTGGAGACATTTCCAGGTAAATGGCCGCACCTTGAAACCATACTCTCAAGTGAAATAAATTGGACTTAACGTTTAAATATTGCCTTGTTTCTCTGGTGTGAGAAACAGAAAGGGTAAATAAGGACCGAAATGTATAATACACAGTAGGAAATGGGAAGAAAATGTTCAGACAGGAGGGGGAACAAGGGAGGGAGGAGGGGGAAAGGAAGAAAGATAAAAGGGGAAAAAAAGAATAGAAGGAAAAAATGGAAACAAAGCTTTTGTAAATAAGGAGGGGAAGAAGGGTTGAAGAGAGGGGAGGGGAATGGGAAAAAAAGAAGAAACAAGATATACCATGTACAGGTACAAATTCCATATGATGAATGTGACCATTGTAAATATCTAAAATATATATATATATATATATATATGAAAAGAAGTGGTCCTCATCTCTCTCCAGCATGGCACAGCCCGGGGACTTACAGAAAGGACCTCAGTTTCAGCTGACCTGGGTGCTGTAAGAGCTGAGCCTTCCTGGAAGCCATCTACAGCACGGCAGATCTAGGCTAAGTGTGCGGGGAGCTTGTCTTACAGCCACGAGTGTGTGTGGGGGACTGGACAAGCGGAAAATTATGTCTTTCTTCTGGGGCTGAGGGTCAGGTGCTGGCTGAAGGCGTAAAAGAGATGATAGACCTGGGATCTCAATAGACCTGGGATCTCAATCATCTCGTGGCAATGGGATGATCCTGCTTTAACCAGAGAGACTTGGACAGGAGACAGAAGGGCCATTCCCTCTTCTCCCTCTCTGGGCATGCCTGCTTCCTGTCTGCAACCAACTCTGATGGAGGCAGGAAGATGAGCTCAGAACAGACAAAATGTCAGGAGTTGAGATACTGGTATTCAAGTTTTCTCTCTTTTTTGCCTCCTTTCCTCAGGAAGGAACCTGAGGAAACTACTAGAAAATTCAGCCTGAAAGGACTATAGAGGGGAATCTGGCAAAATCCCTGAGGCCAGGGAGTTCAGATGAGACCCTGAGCAGTAAGTCACCTGTGGGAATGGACTCAAACCCACTCAGCCACCCAAAGGAGGCCCAGGTCTGGCCTGAACCCATGACTGGGAGTTGCTTGAAAATGTTCTCTGCAATAACCAATCATTTTAAAGGGGGATTCCTGTTGTTGGGGATCCTCAGAATGGGGGCAGCACCTCAAGAACACCCTCTTTTAGCCTGCTAGGAGCTGAGTCTGGAGTAGAAGTGAGGGTTTCCACTTCTGGCTTAGAAATTTTCACTTGAGTCAAAGCCGTTCCCTGCTGTTGGGTGGGTGAGGGGCCCACAGAGCTTATTTTCACTTAGAGATCAGTTTCGTTCTAGCACTAATGGCCCGAACATTCTATTCTAACATAAGAATTAATGTAGTCTTCCCTTTTCCTTTTGCAGTGCCAGAGATTGAACATGCCAGCTCTTGAACACGCCAGCTAGTCGAGCACTCTATCACTGAGTGACCCCTCCTAAATTTATACTGAGACAGGGTCTTCTGAAGTTGCCCAGTCTGGCCTTGAACTTGTGATGCTCCTACCTCAGCCTCCATGCCTGACTAATGCACGGTCTCGATACATTCCTCACCCACTGAAAGGTTCCCGAAGTTATCTCCTGTGAGGTTGGGTTGGACTGTACACACTGTCCTCTTCCCTGAATCAGTTAGAAGTTCCTGTTTCCAGAAATCAAAGAAGGTAGGCAGACTGTACCCCTTCAGTAAGAGGCCAGTTCCCTACTGGCTCAAGGCCACTTCCATGTTCAGGCACTTGCAAGTCCTGCAACAGAGGACGTATACTTAGACACAGAAGGTGGAAACAGGTGATGACAGGAGCTGTCAGTACTAACTTGCCAGGGTCATCCAGGGAGGGGAAGGGTCCTTCCTGGGCTCCAAGGGAGAAGCAGGCCTTTGTGGGATGAGTTCTGAGCCCTGGTTTGAAGGAAGGCCATGAGAAACGGATGGCAAAGAGGCAGCTGACATTCTGGGAATGGGGAGGGGTGTGACGGCCCATCAGTCAGAGCTGTGTGACCTCAGCAAGCCCCGGAGCTCTCTGCGCCTCCGCCTGCGCCTCTGTTAGCATGTGGTGAGGGCCTGCTGGGTGTCCGTGTGTGTCTGGCACCACGCCAGCTCCTGCGGAACGCAGTATACGTGCATGGACAGAGTCAGGAGGGGTGTTGGGCGTTACTGTACAAAGCCATGTCTCAGCTCAGTACGAGGAAGACACTCGTAACCAAGCTGCTGAAACATGGGATGGCACATTTTAAATAACTGCCTGTCGTTCTCTTCCCGTGAGAAGGGTGGAATCTGGATTGCCAACTCTAAAGCCCCGATCCATTTTTACGTTTCTATTATCTTTACTTTCAACAAATCTGCCATTCACACGAGAGGAGTATCGCTATGTATAAAATAGTTGTGGGACAGCATAACATTGCCAGAATGTTGTAGAGGGACTGTGAATAGAGAAGTGAACGGTCAGTGTGCTCTAAACTCTGAGGTCTCCCTCATTATTGGTGAATCCTCCTCCTACTCCCAGCCTTGCATTTCTGCTTATTGCTCAGGGAAGTATCCTCTATTCTAAACAAACATCAGCTAGAGTTTACCGAGTGTTTGCTACGTGCCAGGCCCTCATATAACTGACTCCAGTAATAGTGAGAGCTGTCCGGGAAGTAGACGCTACTGTTATCCTCCGGAGAGAGGGTGTGGCCTCCACCGCACTCCACCTGCTCCGGTCACTTCCCCACCTCGCCCCAGTGATCACTCTGGACACGGTGTCCATTATTTTCTTCATGGCACTTCCCACTTAAAAACCCCCTTGTTCTGCTATGAACACGGGTGAGCAAATATCACTGTGGTATGATTCTTTTAATTCTTTAGGGAAGATACCCAGCAGGGGAATAGCTGGGTCAAAACTTGGAAGCAGTCTGAATGCCCATCAATGGGAGACTGGATAAAGAAAATGCGGCTTTTAATAAAATGGAATACTACTCAGCCATAAAAAGTGTGAAATTAGACATTTATAGCTAAACAGATGCACATGGAGGCCATATGCTTAAGCAATATAAACAGGACACACATGTGTAAATACCAAGTAGTTTCTCTAGTGTGAGAAACTGAAAGTGTAAATAAGGAATAAGAGGTAAAATAGATAATGTGAAATAGGAAGAAAAGGGACAAAAAGGAAGGGGAAATAAAAGAAGGAAATGGAATTAATATGAGAAAATGAAAACTAACGGAAACAAAGTCTTTGTAGATAGGGATAGAAGGACGGGTTGAAGGGAGGGCAGGGGAATGGGGAAAAATAAGAACCAAGGTTGAATATGTAAAGGTACAAATTTGCAACAATGAATGTCTTTATATTGTATACATTAAATGTACCAATAAAATTAACTTTTAAAAACCCCCTTGTTCTTTTATCTGGTCACTTGCTTACTGCTGTCTCTTCCCACTAACGCATAATTGCCATTAGAATGGAAATGGTGTTTCTCATGTTCACTGCTATGCCAAGTGCTCCGAAGAATGTGTGGTCCGCAGTGAGCAGCCTCAGCAGACTCTCAGTGACTGACTGAATGAAGGAAAGACCTGTCCATGACACTGACCGAGCCCTGTGAGAGGCGAGAGCTGCATTTCTGCCCAAAATGGCACGTTCCAGATTGCTCCCTCAAGTGGAGGCTCCCTGAAACCTTGCCCACTGGCCATCTCTACGCCTCAAGGCCCATCCAGAAGGAACCTTCCTTTCCACATGGTGGCCTGTTAGACTTCTGAAGAGTCTTGTTTCCCAGAGGTAGGTGCTGGAGTCTCCCTACATCTGGGACATGGGAGAGACCAGATGAAGAAGAGAGGACTCTGGGGGCTGCCTGTCTTTCTCCTTCCCAGTCCATCATGAGACTCTGTGCATGTAACCCTTAGGCCAGGTCCTTGGAAAATGGGACAGGGTACTTGGACGGGGGGTGACCAGGACCAGTGGGCCCCGTGGGCATTCTGACTGATGGAAGCTTTTCATTCCTCACCGGTGCAGGTGGGCAGGATGGAGGGGAAGAGTGCAGGACGGGGGAACGAAAGCCCTGGCTGAGTGGAAAACAGCCCTTGGGAAGGGCATGGAATTGGAATGAGGCTGGAAAAAAACCAGTGGAAAGAAGCTCAATGGGAGAATTCAGTGATTTCCTGGCCTCATGATTCCCCAGGGGGAAGACAAAGGTTGGCATTTGATGAAAAGCACAGCCTCGTACTCCATGCTGGTTCTAATTCCTCCCTTACCCTAACGCTGGGTGGCTCTAGGCCGGCTATAAATCTACTTCCTATCCACAGTGAGGAGGGTGCCTCCCAGATGAAATCCTTCACGGGAAGAACTTAGGAGAAAGGCCCCAGAAGTCTAAGTTTAGCTGACCCTCCATGATCCGTGCGAGAGACCTGCCTCTAAGCCTGTGTATTCCGGAATATTTGATTTGTCTCATAGTTACCGGGTTGTTATTTGGTTAAATTTTGAAGAGTCAGGTTAACCTTTTGAATTCTTTTCTAGCTCAACTTGATATTAGAATAAACTGGCATTTCCTCTAGATATTAAGCATTCAGTGTAACTTCTGCTCACCCTGAGCTTTCAGCTCATATGTCCCAGCCTCATGGGAAGCCTTGCCTGGCCCCAGAAGAGGTCTCATTCCTTCTTATATTTTCTTAAAGTGCCAGGCTCCTTTCCATCATAGCACCCACTGTTGACTCTGCAGGTTCCAATTATGTTACTAACACTCCACCTTGTACCTCTACTTCGTGTCTCCAGATTGGAGGTATTTTAAATCGCCTATTAGTTATATGATACACTTCTCAAACTGCTAAGCCATTGTATTTCTTCTTGAACTGGCTCTTCTTCCCAAATTCTAAGTCTTGGTTATAGGCACTGGTTCTTGGCCAACTACTGCATTTGGGTTGAAATTTGAGAGCCGCCCTGCCTTCCCCTTGCTTCACATCTGTACAGCACCCGGTGCTGGTGCAAGTGAGTTCTCAGTCTTCACCCACGACCACGGCCTCAGTTCCGTCTTCCAATGCACTGCCTGAACTGCTGCAATAGCTTCTGGTCTCCTCCTACCCCAGCACTTCCTTTTCTGTGCCAACAACGTCATCTAACAGTAAATCTGAGCCTATCCTGGCACTGCTGGAAGAGCTCTGAGAGTTCTTTCCTGTCCTCAGGGTGGCATCCTAGACCTTGATCCCCAAGCTACAACTCTATCTCCCATTACTTCTCCCCGATTTCTCTTATTTAGCCACGTGGATGTATTATTTCTACTAAATCTTGATGATCCTTTAACACCCAACTCACATTTCTAGGGGTCAGAAAAGATTGTTTTGGGTCCTTCAAGGTAGCGTCATCTGTGTCTGCAGGGGTTGTATGGCGATTTGCCCATCCCTGGTTGTTACAACTGTCGTGTAGAGCAGACTCAGAAGCTAGCGTGCTGGGTGCACAATTGTGGAGTATTCTGTTTAACTGCGCTGTTGCTCTATGCCTCCATTATTACCGGCTGAGAGAGAGAGAGAGAGAGAGAGAGAGAGAGAGAGAGTGCAATGCAGTGCCTACCACACAGGGAGGCTGCCAAGGCTGTGAGTGTGTGTGAATGAACGTGTGTGCATCTAGTCTTGGTGCCAAACATACAGCAGGTGCTCTGTGTTTCCTACCATTGATATCACTTCCCACCCCAGACACAAATTTCTCCAAACCAGACATCTTATCCTAACCATGTAGCCATAGAGTGCTTTTGAAAACTACATATCAGACAGTGGAAACTGGTCCAGCCCTAGGAGTGTAGTTAAACTCAGATCCTTAGGGCCCCGATCTCTCAGGTTGAACCCATTTTCTGGAATATAGGGGACGTACCTCATGCACTGTCTGTGCAGGGTGAATCCGGAAGTTGATTATGGCCTGGGCTACCGGGGGGATGACGTTCACCTAGGGAGAAAGCCAGGACGCTTAGCTGGAGCCAACCTCAAGTCTCCCACAGTGGGTCACTGCCCGGGAAATGCCAGTTACCAGAGGCAGCAGGAGCACAGGGGCCAGGGATTACTACTGTTAATCTGTTCTAGTCTTCGCTGGGCCCCGGGCATATGCTACATTCGGGGCTGGGCTGCTGTGTTCCACTAGGTCCTCATGCGTCTTGGTCCTGGAGGTGGTCAGAGTTGCTCAGAGAGAACAGCTTTCTTGGAGACAGCACAGGCATCTGTGCCCAGCCCTGCACTGTAGCCTGGGAGCCTTCTGTGTGCACTTTCTCAGGACAGCTTGCACATTTCTGTTAACCTTAGTGCTAACCCCTGCACGCAAGGGCACGCAGAGCTTCCTGGGCCCCGCACAGCACGCTTTATCCCCAAGAGGACCATGGTGGTGGTGTGGATTCTCAGGTTCACTTGCAAAATATGACTACTCTTCTTCTTCTTCTTCTTCTTCTTTTTTTTTTTTTGGACTGGGGATTGAACTCAGGACCTTGCACTTACCAGGCAGGTGTGGGCTACATCCCCCGGCTCTCAGAATCTGACTCTTTATCTGACCAGGAAGAACTCAGGACCAACTGCAGAATACAGTCGGGCTATGGAGAGATCTTTCCTTGGTGGGTGGGAGTGAACAGCCTTCCCAGATGCATGGCTTTCTTTGAATTGGTACACAAAGCACTGGACCAGGGACTGGAGAACTGGGCTGTCACAAGCTGACTGTGGGACCCTGAGTAACTGCAACCTCTGTGCCTGTTTCCTCACTGGCAAGCTGGCAATGACAATCATGGGGTGTTAGGAGGATCAAATGATGTTAACACGTGACGTGTGCTGGGGGTGCAGCTCAGTCACACCACCTGCACACAGTTACTTCTGCCGGGACTAATCTGGAGGCATTAATTATTCACTTACACCAGCGCAGGCTCCAGGCTGCTGGGCCACCTCCGAGCCACACTGTTCTTTTGCAGCGTTAGGGATTGAACCTTGGCTTCTACCATGGAGCCACAGTCAGCCCTTTTGTATCTGTATGTTTAGTTTTTGAAACATCGTCCCACTATGTAGTCCAGGCTGGCTTTGAACTCACTACCACTTAGCCCATGTTGTTCTCAAACTTGAAGTGATGCTCCTGCCTCAGCCTCCCAAGTAGCTAGGATTACAGGTGTGTACTACCATGACTAGCTCTACAGGTCACACTGGGCTGTAGGGGAACGGTGCCCTCTCAAACTGTGGTGAAGGCACTGCTAGTTACATGACTGATCTAATTCCCTGCAGGACTGCAGAGAGGCTAGGCTTGGTGCTTTACAGAGAGGCCCCATTATGGCCAATCCACAAAGCAGACTAATTCACTGAAAAGTAATTCTTAGAACAAAAATTTATCAAAGTATTGATTTACCTGAAATTTATTTCTAGAAAAGTAAACCTCATACAGAAATTAAATTTGTTAAGCCCACCTGATATTTAGTAGATTTGGGGAATAATAATGAGTGACTTTCAAGTGAGATATATATATATTTTTTCTTTAAATTTATAAATGGCAAGTGGGTTCCCTTCCATCCAACTTTCTTTCCTTTCTTTTCCCTTCCTTTTCTTTTCTCCCCTCCCCGCTTTCAGCTTTTTGAGACAGGTTTATACTATATAGTTCAGGGTAGCCTTGAATTCACTGTGTAGCCCAGGTTGGCCTCAAACTGGAGAGATTCCTTCTGCCTCAGCCTCCCAAGTGCTGGGATCACAAGTACGCACCACCATGCCAGGCCAATTTACACTTTAGGATTAGTACTGGGTAAAACACATTAATTACTCACTAGCTAGTGAAGCGGATACATCTTTTAAAACACGAGGATCTTTAAAAAGACTCTTGGTGGTAGAAGAGTCAGAAACCGTTAGTCTGCAAGGCCAAAGTGTCAGGTAAATATAAAACATTGAGCTACAGCCTGAGCGGAGGCCACAAGAGCCAACTCCCATGTGACCCTTTTCACACCAGTACAATGGTTGCTTTTGGGGAAGCTCAGACTCAGGGAATTTGAGAGGGTCGTGTATGTCACTAAAATACGCACATATAGTATGTGGCCGATAGCTTCAGAGAGATGGCAGCTCTCGGCTAGTTCCCTGCTCTGGGCGCCCACCCAACATACGACACAGCACCGTCTCTTAATATTTTTCATCCTGTGGCCGGAGAAGGACGACACAGCCACAGGACGGAGGGGATGCGGAGGGGAGCAGGCAGAACCAGGCAACCTCACCTTGATCCCTGCTTGAAACACTGTGGGTGCCACAGTGGTTCTGATCATTGCGTTGGTTATGGGATTTTTCTCCAAGAACCTAAAAGGAAAGGACTAAAGTCAGACATGAGGAAGACCTGTCCAATTGGGAGGAAGAAAGGGCTGGAAGTTCACCCACTTTTCTGAAGCATCCTATACGTGGATCAGGTGTGGTGTCTGTGTAGGGTGAGGGAAGATTCCGCAGCCCCAGGCAGGCCAGGGAAAGGAGACTGCGGGGTGGGCAGGCTTGGGGCAGGGGATGTTGAGGAAGGGATTAATACCCTACCTGCTCACGAAGGGCTGAAACAGCCACAGGTTTCTCAGGACTATATTGATAGGGGAGGAAAACTGAAAGGGAAAGAAGGTTAGCAGGATCAGCAGGGACAGTGCCAGGCATCCTCCCTCCCGAGGCCTTGGCGTCCTCACTGAGTTCGGCTGGCTCCACCCTTGCTAGAGGACGAGGCAGTTTCCCCTGGCTGGGCTCTTCTGAATTGTCCAGCAGCCTCAAAGAGGACTGCGAGGCAGCTCTCGAAGGGCGCCTGGCTACGTTAGGCCTCAGGGTCTGAGCTGAGCACCAGCAGCCCTGAGGAGCAAGCCCAGTTCCTTCGGCAGGGCCGAGCCACTGGCTGTGAGAGGTGAGACCACGCAGGGCTTGGGGGAGCTCTCTGACCCGCTTCTCCGCCCCCCTCTGGGAGCGTGTGCTGCTCCTCCCCACACCTCGCCTGCCAGCTGCTGCAACATCGTCTTCACCTGCCCTCTTCCAAACATGTTTGGCATTGGGTTCTGCTGCAGTCTGGAAAGGAAACAGAGTTCTCAAGACTTGCGGGCTTCGACAGCCTGACCTGTGCAGCCCCTCCAGCAACTCAACCAGCAAGCTCTCGCAGCAGCAGCTGGACGATCGTCCCCTGTCCCTGTCCATCAGGTCCCAGTTAGGGTCCCTCCCGCTCCTGCCCTCTCTCCTCTCCTCTCTGACATCGGACACCAAACACCTTCAGTGCTGCAGCCGAGCTGTCAGTCCCCTCCACCCGCTCTGAGCACCCTGACCACTGGGGCTGCTTCGTTCCTCCCATGGCTGCCCCTCGGCTCGCTGTCTTGACCGTGGCAGCTGGTTATTCGGCATTTGAAGGGATACAGTGCTCCTTCCACCTTGCTAAGAAAACCAGGCCTCAGGTGAGCACTGCTACTACCATGCTGTTCTCGTCCTATGACAACAGCCCTGGTATATCTTTGTCTGACTGCCAGGGCAAGGGAAGAAATCAGTGGATGACAACTTGTGATTTGTAACTGTTTAGCTGGACTCGGGGCTACTCATCTACCTGACCTGGCTTTGGTCTCTGGCCCTGTGTGCTGTACGGATGCACCGATACTCCCTCTTCTGGCCCAGCCCTCTCCTGGTACAGATAGTTCTGTCCCTCCCTGGGCTTTCACCATGGCTTCTGGCCAGGTTTAGGGCAGCGAGCGTCACTCCCTCAATCCCAAAGGGGAAGCGTCAGGCCTCCCATCCCGAGCCTGGCACCAGAGCTGCTTACTGGTTGATGGCAGCTGATAGGATGCTGATGGTTGTCTCCTTCGGAGGCGCTGAGGAGTGGCCTGGAGTCATGTTTACTCGCAGCATGAGGTCCATTGCGCCCTTCTCAGAGACAGCAATTCTGTCGAAGGGGATCAGAGATGGCCCTCCTGATCTCTCTCCACCCTGAATTATCCCACAGACCCACACGCCCATCTGAGTGGTGCTCGGGTGGCCTAGGGGTCGGCTTCATGCTGTTTTAAAATAATCTACACTAGAGGAAGAAGGGAAGCGGCAGGTGAGGGTGACTAAACGAAAGGGCTGAAACAGACTGGCCTCAGCGTGGCTCAGACACGGGCTGGAGTCGCCTCAGACGGGGTGGGGCAGGGACGCTGTACTCACATGGCAATGGGCTTCTTGAGGCTGGGAAGGAAATTATCCACGACGAAGCTGCCCTCATCCACAGCGAAAGCCAGCCGGACGCCTCTGGACTGTAGCAGTGCTGAGATTTTCTGAGCTCCATCTGTCCCTGATATCTACAGACATGGAACCCAGAGCCACAGTCCTTCTCAGCCGGAAAGGACCCCAGAGACAGCTGATGGAGACGCGTTCAGCTTAGGTAGGGGCCCCCAAATCTTCCTTCTTAGTTTCCTTCCTGAGGGGCAGGGCTAAGACAATTCTGCCCCACAGCTTCCTGGGATGGCACAGCTGAAGGGTCCAGCTCCCTCATTTCCCAAATGAAGAATTTGGGCTGCGGATGTAGCTCAGCGGTGTAACAGCTGCCTGACAAGCACAAGGCCCTGAGTTTGATTCGCAGTACTAAGAAAAAAAGAAAATAAAGAAGAAGAAGAGAGAAGGAGGAGGAGAGGAGAAAGAGGACATGGAGAAGAAGAGGAAGAGGAAGAAACTGGGACCCAGAGTCAAAACAACCTTTACTGGAAAGGAATCCTTGCTGTCCCTATTCAGTTCCCTACCACACCACTTTTTCTAAGGGGAGAGGTGACAGGATACCTGTCTGCTTCAGACAATATCAGGGAGCTTGAGAAAAATTCAGGTTTTTGTCACAGGACCCAGTAACCTGAATTTCGATCATGGTCCTTAGCTAGTCTGGCTCACGGACACCGAGAGAAGTTGGCAAACTGCCGCACCACCTCATGGAGTTCTTACAGCTGGGGGCACCCTGGACTGTGGTGAAGGACCTGCTCCCCACCCGCAACAAGGGAACCAGAAAGAGGTGTAGTGTGAGGGGTTCTACCTCTTCATCGTGACCCAGAGCAATGAAGAAAGATCTCTGTGGGGTGTAGTTTCTGAGCAGCAGGAGCTCCAAGGCCTGCAGGATCGCCTGGAGTTTAGGAAAACAATGGAAGAGGAGAGAGTTGGATTATCTGAGTAGGATATCAGAGACATCCAGCTGTTTCCATCAGGGCTGGTGGAGCTAGGATCTGATAGACTCTCTTTACAGAGAACAAATTCAACTGCTCCCAGGGGACCAGATGTGGGGAAGTAGAATGTTGCATAAAATATTTTCCACCTGGAGAAAAGCATACATTTATTAATTGTCAGCGCTGAAAGGGTCCCTGGGGATTTTGTGATCCAATCCCTACACATGTGACAAATCAAGGAAAGGAAGCAACAAACTGATGGCTGGAGCCCAGGTCTCTTGGAGCCAAGATCCTTTCTACCATAACCTCCTTCCTCCCAGAAGTCAGCCAAATACACCCATCCTGGACTATCTTTAGGGTCCCGAGGCAGAAAAAGGGCATTTCAGACCATCACGGAATTCTTGTTGTCCAGTGTGCCGCGACCATAGATGAAGCCATCACGCTCTTGCCCTGAGAACGGGGGCACCTCCCAGCCTTCCTCAGGGGCAGGCACGACGTCAATGTGAGCCAGCAGTAGGTAGGGCTGCAGGCTGGGGTCTGAGCCCTGCACAGTGAATAGGTGGCTGTAGTTTCCTACAACTTCGTGCTTGATAAAGCTGGTGTGAAACACAGTAGGAAAGACTAGAGGCAAAGGATAAAAGTGGGAGAGAAACCAAGTTTAATAGCTTTCTTTTGGTCTTTGGTGTTGTTTTTCTTTTAAGACAAAAGATGTTAATGCGTGAATTGTTTTTTCCAAACTAAAAGCTCAGTGTTCAGGTTTACTTGCAGTGTTATCACCTTGTGATAAAAAAGTGGATGCATGTGGGGAGGAATTTTACATGATTTTGGGGAAAAATCACTTCATGATTAAATTATGATTAGGCCTGTTTCCTGTCTACAGGCTGGCTATGGCTCTATCTTCACCTCCAGTCACAGCTAAGACCTCAAGGTTCCTGTGATGCTGTGATGCTGTAAGGACACCAGCTGCAGACATCCTGGCAGGAACCAAATCTTCACCTGCATAGCTCCTCATTGTTCTAGGATCATCATCCAGGCCCTCGAGTCAATTGCTACATCTGTTTCTGCTGATGTTCTGAATAAAGGCATGGCAAGCTCAGGGCCTGGGGGTCTTTGGCACCTAGAGCAGCATGGGTCAGGCCAAAGCTCAGCTTCTCTAAATCTCATTTTCTGTCTATTAATTAAGTCACCTTGTGCTCTCGTGGCTCCCAGGAGACTAGGACTTGCTGCAGAGGTTCTAGGAACGTCCCCTTTCTCTGTGCCCCACAGTTGCAGTTTGGGCATTTATCTCTAAAAGGTTTGCCATCCTGGGCCTAGAGGCTTAGAAATGACGAATCTGAGTAGGCTTCCAGAGGTGGAAGGCATGTATGGGATATAGGTGTGTGTGTGGAGACAGAGGTGGGCAGTGCATAGAGCACAGTGCCAGATATTCGCCCAGGTAGAAGGAATCCTTAGTTGTACCTTTAATTATATTTAATGATTGACACACATTTAGGGCAAAGGTTGGGGGAGTTCAACTCCAGCCCAATGGCTATGTAGCTTAGTCCTTCAAAGGGCAAATCTATAGTACTACTCTGCCTCCCCCAGTAACTGAGATTCTCTCTTTCATACCTCCCCACTAGGTTCAAAAGAAACCTCAAGAATTAGATTGTCCTCTGATCAGTGACAAAATACACTTCTTTATCACCTCATACAAGGATTGTGTTTCCACTGCCATCTCTAATACCCTTTGCTCACAGTTTGCAGCTGACCTCTCTGAATGTATTCTCCAAACTCAGCCAGAGCCGTGGTATTGGACTTCTCATGGCTAAAAGACACTGTTGGAATCTGGATGGCACCTGTCAGAGACAGAAGATAAAAGACGATGCAGGTCGGGCATTCCAAATTGAAAAATCTGAAATCCAAAGTGCTCTGAAATCTGAAACTTTTTGAGAGTTGACATGATACTCAAAGGGTTTTGGATTTCGGGGGCTCTCAGGTTTTGGATTTTCAGAGTAGCGATGTTCAAACTGGTAAAATCAATTCAAATACTGCAAAATCTGAAATACTTTTCTGGTCTCCTTCTGATAGGAGGTATTCAACCTGTAATACTCCCGCCAACCCACCAAGTCCTCTGTACATAAAAGGTTGTTTTTGCATTCATTATCTTATTGCAGAAGGCAAAATAATTTTATGGAATCATCATTGCTATTTTCCCTAATTTGGAGATGAGGAAACAAGTTTAGAGTTTGAGCCGCCTAAGATCACACAGCAACAAGCAGCAGAAGTGAGATTTAAACCCAGGTCTTTCCGATTTGTTGACACTTACACAGTTCTCAAAGGAACGATAAAGTCTCAGATTGGAACTCTGGCCCTTGATCCTGTGACGGAAGTTTCTATAAATTGTTTCCGGAAGCCTCACTGCGCCTCTGAAACCACCGCTCCCTTTGATGAATCCCAAGCTTCATCCACCCACCATCCTGGGCTCCTGCCTCAGTGACACTTGTGTGCCGGTGTGTGTGCATGCAGGTGGGCTTCTTCCTCAGGTTTCACTAACCCTAGCCATGCCAGCTTTTGGAGAAAATGATGCCTGGGATTAAGCTGATCCCAAGCAAATTATTCAGCCGTTCAGTAAACTCATTCAACCCACACAGATGTCTCAGTTCCTGAGTTGTCACTAGGTTCATGCCTTCCAATCCCAAAGCCTTTACAGTCCGAAATGTAGGCGCTATTACCAAATTACCAAATGTAGACACCACTTGCCAGAGAAATGCAATGAGTCATGAAGATATTTGATAAGATAGTGATCCAGAAATATTCACTGGGAACACTTTGACTCTGAAAGACAAACTGACTTTGGTATTCAATTTTGCTAAGGATAAATCATAGCTTGCCATAAAGATGGGGAAATATGAAGGCCAGGGATTTAGCTTAGTGGTGCCACCAACTGCCTTGCAAGTGCAAGGACCTGAGTTCGATCCCTGGTACCCGCCCCAAGACAGGGAACATGAGGTCCAAAAGACTAAACTGCCCATCCAGGAGCAGACCTGAGATCTGAACTCAGGTGTTTTACATGCCCTTCTTCATCTTCCAAGCCAATCATTCCAGCATGTGTGCAACCCATGTGCAACTACAGGGCTTAATTTGGCCCCTGCATCTGCCTGAACATGCTTACATAGCCAGTTTTTCTTAAGGCACCACTTAATGAAAGGGAAAAGACTGGAACTAGGCCCAGTGGCCAGGACAGATCCCATTATCCCACAGAATTTAATACTCAACAGAAACTTTCCTCTTCCCTCCCAGAAAACACAGATTCAGAAGACGTTAGCCTTGTCAGGCACTTCAATTAGGAAAGGGGATTAGGAGCATCTCACATCCCAGGAACACTCCACACTCCAGAGCTTTCTGGAGCCCAGTGAGTCCGGACATTTGCTGTTGTCACCCAGGGCCCACTTCCTGCTCCCCAACCTGAGGAAGATCACTTTATGGACCTCAACACCCCTCCTCTGCACACAAGACTAAGATCACTTAGTTTGATTTTAAGATATTACAGAGATTTAGCAGACGCGCAGCTTTAGACCTTGTAACATCAGAGGCGAGAAGAGGTTGGGGTGGGCGGCGGCCAGGCCAAGGGGGCAGAGTTGGGGCTTCCAAGGTGGGCAGGGAACACGGGAGCCCCAGAAACCAGGTCTGGGGATTAGAGAGGCGAACCCAAGTGGGGGCCTGATGCCGGGGGTGGGGGGGGAGCGGGACTGGGTCTGGCGGGGTGTGTGGCCACCTCCATCTGAGTAGAAGGCCCTCTGCGCAGTCACCAGGACCGAGGGATGGGCCCTGTTGGGCAGAGGGGACCCAGGTTCACCTTTCAGGGCCTCTATTGTTGCCATGCGCTCCTGTCTGCTGAAGTTAGAAGGGATTCGCGATGTGTCCCGTAGCTGCGTGTTCCACAGGACCTGAGACCTGGAGATAGTGGCCACGTTTAGCAGTAGCACGCAAAGGTACCACAGAGCCATGGTTCGCTGGAGCTCTCGCTGTCAAGTCAGTCGCCGGACTCTGAGCTAAGGGTCGAAGTTTTCATTCTCTCCGGGTCACGCCTCCGGGTCAATTATCGCTTGGTTGGAGTTGCGGAACAACCAATCAGCGGAACGGCCCCCGCCGCCCAGCCCCCGCAAGGACTTGTGGGAATCGTAGTTTTCAACCTCGACAGGCCCGGGTAGAGCAAGGGAGAGACCTCAGGGCCTGGTAGGTCTTGACACACTTGGATTTATCCTCTGAGATAAGTGGTAGATCCTTTGATTGCGACAACAAACCTAGTTAAAGGGGAAAAGGTACTGCTAAGTTCTTTATCTGTTTGGCGACTTCTGATGTTTAGGGCTTGCTGCTACTCCATAGATTTGTAGGAACGTGAGCTCTACAGGCCCTGAGTTTGATTTGAATTGCAATAGAATTGCTCTGTTTATACACACTTCTTTGAAATACAAGCTCAGAGGGTTTGCTTTTGTTTAGAAATTGCACTGAAAGTGTTTTTTTGGTAGTACTGGAGATCAAACCCAGGTCCTTGCAGTTAGGCCACCATTATCCCAAAGCTACATCCTTAGCCCTCGAAGTGGATATTAATATTAATAATAATATTAACATTGCATTTTTGACACTTCAGGAAAATTACTTTAAAACAGAAGGATATATAGGTCACTATAAAAATAGTTACAAAAATTTTGATGTATTTCTCTCTTTATCTGTGGTTTCAGTTTCCATAGTTTCATTTACCCTGAGTTGTGTGGTCTGAAAATATTAAATGGCAAATTCCAGAGGTAAGCTATTACTAAGTTTGAAATTTCTTACTGTTCTGAGTAGCATGAAGCTTGCCCTGGCCCTCTTTGTCACACCCAGGATGAGAATCGTACTTTTTTCCAGAGGATCCACCCTGCATGCATTTACCTATCCATTTGAGACAAGAGATTAGCTGCCTGGGGAAGTGGGTGTGACCTGTTAATTACAAAATCCCACAGCCTGGTGTGGTGGCACATATTTATAATCCCAGCACTTGGGAAACTGAGGCAAGGAAGATAGCCCACAAGGTTGAGGCCAATCAGGGCTGTGTAGTGATTTCAAGGCCAGCCTGAACTACATATTGAGAGCTCCTCTCAAAAAGCCAAAAGCCAAGAAAGAAAGAAAGAAAGAAAAATCCTGGAACACATGGGCAGAACAGCTTGTAAAACTGTGCTCATGGACTTCTCTGGAGAACTGGAGCAGGTTTTTGATAGGATGGCCCGGACCTGATGTCAGCCTGAGGAGTGTGTGATACAAAACAGACGGTTGCCATTAAGGTCTGTGCCACTGTGCTCTCTCTTCATGTGACCTGTCCTCGCAGTATGCCTCCTTTCCTTTTCCTTGGCCCAAACTTGCTCCACAGTTTCTCTTCCTACCTTTAGTAAAATTTTGCAACCATTTGTGCTCCTCTCGACCAATTTGTTTTGTAGTGCCTGAGTTTAAGTAACCCTAATTTTACTTAATAATGACTTTGAAGTGCAAGAGTAATGTTGCTAGCAGTTTCGAAATGCTCGCAGTTTGTAGAAGTTTCATTCTCCAGTCAGCTCGCTCAAGAGGGATGGCAGAGGAGTTTGACTCATAGCAGAGCAGACATAAAGCAGAGAGAGAGAGAGAGAGTGAGCAGAGCCCTGGGGAAGAGGTAAACCCTCCCAGGCCACACCACAGTGACACCCTCTTCAGACCAGGCCCACCTCCTAACCGTAAGTCAGCAGCAAACTCACTGGTGGATTCGTTCCCCCATGAACATCACACTGCCCCATCCCAGGCACCTCCCCAAGCCCCTTCTGTCCGCACCTGAGGCTCTGCGGGGCCATTCGGATACAAACAGTAACAGCGTCCAAAGGTGCCTTTCACGCCCTTACCAGCCATCACTTTCCTGTAGTAAAATGCCTGTTAATATCTTTTGCCCATTTTTGTTTTGAGTTTTAATATATTCATATACTAATTTGGGACAGTTTTGTTTTTATTGAGAATATTTCTTTCCATTTCTGACTTGTACTTTCTTTTTCTTGGTGTTTTGAGACAGGGTCTCTCTGTATAGTTCAGTCTGGGCTTGAACTCACTATGTGGCCCAGGCTGGCCTGCAACTTGTGATTGTCCTCCTGCCTCAGCCTCCCCAGTGTTGGGCTTACAGGTGTGTGCCACTGTGTCTGGCAATTTTCAGTTTTTAGATAACCTTTTGATGAACTGATGTCTTCATCTGAAGGCTTTATGAGAACATATGCTTTCATTTATCTTGAGTGTATCATTCGGAGTGAAATTGCTGTGTAATGAAATGTTATGGCTTGTATCTAGATGCCCCCCCAAAGCCTCAAAGCAGTCATAGGTGGGGCTTTTTGGAGGTGGCTAGATCTACGATATGTGGTAGGGATGTGGTGCTGGGATTAATGGTACAATGCTAGCATTAAGGGTGCCTCAGCCAGGGTAGGTTATAAGGGACAGAAAGATAGCTCTTGCCTTGCTGCTTTGCCACCTTCTGCCTGCCATGAACTGTTTCTCCTCTGCAGTGCCCCTCTGCCATACCACCCTGCCTTGGAACCAGCCAACAATGAATGGAAACCTTGACAAACTGAGCTACAATAAGCTTTTCCTCCTTTAACTTGCGGCGTCAGTTATTTTGTCTCAGCCACGAAATAGTAACTAAGACACAGAACTCTAGTGTAATCATATAAGGAGCTGCGAGGCTGTTTCCCAAAGGATCAGGACCATTTTGCATGCCCACTAACAGTGTGTGAGGATCCCCCTTTCTCCACAGCCTTTCCACCCATTTGTCACACTTTTGATCCGACCTATCCTATTGGGCATAAAGTGCTATTTCATTATGGTTTTGATTTGCATTTCCCAGGTAACAGATGATTTGAGGATCTTTTTATGTGCCTGTTGGCTTCTTTTGTATCTTTCCTGGAGAAATGTCTGTTTAAATTTTTTGTCTTTCTAAAAAAAAAATTGAGTTGTCTTTTTACTATTGAATTCTAAGAGTTTAAAAAAATACATTCTAGATATAAGTTCCTAGCAGATGTATGATTTTCCAATATTTTTTTCTCATTCTGTGGGTTATCTCTTCACTTTCTTGATAGTGTCCTTAGCGAGACAAATGTTTTTCATTTTGATTAAGTCTAATCTATTTTTAAGTTTGTTGCTTATGCTTCTCATGCCATATGTAAAAATTCTTTGCCAGATCCAAGCTCATGAAAATTTACTTTTATGTTTTCTTTGGATAGATTTATAGCTTTTGCTTTTACACTTAGGTCTGATTAAAAAATTTGGATTAATATTTTTTGTACCGGGGATCGAACTCGGGTCCTTGCACTTGCAAGGCAGGCAGCAGAACCACTGAGCTAAATCTCCAGCCCTTGAGTTAAGGAACAACCTTTTTTTTTTTTTTTTTTTTTTTAAAATGAGGGCTATCCATTTTTTGTAGTTGAGGGCTGGTACCATTTATTGAAAAGTGTATTGTTGGGAGCCATTCTACATAATTTTAGGAAAAAAATCATTTCAAAAATTATTATTAGGGCTGTTGGAGGCTTCAATGGTCCCGGGATCCTATGACGCTCAAAGGAAAGATTACAGCAGCTGAAGACATCCTGGTCTTTGAGAACGGTCCTCACCTGGGGAGGGACAAATTCCTTATTGGTTTAACTCCCTCACTCTACCTACTATTGTAAACTGTTTTGCTCATCTCCCCATCCCGATTAACATTAGCTCATCATCGACCTAAGATCTCATCAGCATAAGGTTACCACCACCCAATGACTCATCTGTTACTCCTCGTGAACACAATGAACAGTGGCCAGCTCAGAGAGTCTGTCCGCCTGCTCGGAGGCGCTGACCCACCCACACTTTGAAACTATGGAAGTCTCTATTGTCTTTGTTTTTTTCTTTAGCTCTCGCCTTCCTCCTTTTCTAGGTAGTGGGAGGATTGAATACCCTCCGATGGGGTATTCTTTCCCCACTGAGAAGCCTTGGTAGTCTTATTGAAAAATCAGTTGACAATAGACATAATAAGTTTATTTCTAAACTCTCAGTTCTGTTCTGTTGATCTACAGGTCTATCTTCGTTTTAGTATCACGCTGCCTCGATTACAGTCATTGTCTTAATTACCATCACTTTATAGTGAGTTTTGAAATTGTCCATTTCAAACATGGCTCCTCCTGTGTTCTATTTTTAAAAAATATTTATGTTATTCTGCATCTTTTGTAAATTCCATATAAACTTCATAAACTTATCAATTTCTAAAAAGAAGACAGCGAGGATTTCAATAGAGACTATTCGATCTATATAGATCCATTTAGGGAGTACTACCATCTTGCTAGTGTTACATCTTCTTTGATTTTTCTTTTTTTTTTTTTTTTATACCAGACATTTTTTTATTTTTCTTTTTTTTTTTTTTTGATACCAGACCTTGAGCTTGCTAGCCAGGCACAGTGCCACTGAGCTACATCCCCAATAAATGTTTTTTAATTTATGAATGTGAGATACTTTTCCATTTACTTAGGTTTTCTTTAATTTCTTTCTCTCTTCTTCCTTTTTTTTTTCCTTCACAATGAGAAAGGTTTATTCTGGCTCAATTTATAAAGGTTTCAGTCCATACTAGGCTGGCTCCAAGGCAGGGTCTTCTTTAATTTCTTTCACCGTTATTTTAGGATTATCCGAGTATATGTTTGCACATTTTTTGATCAGTTTATTCCTAAATATTTTATTCTTTTTGCTGATATTATAAATAAAACCACTTTCTTAGTTTCATTCTTGAATTGTGCATTACAAGTATATAGAAATGCAACGACATTTTTATATTGACCTTCAACCTGAAACCTTGTGGAGCTTCTTTATTCCAATACATTTTAAAATGCATTTCTTAGGCTTTTCTGTATATAAGATCATATCATCTGTGAATAAAGATCATTTTACTTCATTCTTTCTATTCTGAATGCCTTTTTTTTTCTTTTTCTTGACAAACTGTCCTAGTTAGCATCTCCAATAAAATGCTGCACAGAAGTAGCAAGGACGAATATCTTTGTCTTGTTCCTCTTTTCCTTGAGGGAAAATATCCAGTCTTTCATCATAAAGCATGATGTTAGCTATGAGGAGTTGTTTATAGCCAATCTTTATCAAGATTTCCTTTATATTCTTAGTTTGTTAAATTTTGAAAAAAACTCATGAAAGGCTAATTATTACTTCATCATCTCTAGTTCCTCCTCCTCCTCCTTCTCCTCTTCTTCCTCTTCCTCTTCTTTTTCCTTCTCCTCCTTCTGTGGTAGTGGAAACTGAATCCAGAGCCTTTGTACTGAGCTTACATCCCCAGCCCATTTAAATTTTTTTTTTTTAATTTTGAGACACAGTCTCACAAAGTCACTAATTTGCCTAGGTTAGACTCAAACTTGTGGTCCTCCTGCCTTAGTCTCCCAGAGAGCTGAGATTACAGATGTGTAACACCATGCCTCACTCTAGCACAATGGGACTGAGAAATCGCTCCCTTCTACTGACTCAAGTTTGGGGAGCACCCTAGAGCCAACCCTCCTTCCTCTGTTCTAAGAAAAGCAGAAATAAAACAACAAAGATCCAGGAAATCTCTGAAGCTTTAGGTAAGAGCACATGCACATGTTAGATGCCTGGCCTGGCTTCAGTGACTGCCCCTCGACAGCCTTATTAAAGGTTCATAAATATGGACTACATCTCATACACATAATTAAATGAGAATGAACTCCCGAAAAGTCCCGAGCATTAGAAAACCTGAAGCTGGCTCAGCACCCTGTCAGTCACTCCTATCAATCTTACCCCAGAGATCCACTGAGAGGCCCTTGGGCTAGAGCGCACATCTTTTGAAATCTGAAAGCCTGATCTATCTGTGTTGTGTGCTTTTTGCTTTTTTGCCACCCTGGCACCACTTTTCTGTTCATGCCTTGTTTTTGGCAGCATGAACTTTCCCTGAGCACATCCTCTCATGATCTCCAATAAATAGAGCTACTTTTCTTCTATCATTGGATACACACTTTAGAATTCTTAGCACATCATACACAAAAACCTGGAATCTATGTGCTGGACACATTCCATGGTATCAGTTCTGGTAATTTTCTTAGCTCAATATAGCTTTGCTCTCACCTGTTTTGTACTGTTATTGGCACATGTATAATATATATAATAATTAG
>NW_022900923.1:44106586-44152965 GCF_012274545.1 Fukomys damarensis
TATATATATATATGAAATACATTTGTTTTGGTACCGGGGATCAACTCAGGTCCTTGCGCTGGTGAAGCAAGCGGCAGAACCACTGAGGTAAATCCCTGGCAAGGCAAAGTTCATTTGAGAAAGTAAAAGTGAAGAGTGGGAGCGAAGCTGACTTTACAGAGGGAGCTTGGGCCAAGTAAAGAGAAAAAGATAAAAGCATGATAACCTATTTTTAGTTTTGTAACCTTTTCTTAGTTTGACTTATTTTCAAGTCAGAAGTTTTTTTTTAAATGTCTTGCTTCATTTTAAATCAATTAATTAAGTTATATGCAGTCCTGGCGATTGAAGTCCAGGCCTCTGCACTGAGCTATATCCCTTGCCATTTTAAGTGGATCTCATTAAATTGGGTTTAAATTCGCTATCCTCCTGCCTCAGCCTCCCAAAGTGCTGTGATCATAGGAGTGTTCCTCTCTAGCCGGCTTACCTTTTTTAAAAAAATGTTATGTGCTTTAGGATCTGTGGGCCAGGAAGCCTTCGAGTCACTGTATGATCTGCTGTCTAGAGCAGGGCTCCTTTGACAGCACCCGTGGAGAGCGTGTTGTTCACCTCCTCTTGAACATGCTCGGAGATTCACGGACTCCAATATATCCCGTTCCAGTTTTGGGTGGCGATATGGAAGACCATATTGTCACTATACCATCTAGGCAAAAATGGGTCTTAAAAAGATGAGAAATGTAAAATGCATTTGATTTTGACCTCCCTTAAGTGCACTCCCTACCGAGCCCCTGGCAGGGGTTGGAGTTCAGAGCAGCCCTACCTGCCAGCCCCTCCCTGAAGCCATGTGGTGCCTCGTCCTCCCTCCCGGGGGCTTGCCTGCTGCCTCATGAACACCATGGGGACTTGTCTGCCCTCGTGCCCTTGCCACCTGTCACTGTTGGAGAGGTAAAACCCAGCCCCTGACTGATGGAAGATGGGGGCAGAGGCTAAACGTTGCTCCAGCATAGCTGGTCAGTGTGATCCACAGCAGGTCCGTGTCTCATCCTCGTGCTGGCTTGTCGCTCCTGCTCTGTTAGATCACGTCTAAATAACCTGTGCACAGACTCTGCTTCCAGAAGGATTCAGGCTAAGAGAGCATCGGTAAAAAAACATCCAAAACTCAAATGTGAAGGATGTTAACTTCGAATCAACCCCAATCCCACAGTCCAGATGAACAGCTGGATAAGCGACATCAGTTCATAACTGCGTGTCGTTTTGGAGCTCACTGTCTTTTCTGCCTGTGCGAAATACCTTCCTTCTCCTGCCCCATTTTTCTTTTTTCTAGTTCCCTTCATCTCCCCATCCCCACCTGCCCATTCTGCTGACTGCTCATCTGTCTTTCCTCTTTGCTTTGTCTTTTTTCTGGGCATCTCTTTCCACCTCATTCCTTTCCACTTCATCCCTTACACGTTTGTGCTTTCTTTTTCTGATTCTTCTTGTCTCCTTCCCCTTTTTACTGCAAGCAAGCTAGGAGTCAGTCCGACTTGCCGGACTCTTGAGTCCTATGGCCTCACTCTCCTTGAGATCACTCACAAACGGGGGAGGGAGAGGTGGGATTAGATCATGTGCTCCCCCAGACTGAGAATTCTAGACTCTTTTCTGAGTATTGATGGTGTCGACCCTGTGTGAGTCACTTTCCTAGCACGGGGACAAAATACCTGAGACCCACGTCTGAAAGGAGGACATGGTTTCAAAGGGTTCAGCCTGTGGTTGGTTGACTCCAAGGCTGAAGTGGCTTAGTATAAGGGGATGGCAGAGGACAGCTGCTCAACCCATGGCGGCCAGAACCAGAGAGAGAAGGGAGGAGCTCGGAACAAGAATGCACCCTTTTAGATTATGCCCCTAGTGACCCATCTCTTCTGACCAGGCCCCAACTTCCAACAGCACATTTAGCTATGAAGCCATCAGTGGATTAATTCACCGATGAGCACAGCACCCCCTTGAAAAATCACCTTCCAAAAGCCTCACCCTGAATACATGAGACTTTGGGGGACATTGTAGATGGAAACCATGACAGACCCATCATAAACATTGACTTCCTTACTGTGAGGTGTGATTGAAAAATACAATTCATGTTTAAATGAAAAAATGTAATATAGTAAAAGACACATTGCCATGAACGCCCATTAAAATAACTGCCCCTTGCTTTGAATTCCCTTATCCCATCATGCTGGTCACTTTCTGGAGAGCTCGTTTGGAGGTTGTAGCAGGGAAGTGCAGCTGTCCGTATGCCCTTGACCAAGGACACGGTCCTCCTCTCTCGGGGGTGCTGTCTTTGACCGAGCGTGCAGCTCTGGGAGGGACTCACATGGAGCCGTGAGAGCAGCCACATCAACCCTGGTGATCAGTGGGGTGACAGAGCCACCCCTCTGGCTGGGGTGTCACGGCCAGATCATCTCACACCCTCTGACCACTTTCTGGAGCAGGTCTGGAGTCCTCTTTCCTGGGTGTCCTTAGTTGTGCTGTCACGGCTGCCTCAATGTCTTAAATCAATCCAAATTATTTATTTTCCAAGGTCATTTTGACTTTGAGCAGGAACCAGAAGTTGCATGGTGCCACACTGGTGAGTAAGGTGGGTGAGGACTCGCTGTCATGTTTTTTACAAGCTTCCTTTCCACTGAACGGCACTCAGTAGCATTCTCTCTCTGTCTCTGTCTTTAATCACAAAGACACTCATGAAAGGGGACCTCCAGAGCTGCTTCAGAAAGTGGCCACAGTGATGGGATGAGTGTTTCAAACAAGGGGAAATATTCTGAGGGAGATTAGAGGCGATGTGTCTTTGCTGTTACACACATCAACATGTACTGTTGATTTTGATGACACCTCTGGTTCTTCATGGTCCAAAGCGCAGAGTTGGCTCTCAGAGCTGGTTCTGAGTATGCAGATTCCTTAGTCCACTCTTCTGGCCCCGATCTCCCCACTTTAGCTAGGTCATGAAAAATGATTTATCCAGAAGAGTGGAAAACCAGAAACTGGAGAGGTGCTAGGAGACCCACAAGGAAATCTCAGCTCCTTGTTTTTTCTCAGGATGGTGCAAAGCCCAGCCAGACGTTCCCTGGAGGTGGCTTGCTTGCCTCCCTGTTAAACTACCAAAATGTGCACTCGTTCACACTTCAAAAGCCACTTTATTACCAAAATGAATGAAAAGAGAAAGACATTTAAATTAAATAAATTATACAAATATCTCAAGAGACAAGGTTCCCAGGCCACCCTGGGAATCCTATCATCATAGGTCAGTATCAGTAAGAACATTCAAAAGTATTGAAATTCTGGATTATTTTGCCACCTTGCCCCCTCCCTCCCTACTTCCGTCACGTCTGGAAAAGTGGTTTGTGTGACATTTGCGTTCTTTGCAAAATATCTCGACAGTGAAGTTGCTTCAATGTCTTCCCTTGTGTGGGAGTACTGGGAATGATCATTGCCCTGACACGTCACAGATTGTTTCTGGAGCCTCGGCTCTGGGCCACTGTGAGTCAGTGATCCCTTCAGTTCTGGGGCTGGCCTGGTGTTAATGTTCACTTCACCCAGTCCCCATGGGATCTAGATGCTTGGTTCAAAGGGGTGCTCTGCCCTGGGTGGTCCTGAGGCTCTGACCTTCCTCCACCTCCCAGGCCCGAACTGGATCTTGAAGGAGGTGGAGTAGGGGAGGGTGGGTTGTCATTGGCTAAGGTTCTTGTCCTCCTGGAATTTGGCACTTCGAGTGCTGGGCACGGTGAATCCCAGATAACATCGTCTTCCATCGTCCAAGTTTTGAGTTCCATTGGCAGCCAGATGGCATAATGAATTCACTGAGAAGCAGTGCCTCTGGGCCAAGAATGTGCAGGAGCTGTGCCAGCACCCTCTCCTTTAACTCTCCGAAGACTTGCTGGCCGATCAGCTCGCTCAACACACAGACATACAATGCAGGTCAGGCTGAAGTTAGGGACTGGGACGTTTGCCCAGGCTGGGCCAGCCCAACCTGTTGGGACAGGGAACTTGGGAGAAACAGTGAGGAGAAGCCAGGAGGTTTTCTGTGCAAAACACTTGCACATGGAACCTATTTATTTTCAAGTCAACAGTAGGGTTCCTCTATCTATCTCTAAAGGGATTCCTCTAGATGTACCTCCCCATATATGGGGAGAATTGAACCCCTACTTTCACCTTTCCTAGAGGAAGATGGCCTCAGGTCCTGGGGTTGTTAAGGACACCCTGTGGAGAAAGACCCATCTGGACCTGCCCACTTCCACCTCTGAGGGGGGCAGCTGACCCTGTGAGACCCCTCTCTCACCTGGCAGAAGGACCCCATTGTAACTCCAGTATCCAGGTTGATAAAAGAGAGTTAAAACGACTGGCTCTTTGCCAAGCAAGGAAGAACCAGGCAGACATCCTGAGGGGAGGTATTTTCCCAATGGGCCTTGAGGTCAGGAGAACCGTTAAGCCCAAGTCCGTCCAGTTTGGCCTGGGTTGGCACTGGCACCCCCTCTCCTTCCAAATCTCTGGTACAAAGAGGGTTTCCCAAAAGCTTTTGTGCAGAATCACTAGTGTCTGTTGCCAGGTTGTCAGAGTCTGCCAGCTGCCTGCCTCCTTTCTTGGGTTCCTACTCAGCCTCAAGCAGAAGGGAGCAGCCTCTTGGGGGAAGTGAGTGGTGCTTCAGGAGGCCAAGGGAGTCCCTCAGTGGGCCACCGCGAGGAGGTCGCTCTGGTGCCCAGGCTGGAGTTTGGAGTGCTGGACGGCAGTGGCCATCTTGGCAGCCTTCAGAGGAGGAAGGGACCCGGGCACCGAGATGGAAACTCCTAGGTTGTGGAATCACGTGGTCCCTGGCTGCCAGGCTAGAGTTGGCAGATGGAGGGGACAAGCTGTGGTCTCTAACCGAGTTTATCCCTATGTCCTGTCACAGCAGGACATCCTCTGCCACCAAGCCATGCAGGCCCCAGGACCCTTGCGAAGCTTGTACGCCAGTGCAGTGGTCCTTGTCCTCCTGCCATTGGCTCACTTTCAAAGTCTGGAAGTCAAAACATGCATCAGCTGCCACGGGCGGGGCATGGGTGGGTGACATGGAGGGAGCCAGAGGATGGCACATTGCTGAGGGTTAGGGGAGGCGTGAGGAGGTGAGTTCACCGGACTCTCACCCCGCAGGAGCGAGCTCTTCCTGTCTTCCTGTTGAGGGAGGAGGGGAGAGAGGAGCCAGGTCCTGGGGGACAACTCTCCTCCCCCAGCACTCCCTAACACCCTGGCATTTCTTCCGCGGACGTTCCCGGTGCGAGGTGCTCTTCGGGCAGCACTGGGACCAGCCAGGCCTCATAGGGCGGTCAGGTTCTCTGTGTGAAACATGCTCCCGAACATCTCCTGCAGGGGCCACGGGAAGGAAGCAAGAGAGGAAGGGAAAGTTAGACCTGTGGGGGCCAGCGGGATTGGATCCCAGAGGGGACACTGGACCCCAGCCGCACGAGGCACGGCGTGTGCGTGTGTGTGGGTGTGGGTGTGTGTGTGTGTGAGCAGAGGAGAGGCCAGGCCGGCCTAAGCTGGGAACTGGTGTGACGATAGGCGAAGGTGCTGGAGTCCACTCGTGCACTGACCCCGCTGTTCTGTGAGACATTCATCACCGGTCCTTCCTAGTGTTTCAGCTCCACTTTATCAGGTAAGATGCGGGTTGAGACTAGAGAAGCTGAGAATTTTTTCTCACTTTGATTAGCTAGTATTTCAGGCCTATCCAGGCTTTTTATGCAAATGTGTTGGAGATTCCAAGGAGACACAGAAGTTATTTTGCCGGATCTCCATGGTGCTGGCTCTGTTTCTAACCGTGTCTTCCTGCCATCAGCACTCTGAGATGTATTCAGAGTTCCATGGAGCCCAAACCCAAAAAGAATGGGAAAAGACAGGTGTTATGTGTAACAGGCTCAAAGCCAGATTTCTCTAAAACTAGTCACCGGGTTTGTTTTAATTCAGGAGGTTGGGGTAGTGGTAATTTCCATGGGACTTGTGGCACTAGTCACCAGCCCTTCATATCCTCATAGCCTTTAGTTCTTAAGTGCTGTCCACTTGCAAAAATAACAATGTACCCTAGAATTGCAATAATAATACACCCCTAGAATCCACCTGATTCTCCCAGAATAGAGGCCCAAAGGGCAGGGGCGTGGGTGCAGCCATGTCAGGCAAGGGATAGGCACTCCATAAATACCTGTTGAGTTAATGAAAGGACACACGAGTCCCTACCCTGTTGGTCTTGTGGAGGACCGCATTCCCCTGACGTACAGATGGTAACAACAGTGCACCTGTTTTGCGGCTCCCCCACGCCCGCGGGGTTAAGAAAGGCTAAGGCTCCAGGATTCCACCCAGATGCTGCCTTTCCCAGGCTGCCTTTGGGCACCGGGAAGAAAGGGGATCTGCAGTTCAGAGAAAGGCGAGGACTTCACTGCTGCAGATGCCTGCTGTGGCCAGGTGTGAGAGAGCCCAGCTGGCCCCGGACGGACGGGCCCCGTCCTTGCCCCTTAGCCGCGTCCCCTGCTCACCTGCTCTAGGTCCCAGTAGCCGGGGCCGTCGTCCGAGTCATCCAGGGAGAGCTCGGTGTCCCCAGGGGCCTGGATGGAGGGAAGCAGGTGCAGGTGAGCCAGCGACAACGACACAGCTGCCGCGTGGCTGCAGGAAGGACACTGGCGGCTCTGGCTGGGCACCGCACCACGTAACTGGCCCTCTTGCCTTCTCCCTTGGCTGCCTCACCAAATACAGCACCAAACAGAGCACCACGCCGGTGTGCACTGCAGCCACCCCTTAGCTTACAAGGTGGCTGACCAGGGCCGAGTGTGGGCAGCTCCTTCCTTCTCTGCGTGTGCTTTCTCCCGTACCGCGCCATCGAAAAGGAGGGTGTGCGCACACGTGTGTGCACGCATGTGTGATTTCTATGTCTAGGAGTGTAGTCCAGAACGGGTAAATACCGAATACATCTAATGAAAACAACTTACAGACGTGTAAGTGATGGAGGATGTAGAGAAACCGTAACAACTGGACGCTATTAGGGTGATAAGAATAATGGGATCAGGAGAATCTCCCTATTTGGTTGTGCAGGGAGAGCTCATCCCGCCCAACCTCTGAGTGTGGAAGGCAGAAGCAGTGCAGCCCCGAGCTGTCCCAGGCAGGCTGTCAGCTTCACCTTTACAGTCTCTCTTAGGGCAGAGCAAATCCTTGCTCTTGGGCCAGAAAAGTCTCTGGTGACCTGCAGAGGGCAGGTGAGGCCTGGGTGGGAGGCACAGAGGCTCGGGAGGCCAAGGGCAGGGGGCAAACCGGGAGGGGGCCTGCAGGAGAGGGCAGCTGGGACTGGGGCAAAGACCCCGGCTGAGTGGGCTTTTTCTGATTCTGTGGCTTTCCAGAGTCCTAGACAGTGTTCTTTACACCTCATTCACATGCCACTTACTGAGATAGTAAATTAAGGGTCCCGAAGTGGGGACAAAGCTCAGGCCCAGCCTCTCCGCCCATCACCAGCCTGAAATCTCCAAGCCCTGCTGAACTCAAACTGTCAGGGTCATTCCATTCCTTTCCCAAAGGTCTATCTGTCTATTTATTTTTGGCTTTTTGAAATGGGGATTGGTATGCAGTTCAGGCTGGCCTTGAACTCACTCTATAGGCCAGGCTGGCTTCGAACTCCCAGAAACCCTCCTGCCGCAGCCTCCTAAGTGCTGGGATTACAGGCATGCACCACCACATCTGACTAGGCCCTTTTAGAAAAGGGACAGGAGGCTGTGGATGCCAGGTGGTAGGGCATAACACACTGGCCTTTGTGTGTTGGTTCAACCCGAAAGTTAATAGTAACAAAAGATTAAAAATAATATACACATAAATTTCAAGTGACATAAAATATATAATTATCATTTAATCCTACCCCAAGAAAGCTCTGTGAGGTAGGTAATGATAGTTGATGATACCCACTCTACAGATAAGGACATAGAGATTCAGAAAAGTAGGCTGGCAGAACTGGGGTCGGAGCCGAACCTCCAATGCCTCAGGGTCAGCTGCAGCAGTGGCCTGGAGCCCAGGGTTGGCCGGGCAGGACCTTACTTACCCCCGGGGCGCCGTGTGCCGGGACTGCTCCTCCCGCATGTCCCTGGGCGAAGAGGACCGCGTCGTGCACGCTGGGGAAGACGTGGTCGCGCTGTACACACCCCCCATCGAAGACGCCTCCGTGGCTGATGTCATTGTACACCTGGGCTGGAAGGACGCGAGATCACGTTCAGAAAGAGGCCACTGCAGACTGGTGCTGCGGGGCTGGAGCTGGGCGGCGAGACCAGAGCAGGGAGGAGGAACGGAGAGGTCTGGGGTTGGGGGCGAAGGAGACCGAGGGCCCCCACGTCGGCACTCGCGCTGCAGTATCAGCCGTGGACAGCAGAGGGCAACATAAGCTTGAAGATGCCGAACTTTCAACCCGGCTGAAGGAGCGGTTTGGTTTAGGGGTCGGTACCCGCGGGCTCGGAAGGAGAGGCTGACGCGTCCCCAAGGAGGAGGCTCCTGCCCATGCCCTCTCGAGGCCCATCGTCCCCGTTCACTTGGATCTTTCCCGCCACTCCCGGTGTGTGGCTGGCCCCTGGCTCACCATAGAGAGTGGTTTCCAGAGACATGGACTGGGGAGGTGGCTTCCTCTCCAAGCAGGGCCTCTGCGGGGCCCTGCCGGACGCCCTAGCCCTCCGCAGTGCTGGGTGCGCGAGCGTGGTGTGCTGCCACGGCCCTGCCCTTGGCCTCCGCTCTGTCCCCTGCTCTGTGGCCTGCAGCTCTGTGCTCCCTAGGCTTTCGCTTTTATCCCCCGCTCTGTCTTTTTCTCTCTCTTCGTCTTTCAGCACTCAGGGTTGAATCCGGCGTCTCTGCACTGAGTCACATCCCTTTTACTGTTTATTTTGAGACAGGGTCTTGCCAAGCTGCTAAGTTGACCAGCCTGAGCTCAAACTGTAGATCCTCCTGCCTCAGCTACCCAGAATGCTGGGATCACAGGTGTGCACCACCACACCTGGGTCTGGCCAGGCTCTTTTGACCTGGATCTGAAGTTCTCATGCCTGAGCAGAAGCTTGGGGGAGTCTTCGAGGGCTCTCATCTCTTATCAGTGCCCCACCTGCCTGTCCCACGCACCTCCCTCACCAGCCTCTCCGCCCTCGGGCGGCCTTTCCTTACCGTGGATGTTCACCAAGAAGACCTGGACTCCGATCTTCCCGTAGGTGGAGCTCAGCTGGCAGTGTTGGAGGGCGTTCAGGGTGAGAGGCAAAAGGAAAGGAATGTTTTGAGTGGTCTGAAAAGTGACTCCCAAAATGCACTTCAGAAAGGAAGCCAAGCAAGTAAGCAAAACCCTGAGAGGCCTGGACGCCAAAGACAAAAATAGCAGCTGAACATAGCGCTTCTCTCTGGAGTGCTGGCTGAAGGCGCTTTTGGAAAGTGGGACGGAAATGGGTCTTTGCCAACATGGAGGGCACTTAAAGTCACCACGGACCACGTAATGGGATCAGATCTTTCTTTCAGTAGCCCGATTCCCACCTCTACCTCTTTCCCAACCTTGTGGCTTCAGGCAGAAGCCGCAGGATGGGGTGGAGGCTCAGAGAGCCCAGGCCTGGACTCCAGGCCCAGGCTGGGGAAGCAGGCAGAGGCTCGAGGCTGGGCACGGGGCCTCCTCTGCCCCTGGTGATGGTGACAGCACCTTCATCAGAGCCCCTGACATCTGAGTGGCCCACTGAAAAGTCAGCAGACGAGTACACGAATTCAGGGTCCTGAGCGTCGGGAACTGATCTCATTTCTTCCTCTCTCCCAGGCTGGCCAGTGTGCATGAGACTAGGCACAGATCATGGACAGGACCCTGCAGAGGCCCTGTGGGTGGCTTCCTGGTGGCCTGCTAGGGCACTTGGAATGGCCCCGCGGGGACTCTCCGCACTGGCCTGCTCAGCACAGTGGCCTGCCTGGTCCATCAGGGGTTGGGGGCCGGCTGAGACGGGGCCTCCCGGGAGCAGCAGGATGGGACACACCCTCCTTTTGGCTCTTACTACTGACACACCCTCCTTACCTTGGCCAGGGCTTTGATGCCCATCAGATCCACAAAGCTGACACCGCTCATGTCCAGGATGAGGGTGTGGAAGGTGACAAAGGGTGGGACTCTGGCCAGGGTGTTGCTGGGCTCGCTGAGGGGCTCTGCAGAGGCTGCTGGTTCACTCGGCGTGGCTGAGGCAGTGTTGGGGCTGAAGGTGATGTAGGATACGCCAGCGCCGTTGGCCAGCGTCTGGTTGTTGTTGGGATCCGTTGGGGTGCTGCTCTCAAAGTCCTGCTGCAGCTCCTGCAGGGAGACCGTCTGGGGCGACGGTCAGGGTGGGGCCGAGGCAGGGACGGTGGAACCGAGTCAGGCTTCGCTGTGGCTGAAGCCACAGTGGGAGGGGTCAGGCTGAGGTGGGTGACTGTGTGTGGATGTGTGAACACAGTCCCTGAAAACTTGGCAGGAGAGACCCCCAAACTCCCTTCCTGTGGCAGGGCCTATGAGCTTGGCCTCCCATATCCCAGACATCAGAGGCCCTTTCCACACGGCCCCAAAGTCTTGGCCCACTGTGCTGTGGGAGAAAGTTCCCTTGGAGCCCGCTGAGTTCCCTTTTGTATTTATCCATGTCTGAATGCTGCTCCCTACCTCCTACTTCCACCCCAGCAGGACACCTGGAAGTTCACTGCTGTGCTCCATCCGGGCTTGCTAACAGGCCCCTGGGCTATGGCCTACCTTAGCCCTACCGTGGGAGTGCGGTGGTTCCCCAGGAGCTGACAGCCCCTCACCCAAGAAGAAGATTGACCGGGCTACCCCAGGGGCAGCACTCGGAGACTTCCTGTCTTTTCCACGCAGGGTACTGAAGGTGGGGTGCAAGGAGCAAGATCAGAAAGGGGGCCTCTGTTCACCTTGGTTTTCATGAAGCGAGATTTCCTCTGCTGTGTCGGTACTGTCCTCTTCTCCTGCCTCCGGAGGTATTTTTGCTTGGCAAGTAATACCTTCTGGGGGTCCATACCAGTCTGGGGGGCAGAGAACCAACAGCAGTTTTGACCTCTACCCTTCTGGGGTGTGGCCTGCTCTTAGCTCCAAACCCCTCTTTGCTTCCATCTTCTGGCCACTCTCTCTTGAGCCTTTCTGGTCACCAAAGCCTTACCTTGGCAATGACCTTTTGTCTGAAGATCTCTGAGTTGGCGAAGTAGAGAGGGGAGCAGTAAGTGACGATCTTAATCCCCTCAATTTCCTGGACCTGTGACACAGAGCTCAGGTTGCAGAAATATGTTTGTTGTTTTTATTTAAAAAACACTTCTCCTTTGGGTGGGAGCAGTGCAAAAGGAGGTGGCCAAAGCCTGGGTTACCTACCCTGCTGTACGCCTTGGGGTTCACATAGATGTCAGTGTCCAAGACCTGGGCCAGAGCATAGCCGTTTCGGCTACATGAAGAGGAAATAAAAAATGTGAGAATGGAGACATCGGATGGGCCTGGAAAGGGCCTGCTCCCTGGGCTTGTGTTTGCCTCTCTGCACTGGCCTGCAGTTAGACTGCAACCAGGGGATGACAGCCAGGGCCTTGGTGTCACTCCCTGACTGCTCAAGGAAGGTGCAGTACACAGGTAACAAACTTAAGTGGCCCTGAAGTCACCGCTTCCTAGTTCTAAGTTCTCAGGAAGAGGAGAAAAGGAGTCTTCTGGCCTCAGTGTCCTCCCTGCCGGTCCGGCCCCTCTTGCTGGTGAGCTTGGCTTTTACTACTGACACCTTTTTAGGAAGAGTAGTGCCTCTGCCCTCTGCCCTGGTGCTGTCCTAGGGTGGTCTCGCTGGGCTCTGGAAGGGTGCTAGGCCTCACCCATCAGCTCTTCCTCTACTCTCTCGGCATCCCTGCCCTTCAAGTCTGTGCTGGCCTCCTCTGTGGCTTGCGAAACAGGAAGTCAGTCCAGCCCATCCTCTCTGGATCGGATTCTCCCAGGCCTGGCAGCGCCTTCAGGGCTGGGCCCATAAGGTAGAGGGCACAGTGGCCTAAGCCAAGCCTTGGCATGGGAACCCTCGGCAGGCTGGCCTAGTGACCCCAGTGCTGTGCTTGGGAGGGAGGAACCTGTTACTTACAACTGGGTCTGGAAGACCACAACCAGGATGGAGAAGGCGACACCCACGGCCACGCCGTAGGGCAGGCTCAGGAAGAAGGAGGAGAGGAAGCTCACCACCCAGACACACTGCGAGGAGAGAGACGTCAAGAGCAGGCTTGGGGAGAAAAACTGCCTCTTCCAGGAAGTCTTCCGGGATAAACAAGGCCACTCTGCTAGTGCGTTCTCAGACCCGTCCTCTCCTTTCAGTGCATTTTTGCAATGATTTATGTGTTGTGGTTTGGTTACACTGCCTGATTCCCTTAGGTTGAGTGCGGCTGCCTGATCTCTGCCTTTCTCCCCCACCCTTCTTTCTTCTTCTCGCTCCCTTTCTTGCTTTCCTTCCTCCCCTCCCCCTTCCTCCTTCTTTCTCTCTCTTTTTCCTTGCTGGGGCTGGAATGGAACCCAGGGCTTCACACATGCTAGGCAAGTGCTCCACGCCCTCGGCCCCTCCTCTGTCTTTAGAAACGGAAACACCAGCGTGCACAGGAGGCAGCGTGGCGTGTGCACCTTGAATCAGATACACCAGGGTTCAGCGCTGGGTCCTCTTACTTGCCGTGGGAGCCATGGCTCCCTAGGATTAAGGAGCTGGGGAAGGCAGGGGTTCAAGCCTTGTGATGGGCACCCCGTGGTGACCCGTGACTGTGAGCTCCCTTTCTAGCAGCAAGCGGCTGGGGCTGGGGGCCTGATTGCGTGGGTTGTCCCCATAGGCCTTTAGTAACCCCCAAGTTCTTATAAGGGAAATCAGCTGCCCAGATTCATGTAGAGAAGTGTAAGGGGAGGCTGCCGTGGCAAGGAGACGGCTGGGAGTGGGAAATGCAAGTCCTCAGCTGGGAATGGGACTTCATGTCTCTTCCTACCCCTGTCTGGGAGATGGGCCACTCAGGTCTCTGGCTTGGAAGGTTTCCTTCCCTGTACCACAAGCGTTGAGCCCTCCTCTCCTAGGAGACAGGACAGCCCAGAGGGCTGGAGTCTGAGACCTGGAGTTCCTATCCACTGCTTCCCGTGTGGCCTCGGACAGTTCACTTTACCAGGCCAGCTTTGATTTTGTCATCCTGAAAGGAGGTCATAGATGCTGTCTGTTATGGTGGGGGGTTAAGTGGAGATAATGCATGTACTGCCAGCGTGCAGGGAGTTGCGCTTGGGGTGTGTGACTAACCGCACACCAAGCCCTGCTTGCAGATGTTTACAGTTGCATGGCGCTGTCTCACTGTGACCTCACCTAATCATCTGAACAAGGGTACAACACAGCCACAACTCCAACCCCCAGCTACAGCTGCAGCAAGGGGACCTGAGAGCCGTCTAGGAACTTACTCAAGACCCTGGGTCCTTTGGCTTTCTCTGTTAGACTTTCTTACAAAATGATTTCCATTTGCTTTTTCTGGAACTAGAAACCATGAAAACAATAATAGGAAAGTTTTACTGAGCACAAATGCAAATCAATATTGCCTCATTTCAAAGCCACCCTCGGGGTAGATAAGATGTCCCTCCCACAGGGAGGTTAGGGAACTTGCTATTTGGCCAGAGAGCCAGTGAATGACAGGGTTAGGATTTGAGCCCAGGATGTCTCTTGCAAATCCTGAACTCCTAACCTCTAGACCATGCTAACAAGAGCAGCAGAACAGAAGGCTCAGCCTTAGGTCAGCATGTGAGTTCGGAGGAGTTGCAGGAGCACACATGGTTGCCCAGAGGCTGCCCAGTACCTACACAGTCCAGCTTGCTCTTCTTCCACAGGTAGTAGGGGTCGGTGAGCTGCTTGAGGGAATTCTTGAGGTTGACAGCTATCAGGGCTCCCAGCACAGCCTGCAGGAGCAGAGCATTGCTTGGTGTCCCGGGGGCATCCCCCTCCCAACTCCTAGGCGGGGCTGCTACTGGAGTCTCCCATTGTCTTCTGCTCTCCGGCGGGGCTCTTACCTTGGGGAGAGGGTATAGATAGGACCCCAGGACCAGCATGGTAATCATCACCACCATAGACACGCACAAGCTTGCCACCTGTTTAGAGAGAGTTGGGAGCAGGGGGAGTCTAGCTGTTGCTGGTTCCCCATAGGCACCCTTTGGTGGGGTGGAGGTGAGGCAGGAGGTGGAAGGCCAGGAAGAGCTGCCTGGACTGCAGAGCCTGGCTTCTCCCGACAGTTATCAGAGCCCCTACAACACTCTCCTGGCAGGCAGCTCACCTGGGATCTCCCTCCAGCTGCGTCCACAGCCAGAGTGACAGAGAGCGCACAGCAGATGACGTGGATTTTAAAGAAGGAGCCGAAGAAGTTGCTGCAGCCAAGGGCGATCATCTCCTATAGGGAGAGGGGCCGGGATGGTAGGGGAGCAGGGACCGAATGTTGTCAGCCGTGCAGGCTAGATCTTGGGCCTGGGACTTGAGAGCTGGAGAGCGATCCCGTGCTATAAAGCCACCCACCGCCAGTAAGAAGAAGGTGGCCAAGCTACCTGGTTGGAATCCACATCATAGCCGTGCTTGCCAGCCAGGGTCCGCCCCATAGCCAGGTTGATGACGTAGCCCACGATGGCCAGGGAGAAGGCTGTGCCAATCATGTCCTTCCACTGTGAAACTACAGGCGACACCGGAGTGGGAAACCTGCCGAGGAACCAGAGAGGAGGCAGGCCCAGGGGTGTGAGGAGACAGAGGCTGCCGAATCCTTCATCACCTCAGGACCCACGGTGTGCCAGGCCTTGGTACCCCTGATCTCGCCAGTCTCCAATGGTGCTGCCCCTGCGGGCAGGTGCCATCGATCCTGTAGCACCCAGGCTTAGAGAACCTAACCTGCGCAGCCTGTCAGGGCCTCATTCTGTGCCCGGATTCTGTCTGGAGTCTGACTCCAGTCTTCCCCTCCTTTGACTGCTCCTCTCTGCAGGACAGACTTTGTCGCCGTTCTCTGGGGACCCAGCATGTTGCCTGGCACAGTTTGGCTGATCCTCATAGCTTTCTGCATGGCTCAGAGGAGCCAGTGCATTACAGCATGGCACAGAGCCAGCAAGAGGCCCATCAGAGAGGGCTGAGGGCATTGATTGCGTGGACACTTACTGGGGAGCAGAGCGGGAGGATAGACTTGTCTTGACCAGCATGGCCGGCTGCGTGGCTCTTCTTGGTAATAGGCAGCAGAAGTAATTCACACATGTCATACACTTTCTAACCCCCTTCCTCCGTCCCTTTCTTCCTGTCTTTGTTCTGGGGATCGAACCCAGGAAGGACTGAGCTACATCCTGTTTGTGTTTTCAGTGCTGAGGACTGAACCCAGGGCCTTCACATTGAGACACATCCCCGGCCCTTTTAATTTTTTTTTTTTAAATTTCGAGACATAGTCTCACTAAGTCACTAAGTTGCCCAGGCTGGACTCAAACTTCTGGTCAGGTGGCTGGGATTTCAGGGGTTGTGCCTCCATGCCTGGCCTCTGCTGACCTTCATCTGAGCCCGGGCCTTGGTGGGGGGCAGACTGCTCGGCCCCCTGGACTCACCCACGTTGGATCTGTCCCACGATCTGCATGTGATACTTCTGGGGCATCTTACAGCTCCCGGAGATAGCTGTCGCCACCACAACCTGCAATGCCCAAGGTGCCGAATGGGGCTGGGCCCTAAGCTGAGTTCAAGGGGTCTCTCCCAAGTCTCTGTTTTCTACGTGGGCCCCAAATTCTACTCTTCTGCCGCCTTGGGGCAGCTTTGGGAGGACTATATGAAGAACCGGAAGAGAGGAAGACCCCCGGAATGTGACTTCCTGTCCCAGTGGCCAAGGGGTGGTGGGCGGGGCGTCCCTGGCCCTTTCTGGAGCAGGTCCTGTTCTCACAGCCCACGTCGCGGCTCTGGGGAGGTCCTTACCACTACCACCTCTGTGGGGATGGGGATGCGGATCTTGTGCATGTAGCGAGCGTTGAGCTCCTTCACCAGCACCAGGAAGATGCCGCTGATGAGGGCGAAGACGAGCGAGGCGATGTTGGTGTGGGGAAGGTTTTTGCAGATGTCAATGAACGTCTGTGGAGAGAGCGCCACACTCACGGATCTGGCCCTTCTTCCCACACAGCCCCACCCTTGGGTGCCTGAGCCAGGGGAGGAGACACCGTCAGTGCTCACGCCAGAGGCACATGAAGGCCGCGGACACCATCTCGGCTGCCACCACCCTCTCCCAAAGGGCCCCTCAGGAGCTGAGCTCAGGCTGCTTCCAAGTGGAAGGACGGAGGTCAGACTTAAGGAAGGACTTCCCACGCAGGGAGGGGTCGAGGCACTGGAATAGGAAACCGTGCAGGAAACCTCTGCTTTTCTGAAGTGATAACAGGGGTCTCAGCAAGTATGGGAAGCATGTATTTGACCCCCTCCCAAGGTGGGGACCCCTTGGAATCCTCTGGGAGCAGCGGCTCAGCTAGGATGAGCAGCAAGCAGGCTCTTCAGTTAGCCGCTCCTAGGGTGCTCAGTGCCTGCCTCCGTTGCAGGGGCGCCCCAGACTCACGAGGACGATGGACCCCGGGCCCGAGTAGGAGGGGATGGTCAGCCCGAAGATGTACTTGAGCACCGAGATCAGAATCTGCAGGCCGGCAGCCGTCATAAAGCCCCGGACAAAGGACTCAGAGAGGTAGATGGCCACGAAGCCGAACTGCATGAAGCCCAGGCCCATCTGGGAGGGAGAAAGGGGTGGTGGCAGGGTCAGGAGGCGTCATCTGCTCTGCCTGGAGCCCCATGCAGCACGGGACAGCAGTGGCTCTGGGGAAATGAGCCCTTGTGACCCTCTCCTGCCCCTTCCCTGTGCCCTACGTGCCCGTTGCCAGGCCCTCAGTTCTTTGGGGGGCCCCGGTCACTTCTCCTCTCTGGCTCAGGTCTCCTTAGTTGTGAAACAAGCCTGGTTCTCCCTTGCCGCTTCCCGTCTTGGTCAGCGGCACCTCCACACACCTGGCTGTCTAACCGAAGACGTGGGAGTCATCTGCTTTCACCTCTCCTATCCGGTCCATCACGTGCTCTGTAACGCTCCTGGAAAAGGGGCCCCAGTATCTTCTTCTCCACAGCCACTGCCCTGGTCCAGGCCCTCGTCCCTCCCACCTGGGTCGCTGTAGAGGCCCCGCAGGTCCCCATATTGGTTCTAATCCACCTCCAGCCACCTTCTCTGCAGCCCCGATGGTCCTTGCACGCTGCTGGTTACACAGCCCGAACTTTGCTGTCTGGTTCCTGCCTCGGTTTCTGGCCTCTTTCTGGCCCTGTGTCCTGCAGCCTCACTGGACTCCTTGCTGGTCACACTCCTCTGTTAGGTCTCCGTGCAGCACCCATGCATTCGGTACTGGTTAAATTCTACTCATCCTTTCAAGGTCCAGCATCACCTCCTCTTTGAGGTCTTCCTGGCCCTCTCTTCTGCGTTCCCTTTGTTCACGGCTCCATCGTGCTACCTGGCTCTACACAGAAGTTTATCTGTTGACATGGCTACTTCCTCTCCCGGCTAGGAGCAACCTGTGAACTAGGCTGCTTTCTGACTTATCTTTGTATCCTCAGGGCTCAGCCCAGTTCCTGGCACAGAGAAGCAACAACAAAACAAAACAAGAAAAACCACTAACTGAATGAATGAATGAAAGGTGTTGTGTCCCTGAGGCTGCATCTCACCCTCACATTCTCTCATGCTGTGCTCCCCTTCTTAAAACTTAGGAGTCCTTTAGTCTCCTTGGTAGCAGCTCAGGTTGTGCTGTGCACCTGCCGCGTGGCTGGGGGCTGAGGAGAGCCAGGGCAGTGGAGAGAGGCTGTGGGCCTTGCTAGGCAGTTTTAAAATTCAGGGCAATTTCATCACCACTGCTGGACTGAAGTACGGACCTGCTAGACGCAGGTGAGAAACTACTCTGAAATGTTAAAGTCCTTTGTGGCCCCGGGGTTGGGGAGAGGTAGAGCCCTGCGTCAGAGCCGACAACGCGTCCAGGGGCTTTGAGGCAGGGTTTTCTGGTGCCCTTGTGCAGCAGGGTTTTGGTAAGCCTGGGGCGGCCCCCTTACCTGGATGATGGCAGTCAGGCAGGCGAGTGTCGCCGACACATGCAGCCTCTCTGTCTCCATGGCTGCAGTGTCCACGTAGCTCTCATTGGTGGCATTGTTGAAGACCCGGAATTTCGACTCTGGGGCCAACTGCAGACAGATGTTACCCACCAGGATGCTGATAACGGCAAAGGTACCTGCGGTGTCCCACACAACCAACAGAAATCAGAGGTTTGGAGCATGTCCGTGGAAGCAGCAGAAGGCCCGTGGACACGTCCCAACCGCCAGGGATGGGGTCCCTTATCTGTACCACCCCTCTCCATGATGCACAGGTCTGTCACACCTAGCCACAGTCTCCTGCACTCGCCCCTCCATCAGTTTGCTCTCACTGGACTCAGGAGTCCAGGAGGACAAGCGAAGCCTGCACCAGGAAGCAGCCCTGGTGACCAGGTCCTTTCTCTCCATTTCACTCGGCACCAGAGCACTCCAAATGTCCCTGCAGTGGCCTGCTGGGACCAGTCTGGGCATTCCATGGTGGTTTCCTGCATTTCTCTTTCAGGTTTCCTGCCTGAGTAGTGTGTGGTGCATTTGTTCAGCCAAGTCCTCCTTTCCAGGGAAGGAGCTAGAGCAGGTCACACTGACTGACCTCACAGAGGCTCAGTGCTTTCTGCAGGGTCACTGAGGACCCGGGGCCAACTCAGTGATCATCTGTTCAGGACCGACCCACCCCACCTCCGGGAGAAGGCAGGTGGAACCTGAGCCTCCTTCACGACCCACCCTCCTGCCTGGAAAGCGGAGAGGCCTTACCTGGCACCATCTGGTGCACACCCCCGAGGAAGAAGTAGGTCAGGAGGGGGAAGAAAGAGGAGTAGAGGCCGTTGACCGCGGGGAGGTTGGCCAGCAGGGCAAATGCCATGCCTGCGGGTGATGAAGAGTGGAGGCTCAGAAGGCTCACAAGGCTCAGGGGGCTGCAGGGGGATGAGGTCGGGCAGGGAGAAGACTCCTAGGAGGGAGTGGTGGCCAGGCCTGACCGAGGGGCTTCTCACCTTGTGGCACCTGGATGCATCCCCCACTCAGTCCGCCGAGCAGGTCAGGGAGAAGGTACTCTTTGATCTTATACTTGGGGAGCCAGGAGAGCACAGGCAGCAGCCCGAACACCACAGTTTTGATCTTAGCTGGGGAGCACCTGCAGGGAAAAGGGCAGGTTGGAGCGGGCTGGTAATAGCCTGTCCGTGCATGCATTCACAACCCACTTGGATCCCGGGCAGGATTCCGGGCACCCTCACTGTGCTGCCTGCCAGGGCCCCCAAGGGGAGCCCCAGGAGCTTTCTCAGGAGAGCTCTGAAGCACTCTCTGGGCATCAGCTGGAGGTCTCCTTGCGGCAGTCTAGGAAGCCCACAGGCTTGGCTTCAAGGAGTGGCCTGTACAGTGGCTTAGCCTTTGAGGCATCTGGTCCACCCTGGCTCTCAAGGCCTCTCTCCAGGAAAGGCTTCTCTGGCTGGCTTGTGCAAAGGCGGGCTGGAGCACCCTGGCCCGGGTTCCTGCAGCTCCACCTGCACCCTGTGTTGCAACTTGTCTTTGTCTGTCTCTTGACAGCAAACCCACAGTCTGTTACAGAGGCTGCTTAGTGAATATTTGTGGATTCAAAGAATGAAGAAGTGAGTGGATTAGCTGGTATTGAAAGTCAGTTTGAGCCAGGGCTGCCTGCTGTCCGTTTCCCTTGAACTTTCCCCAAAAGGAAGGCTCTGTTGTCCCCACAGGGTGAGGCTCGGCTGACTCCCTGTCCTTGTGTTGTGTGATGGCTCCCATGCTGGAGTTCTTTGCTGGTGAATACACTGTGGAGGAGGGAAGAATGGGAGACTGTTCCTTGGTCACTGCAGAGTAGGAGAGTTGATCCTTTCCCTGTTTGTTGAACGCCTTGAGGTCCTTTCACGGAAACTCCAGAGCGGTCGGAACAAGGGTGACAGCCGCTGGATTGATGACTGGAAGCAGGTGGGGGCCTTTGAGTTTCTTTCTCCCAGTTGAAGGAACTCAAATACTCAGGGCCATCTGGTGACTCACTAGCCTGGTCTGATTAGGCTTCCTTTCCTGTCCGGCACCAACTCCTGCTCCTTGCTCTTGCTCAACAATAGTTTTCCCGACACTGGGTCCCTTGGATGCCACCCAAGACCGAAACCAACACAGATAACACTCTGTGTCCTGGAAAGTCTAGGGAGATTTTTCTGTCCCAACAAACATCCTATGGAATGGAATCACTGGCTGCCCAGTCCCCTCTGGTACTTGCAAGTGCCCCTCCCAGGGAGAGATGAACTTGGTGAGTCGCTTAATGCCTCCTTGGTGCCTTGTCCTGGGAGAGAAGCAGTCCTGCAGGAGCTCTGTTAGGTGGTGCTGTGTGTGGCAGAGAAGACCGGATTCAAGAGTAGACAGCTGGCTGGGGAAAGCATGACTGCTCATAAGAGCGTTAGTAGCTGCCCAGCCTTACTTGCAACTCTGCTGTACGCGGGGTAATCATTGTAAAGTCTGACAGAAGAGGTAGCAGCAGCTGCTGAACAGCTACACAGAGGCCTCAGAGGTGCCCTGGTGGGGGGTCAGCGTTCCAGGCACTCATTGATTGACAGGTATTCACCAGACGCCTTCTGTGTGTCAGGCCTATTCACGGTCTCCTGTCCGCATCCCGGGAATTGTTGGCTTCCCGCCTCCCTTTGTGGTTCACATCGTCCTCATCTTTCAGGACCACAGCAGACCTCCCATTGCTCCAGCACAGAACTCTGTGGGCACAAAGACTGACCGAGCCCACCTATCTGAGGAGCACGGCTGTGGGTATTGGTGCCCAGAACTGGGGCACCCAAGGCCTTGGCTGTAACCGGGCAGAGATGGAGCCTCCCAAGAGAAGCAGGGTTGGGCCGGGGCTTTTAGTAAAACTCAAGTGGGTGATTCCCCAGGACTGAACCAGTTGCACCTGCATCTCCACTTCAACCACTGCCATCGACCTCAATCCAGGTAACTGAATCAGCTCTTAGCCCAGGGGAGTGAGCATGTACTGGCCAGCCCACAGCTAGGCCTGGACGAGGGCCCCTACTTGGAAGGGGGAGGGCGAAGCGCGTGGCCCTGGGCCTCGGGGTATGGGTCTCAATCTCCTTGTGTGGCCCTCTGCTTTGAAGCAGGGAGACACAGCCCACCGACATGCAGGGGACCCCAGGGCAGGAAGAACCTGGAGGTGGCAGGGCCTTCAGGTAGGTGGCTCACCTTTAGGGGAGCCCAGGAGTTTAGAGCCTCCTGTAGGAATTCTCTGGATCAGCAGAAGAAGGGCTATCTAGGCTGGAAGAGGAGGAAAGGCACGGGGTACCCCTACCCTCCATTCTACAGCTTGTGCACCTGGAGCTCCTGTGAGGACCCAGGAGGGACCTGGGTGGACAGAGTCTGGGGGTGTGGGCTGCCCTGTATCCTTCTGAGACTGTAGATGCTTCTCGTTTCTCCTCTCCATCCTCCCTGGGGCGCTCAGGGAAGATGAGCTCGTAGGCACAGAAGCTGAGGGTTTCCTGAAGCCCCTCCGTGAGGAGCAGAGGAAAGAGGAGGCTGGGCCCTGGGCCACGTTACCTGAAGGCATGGCGGAGCTTCTCTCCCACTGGGAACGTCCGATCCTTCTTCTCAAACTCCTCATCCAAGAGGGTGAGAGAGTACGCGGCCCTGTCCACCACGTAGCGGGGCCTGGGCTGGCTCATGTCTGGAGCGCGTTCGAGCTTGGGAGGAGCAGAGAGAGGGAAGGTGAAGGGCACCCTCTGCAGCACAGCCAGGGCCTTCTTCCTCTGCTCCTCCTGCAGCAGTTTTATGCAGGCCTTCCCCGCCCTGTGCAGCACGGTGCCACCCTGCCCTCCACCAAGTCGCTTCTTTCGGCGGCACTGGTGACACACACCCTCACTGTGGCTGTTTTACTTGGCGCCGGCATGTGGCTGGCCCTGCACATCTGTGACATCACTCTCGCCCCCGCCAAGCAGCAGGTGAAGAGGAGGTGGGAGTACTGGGGCAGAGGTCACAGGTGGATGCAGTGCACTGAGCCTGCTCCTCCCTGGGCCCACGCAAACCACTGTCTCTCCCTGGACCTCAGTTCCCCTGGCAGAAAGGCTCCCCTCACTCAGCCAGTCGGCTTGGAACAAAAAGAGCAAACAGCCTTCCTGGAGGCAGAGGGATGGCGGCGGTGACCTCAGGGGACCCTTCCCGAACAGGGTGCCTCCGACTTCACCGACAGGTTTCCCTGGGAGGGACAGTGGCGTGTTTGGGGAAGTCAGGACGGTCCACTGCCAGCTGTCCCTCCCACAGCTTCCGGCACCTAAGCTTTCCCCCACCCTCGTGTAGTGGTGTCTCTCTCCTCCTTGCTGTTTGCACAACCTCACTGATGGTCCAGGAGCTGAGCTGGGCAGAGCTGGGGGCCGGGGTCCTGGAGGCCCCTTCCCTGCACCATCTCTGCATCCCTTTTCCTGTCCCCCGCCCTCCAGGGCCAGGAGAAGCTGAGAGGTCGATGTTGGAAGAACGGGGGAGTGGCCTCTGGGTGCAGTTTATGGACGAGGACCCTGGGAAGAGAGGGGTTCTCTAAGGATCCCCGACCTGTGCCTAGTCCTGGCTCTGCCGGAGACGTTGAATGGGTGACACCACCCCTCCAACCCCAATTCCTCATCAGAAAAAGGAGGGCAGCCTCCCAATTCAGAGGACCGTGGAGAGGATCAGATGCCAGGGGCATTAAGGTGGGATCCAGTGTAGAGGGTGTGTGCGTGTGAGTTCCTGTGGCTGGTGACGCGGGGCCGATAGATTCCATCTGTTTGGTCTCAGGACTGCTGTCCACTGGAACCGTGTACGGGAGAGATTTTGGCAAAAGCTCAAGCACGGCACCCAGTTCGAGGTGAGATGGGGGTGGACCTCCATGCCCAGCCACTTGCCTGGCCCTCAGTTAGTACTCAGCGATGCTTGTTGAGGGGCTCAGCATGGCGTTTTAGAGGAGGTGGGCAGAAGTGAGCGAGGCCTTGCGGTGGGAGAAATGCAGAGCAGCATCAGAAAAACAGCACAAGTTTGGAAGCCATGGGGACCTGAGTTCAAAGATTCAGTTTCTTCATTGTAAATGAGGATAATAACAGTCACAGGCAGCTGCCACGAAGGTTTGAGGAGATCGTGAGTGTGAAGCCCAGCCTTTCCTGGCCACTCAGAGGATGGTAACGGCAGTGATTACTATTATTAAGTTGGGAGGTGCTTCCTCCTGCTTCCGGCTTCACCTTCTCAGAGGCAGGGTGGCCTCGCTCTCCCTGGCTGCCCCCCTCTGGCCTGCCAGGATCTGGCGTCCCAGGTGGATTTCTTGGCAGGGTCTTTGGGGAGGAGTCCAAAGCTCTATACCTGGGCTTTAGAGAGACTTGTGGTTTGGGGAATGCATCCCAGCCACTGAGCAGACTTCTTGTGAAGTAACCCAGCTTCTTAGGCAGGCTGAATCAGAGAACAGTGCTCTGGAAAAGGGGGTGCTCACAGGAGCTCTCACATCCGTGGCCCCCAGTGGGCGGGGACCCTGAATCTCCTTCCAGGGATGCTTCCAAAAGCCTGACGTCTTAGCAGTGCACTGGGGAGTGCTGTTAACATGTGATCCTGCCGAGCCCTGCTACCCTAACTCCACCACCAGCTTCCCTATTTCCCCCATAGTGTGACAGAACCTCCTGTCACTAGTTGCCACACGTCCCTGCCTTTTTCCTCTCCCTCAGCCTCCACGTTCAGTCGTCACCAAACCTTACTGCGCTTTCCTTTCCCTGCTCCCGATGTCCTCCTCCCTTCCCTCCTTTCTTCCTTCCTCCCTCCCTCTTACTTATTTCTGGGAAGATCAGTCAAGCCCCACATCCTATTTTGCCACTTTTGATTTTGCATCCTCTGTCCTGTTTCGGTGGAGTCAGGAGATTTGTTGGCTGGGTCTGCTCAGCGCCCAGCAAGCTCGGGTGTCTGCTCCATTCTTTCCTTCTTACTGTGGCGTCTTGACACGTTCTGCCTTTCTACACCTGCCCATCCTCAAGACTTGCTTAAATTCTCCCTCTCCCCTTCCTCCTTTCTACCTGAGCCCTTTCCTGATCTCCTAGCCCAGACGGAGCTGTCTTTCTCCGGGGACCTCCTTCACAGCTTCCTGTCCAGCTCGTACCCCGGGCATTCCTGGCTGTCCTTCTACGGAGGAAAGGCGGAAAGGGGTGTGGGTGGTGGAATTGCTTCAGAGCATGAACAGCTGGGTGACTCAGGACTGTCCCTGCCCTTCTGGGCAGCTTCCCTACAGCTGGGAACCAGATACTAGGGAGTCCCCAGTGACACGGGCCGGCAAGGGAAAGGCTCCCTCACTCTACTGTGACAAGACAGCTACCCTTTTCCCGCACTGCCTGCCCATTCCATCCCTAGGCCGGGTGAACCAGAAAAGGCTCTGGGAACTTTCACAGTCCTCTGGTTTGTGCCACACGTACAGAGAGGACCCAGCAGCCAGCTGGAGTAAGGGAGTTGTGTCTGGAAGGGAATTTGAGGACCACACAAGCCCAATCCTCTTTCTGTGGCTGAAGAACCTGAGTCTCAGAGAGAGAGGTGGGAGGGTCTGAACCAGGCCTCAATGCCCCCAAAAGTGGTCCTGTGGGCAGGGGCTCTGGACTCTGGGGACAGCACTGACCTGTGCTTCCCAGGGTTGTCTCCCGAGCAGCATCCAGAATTTCCTTTCAGACCATTCTGGTGACCTTGCCACCTAGCCCATGAGATGGGATTTCTGGGTTCTGATTCTCCCTTCTTTTGGCACTGGGGATTGAAGCCAGGGTTTTGAACTGAGCTGTATCCCCAGTGCTTTTCACTGAGAGGCAGGGTGTTGCTAAGTAGCCCAGCTTGGGGTCACCTTGGGATTTTCCTGCCTCAGCCTCCCAGAGTGCTGGGAGAACAGGGATGCAGCACCCTACCTGGCTTCGAATCTTCTCCTGGGGACCTTGTAGTGGGGTCTGCCTCCTACCCTGGCTTCGGGTTACCCAAGACAGAGTCACAAACCCGTAGGTTCAGGAGCTCCCCCAGCTCTCACCGCCCTCACTGCACTTCCTAATTCCAGGAAGAGGGCTCGAGGTGGGGTGGGGCGCAGCAGGGAAAGCCGCTCCATCCCAGCCAGTGTTTCAGGCCCTGGGACAGTGGCGGAGAGGGGACGGGAGGTGGGGAGGGCCTGTCCCCTACAGATGGGCTTTGGGCTCTCTGAGAGCTCAGAGGCTGCAGGGTCCCAGGGACCTCCAGGGCTGCTCCTCACAGTGCTGGGTAGGGGCGTGGGAAGGTGGAAGAAGGAGCGAGGAGGGAGCGAAGTAGGGGGAGCGCAACCATTCGATCCCTAGTTAAACAGCCCTGCCGGGTGATGTCAGCAAGGGCCCTGAGTGTGCAGGGCCCTGCCGCCTCCCACCCCTGCCAGATCAGGATCAGGAGTAGAGCAGGTGCCATGTGACCACAGCGAGGAACATGACACTGGCCCTGCCTGCCCCCTGTGCAGGAAGGAGGGCCAAGGAGCTGGAGGCGGCCACAGGAGGAGCAGCGGGGAGATGGGTGAAGGTGCCCGGATGGTGCTTCAGCTCTGGGAGGGCAGTGAGGCCAGGCGAGCCGGGGTCTTGCCAGGCTGAGGGGCTGGGCTGGAGGACTTAGTGGGTCGCCCCCACATTGAACTCCTGAGAGAGAAAGCCCGAGGGACCAAGGCCGTGAACACCCCCAGAGCGTTAGGTGCCTGTCAGCTTGGAAGGACGGGGCCTGCGCCTGGCCTTGGAAGCTTGCAGTCGATCCCAGCCACAGTTGTTGCTGTTGTCACCCGAGGTTCTCTTTCCCGCTCTGCAGTTCCCTTGACTTTCTTGGCCTTCCTTTCCCTGTCTGCCCTTAGCCCTCCAGGTGTTCCCAGGTCGGGCCAGAGGGAAAGCAGAGAGTATTTCCAGGAACGTCTGGGAGTCCCTGCGTGGGTTGCGGTCAGGTCTGGACACCTGTCACTGTGATCCTGACAGAGTGGCCCCAGCCCTTCCTGGGTGTGCGTATGTCAGGGGTGGGGTCCTCTGATGCACCTGTGCCAGGCACGGGAGCAGCCCCAGCTTGGCCAACCCACCTTGGTGTCCTTATCGCTGGTCTCTACCTAGCCGGTCACTGTGTTCTGGGAAAGAAAAGGTCACTTTGAGGTTTCCCCTTTGCTCCAGCTGCTGGTAGCCTCTGCTCATCCAGGGGGAGCCCCAAGGAAAGGGCACCTCTGTCTGGCCACGGTGGGGTGGGACAGGAGGGCTGGGACCTCAGCCGGAGGCGGTGTCCCTGACAGGAGCGGGAGGCTGTAAAGGACCATGTACCCCTAAGGCATTTTAAGAAACTTTCTTTCTGTTATCCTTATGGCTCTTGGGGGACTCTTACCCCAGCCTACTTTCTTCCTGGTGACACAAGGAAGGACAGCATGTTCTGGACAGTGTCCTAGGCCGGGGGGAGACTCACTGCTGTGACCCCAGGTCCTCAGTCCTTATGTCCATGCTAATTCCTCCTCCACCCCTGCTTTCCCTGCTGGGGACGGGGACAGGTGTGCAGATGAGAAAGTGAGTTCTGGACAAAGGGACTGAGACTGAAAGATGCTCCCCAACACTCGGCCTGAACAAGGTCCCATGAGGCCTGGGACAGACGCTCAGGCTAGGCTTGTTGGGCTCTAGACCGAGGCTGGTCTCCCTTGGCAGCAGGGGCCCCGACGAGGAGATCGGTGAAGGTCTGAGTAACCAGGATGAAGCCTAGTGTGGCACAGAATGAGTTCCATTCTTGTGTCTCTAAGCAGTGACCCGTGAACCCTCTGGAGGTTGAACTGGTCCCGCTGCCCCCCAGTGAGCTGACACCCGTTGTTCAGTAGTCTAAACCACACTCGCTACATCCTGACTGTGTGCCTATCTCCTGGAAGTCTGAGCATCAAGGGATAAAGAGTCCATCTCAGCCTGGTGTGGTGGCACCTGCTTATAATCCCAGCACTCTGGGAGGCTGAGGCAGTGTGACCCCAAGTTGGAGTCCTACCTGGGCCACTTAGTGGCTCAGCAAGATCCTGTTTCAAAATAAAAGATGCTCAGCGTGAAAGGCCCTGGGTTCAATCTCCAGAGTCAAAGACAGGGGACAAAGCCCATTGGTGCCCCCTGGATTTCATACTGATGGGCCTCAGTTGGTGGGCAGTGCTGGGGAGCCCATCCTGCTAGTGAGAGGTCCTGGTTGTGCCAGTCTCCATATGCCCAGGCAGGCTGTCAGGTTCTTAATGCCAGGGCCAGGTGAGAGCCTGGGGGATGAGGGGCTGTCTAGGAGAGGGAGGGCATTTAGTGGAGCAGCCCTCCCGCATTCTCCCTGCATGGGGCTTGTGTCATACCAAGAGGCCATTAAGCTACACCCTATGGGTCCAGGTTCACAAGAGCAGTTGGCACTAGGGTGGTAAAGGGTTTGCTTGGCCTGAGCAGGAGGCTCTCAGAACGGAAATCAGCCCACTGCCTGGGGGTGACTTGGGACCCTCAGAGCTGCTAGACCAGGAGGGGGGAAGATGGGAGCCCGGGGCTGGCTTGTCATCCGCTCCAGGGAGCTGCTCTCACTGAGTGCCACTCTGGGCACTCCCAGACTTTCACCGGTGTCCTGGTCCAAGGGGGACCAGCCCCAGGCTCCTTAGAGATGTCAGCAGTCTAACCCCAAACCCTTCTGTGTCAAAGCATTGGCCCGGGAGCTGTGCCCCACAGGCTTACCCACTACCTCCTACCCGAGGGCGCCAGGCCCCTGCCCACCCTCTCCGCTCCTCAGGTTCCTCTCCTCTACCTCTTCCAGCTTCTCAGGGTTAATGGGGACGAGCAGGATTCCTTGTGGTCTGCACCAAGTGCCTGAGCTGAAGGAGTGACGGAGGACATCTGGAAGGGTGGGAGGAGGGGGACAGCCACACAGAGCAGGCTGGAGAGCCAAGCGCGAGGGCGCTCTGCTTCCTGGGCTCAGAAAGGGAGAGGCACAGCCTGCTGCTTCCAAGGCTGGCGCTCTGAGGAAAGCCCCAGAGTCCCCCCCGGGAGGCTGGGCAGGCCAGGTGGCTCTTTGGCCCCACTCTGTGTGGAGCTCCTTGGGCCTCCTCCACCACAGCCTCTGTCTTCCACTCCCTCAGCCAAGCCTGGCCTCGAAGCCAAGTCCTTCCTGGAAGCGGGGACCCAAAGGGCTGCTCCCAGACTCGAGGACCACAGTGTCCTTCCCTTTGCTCAGTGGGCAAGCAGCCCTCCCTGTGGCCAGGTGGGTCCTGTCATCCCTTTCCCAGGGCTGCCCTGCCAGGGGGGGCCTGGGCCGGGCCAGGTGGGGCTTACCGGTGGGTGAGCAGAGCAGGCTGGGCAGGGCTGCAGGTGTGTCTGGGCAGCGGGCAGCCAGAAGGTGTTCTGAGGTGTGTGAAAGGGCTCTGCTCAAATAATCCAGGGAGGCGTTTATAAATAACTTCACCTCAGGGCCGCGGGGTGAGCCCCGGCTTCTGATTGGCTGCGAGGCGAAGTGGTTTTGAACACTACACCGTAGCTAAGCCCGAGGAGATAGGAAAAGGAGATAAGGGAAAAGGTCCCAAATGAACAGCCCTTTTTTTGTTTCCCTGGGGGAGCAGGCCTGTTTGATGGGAGCTTGGCACTTCCTAAATCCACCCTGAAGACAATAGGTCACATTCAAGGGGCCCCTGCCCCACAGGCTCCCCCAAGCCGGCCAGCGAGGAGGGGCACCAGGCAGATTCCTCTCTGAGCTTGCTGTCCTGCTGCCTGTGGGCTGGGGGTCAAGCCAAATAGCTTCCTGGACAATGGGGACCTTTGAGGCAACCTGTGAGGTGGGGCACTGGGGCTGCTTGCTTTGATGGCCGGTGATGTGGGGTGGGGAGCGGACCTGTGAACACCCCAGGAAGGAGATGCGCCACGTCTGGGAGGCCCGGAGCCCTTGGGGTCTGGAGCTGTGATGAGAGCCAATTCCTGGCTCCTTCACTGACCGTGAGCCCCTGTGAGCCCTGGCCTTGGTCTGTCCATCACGGAAACTGAAAGCATCCCTGGCCCTCCCCGCTTCCAGGTATCACTCAGAGAGAACGTGGGGGATCGGGGCCTGGTGAAGGAGCTCCAGAAACTGGCTCTACAGCGATATGGAAGGTGTCCTGAAAGCTGGCAAGCCTCCAAGCCACTGGCTTCAGCCACTTCCGGGACTGCTCAGGCTGCTGCCTGCCCTGGGGATCGGAGATGCCTGCTGGGTGCAGCAACGGAACCTCAGAAAGTGGTTCTGACAGTGAGGCGAGGTGGGAGTCCCTGCCATCCTCCAGGAAGGAGAGGCCCCCCGGAGACAGATGGGGCTCGGCTGATCCAGTCCTGTGTTGGCGTTGTCCTTTCATCCCTCCGGGAGAAAACGGCGCCCTCAGGTGCGGTGGAATCACCAGAGGGCACAGCTGGAAGTTGTGGTGAGAATCCCCCTAAGAAGGTGAAATGAGCCAGCCTTAGTACATAATAGGACTCAACAAACATTTGTTGAATGAACGGAAGAATTGTCTACCAGCCCAACCCAAGGGAGAGTTCGCAGATGCACTGCTTGTGGGCTGGGAAACTCCCAGGGTCACTCAGGGTTGTCAGGGTGCAGCAGCAAAGGGCTGAAGAAAGCCAGCATGCGAGTGGCCCGACTCCGTGCTCAGGGAGGGATGTGTGTGTTGTCAGTGACGCTGGGGGACCTCCCAGGCCCCTGCATGAACTGAGCATTGCTCCTTCATCCCTGGGCCCTTTCTACCTCCCCTCTGAGATGCTGCTCACTGTCTGGCTCCAAAGCCTGTGCACCCATGAGGAGGGTGGCAGGCAGGCCTGCGCTGTCCACCTTTTGCATCCTCACTTCCTAGCCCAGTGCCCGGCACTCAGCAGGCAGTCAGTGTAGGTTTGTAGAACGGATGTGATCGTGCACTAGGGCTACTCAACGAAGCAGAACCAGAGGGCGAGGATTTGTCTATGGTCTCCTGCACTGTCCAGCATCATGAGTAGCCCGACCTGCTCTCACTTTGGCCGTGGACGTAAGTTCCCTTTTCCCGAGGGGGAATCTTCTGGTCGTGCATCCTGAGGGGCAGAGACTGCTGCCGAGCTGACAGGAGCACCGGGGGCTGTCAGCAGTAAACCGCATCTCTTCTGGAGCGGGCCACTGACTGGCCCAGTGTGGGTCTGTTAATGTGAGTTCGTCTCCCCTGAGTCTGACATGCTCTCCACAGCGACTTGTGGCTTTCAGACAGGTTTTCTGGTTTAATTCTCATGCCAACTGCGCGATGTAGGCCTGCTACTCTCATTTTTTTTTTTTATGAATATCTGAGGTCGACTGAAGTGAAATAACTTGCCCAAGGTCATGAAGATCTGGCTGGAGGAGACAGGAACCTCATCTGGATTTTATGGCTTCACCTCCTCTGCTTGCTCTATTCTCTCACTTAAGTCTTTGAACAGGCAAAGCCCTGTCCAACAGCTCTCCCTTTAGCTACGTTCTACATCCTTTTTAAATAACTTAAAGGCAGCCTGGAAATGGAGCTCGATAAATATTTGGAGCTCAACATGTGTTTGTAGAATGAATGAAAGGATAAATTGTCTCTAAGCCCCACCCAATAGACTGACAGCGAGGGCCTCCAGAACATGTGTGGGTCAGGAACTTGCTGGCTTTTCTCTGCCGCTTTTCTATATTTCAGCAAAATTCTAGGGCAGCAGGTCTGGCATACAGGGCAGGGAGGTGCCCAGAAGTCACTCTGAAGTCCCAAGAGGGATGGATTGAGCCTCAGAATCTGAGACCCTGGAGGAGGAAACCAGAGGTTGGGAGGCAGAGGCAGGAGGGAGAGCAGCCCTGATGGCTGAAAAAGTCCGCTTTGGGGTATCCTGGAGAGAATTATACACCATGGGAAAAGTTAAACCCAAGACCTGGAGAGACAGACAGACACATGGCAGAAAGAAACACAGAGGAAAAGCGACAGAAACAAAGAGAAAGGAGCAAAGGACACACGGACCCCGGAGCAGCTCCGTCCTGGATTTGGAACTGTCTGGTTTTTGTAGGGAAGGAGGTGATCACCAGCCCCAGGCCTTTCTCTGGTGCCCTGTGGTATCTCCTTTGGAGGCAGCCTGCTTAGGAGGCAACTGCTTACCCTGCCTAGGGTTGAAAGCTGCATCCACCCATCCATCTGTCCATCCATCTATCCATCCATCCAATCATTTAAAAACCCGAGATCCTGTCAGGGATGCAGAGGTAAATAAGAGAGACTTCCTGTCCCGGACACGAAGAAAGCACTGTGATATGGGAACCCAGTGTGCTTTGGGGAGCAGAGGGATAGCACAGAGCTCGGCCTTGAGGAGAGGGCAGACTTGCTGCAGACGGGTCACAGGCGCCGGCCACAGCCAATGCCCGGACACCTGCGCTAGTGACCCACGAGGAAGCAGGATGGCAGCGCTGCCCTAGGACTCTCCAGCTTGCTCCTCTCTGACCTCTGAATCCGTTCCCCGTTGTCTGCTGTAAAACAATCCCTGGATTCCACTCTGACCCCGGGCTTGGTCATTCTCCCCCGGCCCTGTTCTCCAACCCATCACACCCTGCTCCACGTACCCATGTGCACGTGTGTGTGTGTGTGTGTGTGTGTGTGTGTGCGTGTGCATACCTGCAGAACAGCGTTTGGGGCCTTTATGAGTTGTGCAGATAAAGCCGTGTATTCACTGTCCCTCCTATCACCCCTCATGTCCAGCTGGTCTGGCTAAAGAACAGCTTTTATTCAGATGAGCAAACTGAGGCTGGAGACTAATTCTGCCCCACTGTCCATCCCTGGCCTCTGGCCTTACTCGTGCCTTCTGGCTTCTTGCAGGAGTGCTACGTGGGCCGTGGGCCAAGGGTGTGGGCAGGATCGGGTTTTGGGCAGAGCGGCCCAGTGACTTAAACAAATACCTCCAGGCTGAGGACAGAAAAGTCTTCACCCCTGCCCTGCAGGGGTGGGAACTGACCTGGCCTGAGGCAGCCAGCTTCACGTGAGCTTGGGAACTGGTGGGGTGCAGAGCTCTCCACAGATAGGCAGATCCTCACCCCTCTCCCCAGGGAGGCGCAGGGGCTCCATTCGCTAGCAGGGGCACGTGCAGCCTGCCAGGGACAGGGACTAGGCCAGCAGGGTGAAGCCCCCCCAGAGTTCAATTTTTCCACACAGGGGGCCCAACCTCCTCTTATGCACCCCGTTCAGCGCTAGGCCTGGGGGAGGTCATGACTGGCACAGCAGGCACAGGCACAGGTGCACCATGACCAGACTAGAAGGAAGCCCTGCCCTTTTCCTGCACCCTGGCCCCTCCACTGGGGGCACAGGCCACATGTGACAGGCTGTGCTCTCAGTGCTGAGCTCCCTCACTGGATGGAGGGCTGTGGGCAGGGAGGCTGGGGGAGGCAGCTCCCCCATGGTCTAGTCCTGCAGGTTCTAGAAAGAGTAGAGAATTCTGCTCTGATCCAGAAACTGGTGCCCTGGTTGAGGATACTCAGGGCAGTCTGTGCTCTGGGGACCCTGAAAACAGGCTGTGGTGGTGGGGGTCGTAGGCTGTCAGTGCTGACTGGCCCCTCTCCTGGGGGCCTTAGGCCAAGCCCATATTAGCTGGGTGTAGGGGCTACTTCAAAGGGTGGGGTGTAGGAGGCTTAAACCCCCACTCCAGGGAGAACTGAGTGAGCTGGAGAGGCAGGGAGTTGGTCACCTCAGCTTCCAAGCCTTGTGTACCTCTGGGTCTGGCTTGGACAGTGAGAATTAGGTAGACAGTAGTGCCTTGTGACCTCAGGACAGAGAAGAACGATGCCCCACCAACTTTCCCTTCCTGTCCCCCGAGTGTCACCTCTGTTCTCTCCACCCTGACAGCTGTGCTACTGAACCCCACGCTGGCTGAAGGTGAACATTTTGGTTTCCTGATTAGTGATGGTGTCTGAGGTTCCGGGGGCCCCTGGAGACTGCAGGCTCACACCCCAGCTCTGGGATTTGCTAGCCGTGTGACCTCAGGCAAAATACCAACCCCCTGAAGGCTCAGTTTGTTCAGCTGTGAAAGGGGACATGGGGCGAAAAGGAGGTGCTGTTGGGAGGTGCATCCCTGACCTTCGAACTTCTGTGCACCCAGCCCTCGGCCACGCCCCACTTGGGGACGCCCCTGCTCTCCCTGCAGTGAATGGCCCCTGTCTTTGCTCCCTTGTCCCAGGGAGCAGGAGTTTCAGGCTCCTGAGCTTGCAGACCTTCTGGTACACAGCAGACTGGCAGGGTGGGCCGGGGGAGCTTCTTCCAAGCTACGCCTGTGCCCCAGGCCACTCTGCCTTTCCTCCTTGGCCAGAGGTGCCAAGTGAAGAGGGTAGCAGCGTGTGTGTGTGTGTGTGTGTGTGTGTGTGCATGTGCTTGTGTGTGCGTACGAGGTGTGGGTAATGAGTGAGAACAAGGGTGCTTTTCCAAAGGGAGGAGCCTTTGGGCACACTGTATACCTCTTGCTCCTTCTCTATTCGTTCCCTGATCAGCCGTGGTCTTTTGCCCAATCCTGGGTGCAGCTGGCCACCTGGTAGTTCAGCACGCCCTCCCTCATCCTCCAGATCCCTGCAAGCTTTCCTGCCTGGAATGAACAAGACTTTCTTCAAATCTGAAGATTGAACCCAGGGTCTTTGCACTGACCTACATCCCCAGCCCTGTTTTGGTTCTTATTTTGAACCAAGGTCCTGCTGAATCACTAAATTGCCCAGGCTTGGCTCGAGCTTGCGGTCCTCCTGTCTCAGCCTCTTAGCATGACAGGTGTGCTCCACCGTAGGCCGAGGTGAACAGTCTCACAGCAGGGGCTGCCCCATTCACAGGAGAGAAGAGAACGGAGGGACTGTATTTATCCTGAGAATTCCCCTAGGGCTTGCATTTAGGGCGCAGGTTCAGACTTGATCAGCACTCTCCAGCGAAGGAAACCTCATACTGCTGATTCTGACCTTCTGAGGTCGGGACACTTGGCACCCTGATTCTGCTGCCTCCTTCCGGGTGGAGGTAACAGCTTGGTCAAGGACGTATGCAGCCTAGAGTGGGCAGGTGCATTCTGGGCAGGGGATGGGGACCAAGCCAGGGCTCTCAGAGACCCGCGCAGGGCTCCTCAGCCTGGCCAGCCTCTGCCAATGGAGGGGCTGTGGAATGCACACGGTGCCTTGACAAGGTGTTGTCATGAGAGGGAGCAAGAGAAAAATTCTCTGGGTCCCCTGGCACAGTAGGTCTGCCCTGGGAAGGTGGGATGAAGGGTGGTTGATTTATGCTGAGGGTTTCCAAGACTCAGTGAGCATCTCTAAACCAGCTGGGGTGGCATAGACCAATAACCCCAGCACTCTTGGAGGCTGAGGCAGGAGAATTCCAAGTTCAAGCCCAGCCTGACCAACTTACCGAGACCCTATCTCAAAATAAAAAATTAAAAAGAGCTGGAGATGTAGCTCAGTGTGAAGGCTCTGGGTCCAATCCTCAGTATCACAAAGAAAAAAAAAAAGAAAAGGGCACTCACACTCACTGAGTTCAGGGAACAGGCTGCAGTGGGAGCAGGCTCTGGAGTCTCCCAGAGGCCTTGGTCGGCTAGAGCTTGTTCCTGTCAGCCTCCACGGCCGATCGCTGGCCTGGCCTGCCCCACTCACAGAGCTGCATTGTTTCTCAGAGCCTCTTGAGCCCTCAGCTTGTCTCATCCCGCTGGTACATTCGCTGGCTGTGACTCCTACTGCAGACATCTTTAGGGGGCAGGCAGGATGCCAAGCCTGTGGGCAGGACCTGGGCTTCGGGTGCTCAGCAGCAGCAAGGGCTCACGTCCGCCTGGGGCCAAGGGCCAAGGGCGGGAGCACGTCCTCCCAGAAGTGCTGACAGCAGCTTGGCCCTGTTGAGGAGGCCACGGGCAGACACTTCAACCACAGCGTCCTGAGACTGGCTGCGTCTCCCCCAGGAAAAGTGGGGTGACTATGGGCGAGCTACTGAACTGCTCTGAGTGCTGGGTTCCCTCTTCCGCAAAGCATAGGTAACAACAGCATCTGTCTCAGAAGCCTCAGGAAGGTTAGGTAGGCAATGTGGGAGATGCAAGTAGCTCAAAGCCGGATGCTCCCTCCGCCTGGCCCATGAGCACTGTCCTGTCTCCTGGCTCCACACCCAGTTTGGAACGTCCATCCTTCCCAGTTTTCCAGGTGCTTCAGCTCAAGCCATGTCTAGGTGAAGCCTGCCTGCTGCTGTGTTGTCCTCATCCTCTGCCAGCTCAGGGCCATGCACCGTCAGGGTTTGGGGTTTACAGGAGCCCTCCTTCCTGGGGTGAGGGAGCCTTGCAGTTGCGTCTGTGCCCTTCATGACCAAAGCATCCTAAGCATATTACATGGTCCTGCTTGGAGCAACGGGGAAGACCAAGTGTGGACCACAGCTCAGCCGTCCTCTTTGAAGGAGCAGCAGCAGCCCCTGGCGGTGAGGTCACTGTCCCGGGACTCCCTCACCTTGTGCCTTTCACTGTGGCTCAGGTTAGCTCGCATGGCCTCCTCCTACAGGGTCCTCCCTGCAAATTCTGCTGTCCCATCCCAGTGCTGTGTCCTGGAGCTCCGATCCTCACCGATCCAGCAGCCACACCACGTGTCGGGCACATGTGGGAGGTGGCCTCTCGCCTTTCTGTGTTACTCTGGCTGTGCCGGCCCTGATGGCGCTGTGGTGTGGACTGCCAGCAGCCACCATCAGAGACAGAAAATCTGGACCTGTGCTGGTCAGGCTTGGCTCCTCTTCCAGCTGCCCCGGTGAGTCACTTCCAGCCCTAGGCTCGCTCTGAGAGCCCTCTCTTTCCCTTTTCTGCTGGCCACAGCCTAGACGTGACGGTGATCCAGCTTCTACCATGTGCAATGGCAATGGCCCGGCAAATGGGAAAACAACACACGGAAGGAACTGGGGCCCAAGAATGACCTCAGGAAGCCAAGGGCACTGCCAGCCCATGGAGGAGGGAAAGACTCCTGTATTATGTAATCCACTCTACTGAAGTTCTCTGCGCAGCAGGAAGGTGTGTGTGTGTGTGTGTGTGTGTGTGTGTGTGTGTGTGTGTGTGTGTGAAACCCATGGGCTCTCTACCACTGAGCCACATCTCCAACCCTTTTTTGCTTTTTATTTTGAGACAGCATCTCTGTATGTCACCCAGGCTCCTGCCTCAGCCTCTTGAGTAGCTAAGATTCCAGGGTGTGCCTCCATGCCCAGCTGGGAGTTTCACACTTGGGTCCAGGTCCTCTCCTCCCATACTCGGTCCCTATACCAATCCCTGCCTTCACTCTGAGACTGTAAAGGAGAATGCTCTGAGGGCTCAGACGCCCCCCACTCTGAGGAAGCAGGGATCTGGGGAGAAAGAGGTCCGAGGCCTGCTGCTCCCAGATGGCTCGGCTGGGTGAACCCCAGGGGGCTGGCCTCTGGGTGGGCTGTGTTGTCTAAGACAAGTTCTCGCCCAGGCTCGGACCGAGGACGTGCTCTTTCACCTCCAAAGGCTGAGCCACGAGATGCCTGGGTGGAGTGTAGGTAAAAGGCCAGTGGGGAACAGAGGTTGGTTTGACCCCATGCCCTCAGTCAGCTGCCCCAGAAGTACACAGACACAGCCCTGATAGGAGCATATCCACTTGTCGAGAACTGCAGGCTGCAGGCCCTGGATCCCATTGGCGTCTGCAGAAAAGCAGCATGCAGGATTTAGGTTAGACACAAAGAAGGACTTCTCAGGGACTGGACAGTGTGGAATCTTCTGAAAGATGCATGATGGTTTTTATAAATGTGACAGAAACGCTGTCCTTCTGGTGGTGGGGACGGGGTGCTGGAGGACTTGCCAGCCGAATGAATCGGGTGGGACACTGATGCTGGTGAAAGCCTTGGAGCCCAGGCCAAAGCAAGGCCGGAAGGACTCACGCAAGCACCCACAGGAAGTGGACCCTTTACAGGAAGAGCAGCTGGGAGTTCTGGGCCCCAGATGGACTGGGGAGGAACCCTTGGCCTGCCAGGCAGAAGCTATCCAGTACCCTTGGGTCCCTAGAGTGGCAGGAGGGGCCTGGGATGTGCAGATTTCTGTCTCAGCCACAGCTGTGAGTAAGTGAGCTCGGGAGAGATCAAGAGGGGAAGCCGGTGAGGATGGTGGCCGGATCCCTGCAGACTTCTCCCCACGAGGGCTCGGGGGGGACCTGGGGAGGGTTCCCTGACATGTATTCACTTCGCATTCCACGTTTTATTTTGAAAAATCCCCAGCACACGGCAGAAGGGAAAGACCCCCACAGCGAAGCTGTGCGCTGCGGTGCCTGCGTCTTTCCCACTGTCCACCCTTCTGTCAGTCCGCAAGTCCTCAAATTCGGGGCTGCCTTTTGGACCAAGGTGCAGCCAGCAGTGCCCGCGGAGGCCAATTTCTCGGCGTAGCCTCATTAACAAGAGTTTGCGTTTCTCACAGGTGTTTTAGGTCTTTTGAGACACGATTTACCCGTGATGGGTGCACTGATCGAGGTCCATCGACCCCGGAGGACTCTGCCCATTCCTCCCGGTCCCCACCCCACCACAGCGGTCCTTTTTCTACCTGACTTAGCTTTGCTCGTTCTTTAACTTCATTCGTGTGGATGAAGTCACACAGTACTCTCCCGAAGGCCTTCCTCCCACTGTGTAAACCACTCCTGCATTCTTCGGCCTGCTCCGTTTCTGACGGGAGCTGGTTCACCCCTCCTTAGGTAACCTGGTGGTCCCTGCTCCCTGTCACCTGGACACCCAATCGGCCTAGCGTGCTACAGCCCAGAACTCCTGGACTCAAGCGATCCTCCCGCCTCAGCCTCCGGAGTAGCTGGGACTGAGGGCGCGCGCCACCACACCCAGCTCCCGCGTTGTTTGGTAAAGAATCTGCTTTTGCGTCACGCCATACTTCTTTTCAGCCATCAAACAACGCGTCCCTGAATCTAATCTTCGTTATGCCCGGAGGAGCCCGGCTCGAGGGGCACGTCTGCACTTCTGCGCACCCATTCTGTTTGTCCTTCATCAGCTCAATGCCAGCCTGGCCCGGGCTCGGGTGCCCGTGAGAGGTGCAGGTTCTCAGCTCCAGCCTCAGCCCCTCATACTTCCGGCTCCAGCGCTCACTTAGGGTTCTGCGCCTTCACGCCCTCCCCACCCGCTGGCAGGATCTGATAAGGCCCTTTTACACGCGGTAGCTGATAGTCCGGTTACACTGTAACTGGACTGCCCTCCCTCCACCTGGCCCGCGCTGCCTTTCTGGGGTATTGACTTGTTCTGCTTTTATCTCTGAGTGGGGCCGGATAGGCTGGCAGCTCTGACTTCCTCTGAGGCCCCCTAAGGACAGGGAGCGTGAACGTGTCCCCATCCTGTTCAGCGGGACTGTCATGGATTTTTTTTTCGGGGGGAGAGGGATTGAACCCAGGGGTGCTCTACCACTGAGCTACAGCTCCAGCTGTTTTTATTTTTTATTTTTTATTTTTTGGTACTAGGGATTGAACTCGGGTCCTTGTGCTGCAAGGCAGGCCACCGAATGGCTGAGCTAAATCCTCGGCCCTTTATTTTTTATTTTGACATGAGGTCTCGTGAAGTCATTAGGATGCCAAGGCCGGCCTCAAAGTTGAAATCCTCCTGCTTCAGCCTCCCAGATAGCTGAGCTAGGCACTGTAGCCAACTATGGTATCGAAAATTTTTATTTATCCTTAGACTCAAACTGTAGATAAAGAACAGGAGGCTTAGTTAGATCCAGGATGCTATCACAAATGCCATGGCCAAGACAGACCCACCCCAGGGACAGCAGCTATCTGGACTGATACACTGTAATAACAGAGTAGCTAAGTAACCAAGTAAATAAGCACACGTGTACACTTACATATTGGGCCACCCAAAACAGCTACCCGAAGACCCAAAATACCAAGCATGAGGAGGCCGGGGAGGACAGGGGGACCAGCTTCAAGAGAAGGTCACTGCAGGTCACTGAAAGATTGTGGGTTACCATGAGTGATGGCACGGGGCCCCCATGTCCACCTGCCAGGTTTGCCCGTCACAGGACAGCGGCCTCCCCACCCTGGGCCCCCAAGTCTGGGAGGAAACCCCAGTCTGTAGGGTGCACTTTCCCCTGGTGCAGGGTCCTGGCCGGACACTGTGCCCTAGGTTGGGGGGCACAGCCTTGTGTAAGCATTGGGGCACTGGTAGAAAGTGAGAAAAGGCATGTGGGGTGTGAGACCCAGAAAATCGCTCTTGGCCCATTCTGCTGGCCCCGAAGGGGAGCCAGCTTGGCCCTTTGACCAGAATTTGACTGTAGGGGAGCCCAGCCTTCTCATGGTCTCTGCTCCTGGGGATGCTGGCCGAGCCACTTGGAGCGGAGGGGATCGGCTTCCTTCCTGGGCAGGAGGTCTCCACGAGTGGGCACAGAGTAGCTCCCTTCCCACACCTGCCCCTCACCTGCAGTCCTTTCTCCCAGCCCCACCCTCACCTTGAGCATATGTGGGCCCCTCCATCCTGGCCGTACTGCAGAACCCCCCGGAGGAGCTGGAGAACAAGCACGCACGTTCCTAGGCCTTGTCCCAGGGTTATAGAGCCACGGCATCTGTGGGAAAGCTCCTTAGACGATCGAGTACGCCGTGCGGCGTGGGAGGCCCAGCCTCACTTCCCCCTCACCCCTCCCAGTGTCCTTAGGAGATGGGTCAGGCTGTGGACCTGCTCCTGTGGGACTCTAGCGCAGCCCCAACTAAGCTCTTCCTCTGAGCACCAGGCTTCTTTTCTTCCTTCCCTCCCTCCCTCCCTCCTTTCCTGCCTTCCCTCTTCCCCGCCCCTTCTTTGCCTTGATTCTCAGGTCTCTAAGGTGAGGAGGGGTGTCGATGACATGACCAATCAGGACCCCAGCCCTCCCCAAGCCCCCTCTCCTTTCTAAGCTTATCAAAAGCAGCGGAACCAGTGACAGATACCACCCTGGACTGTGACCTTTACAAAGGAAAACGTATGCTGAGACACCCACATGGAAGCTTTGGGATGTAACCTTCCTAACAGTCCCAGGGTGTCTTTGTAGGGCAAAAAGAAAGAAAGAAAAAGTGAGACAATAAACCAGCTATAGTCAGCAGTAAACGGTGTCTAACACCAAAACAAAATTTCGGTGGCAGGGAAGGGCGCAGGGGAGCTGGCTCCGGATGGGAGCTGTCCTGGCTCCTCAGATTGGAGCCCCTGCCTGCGGGGTGCTCTGAAGGACACATCTGAGCTACAGCTGCTAGCTACCTCCTCCTTCTCCGGCAGGACAAATAAAGAATTTACTGTAGGAAAAAAAAAGATCGAAGTCTATGGAAAACTCATTCGGAACATTATACATGCGACTGTTTTGCCAATTATCTTGTTCCCAGAACTTACGGCCTGTTGTTCCCCACCAGTCTGGTCCTGATCCAAGTCAGAGCCCAGTTAGAGCCCAGGACTCCCTAAAGCTCTAGCCAGACCTGCTCCTTAGCTCACCTTTGCTGGGCTTCCCCCAAAGAGGAGGGAGTTAGGGTGGGAGAGGGTGGCAGAACCCCAAGGCCCACTTCTTCTCCAGAGCCCTGGCTGAGCTGAGGGACCTTCCTGGGCTCCCAGTCAGTGATGGAGCCAGTCCGGCTGCTCCTCTGGCCGGGACGTGACAATGCCTGGCCGTTCCTCCTCAGGCCCCCCCGTCCAGTTTCATGCTCCCGGACACCACACTTCATAAAGATACAGCATGCAAAGGAAGAACTCTTTCCTCATTATATTTTCTTTCCGCTTCTGAAAGCAATTTTTGCTTACTACAAAAATCCAAATAGAGCTGGGCGTGGTGGCTCACATCCATAATCCCAGCACTCGAGAGGCTGAGGCAGGAGGATCCCTGTGAGTTCGAGACCAGCCTGGGCTGACCTGAGTTCCAGGTCAGTCTCAACTACATAATGAGACCCTCTCTCAAAAAACAAATAAACAAACAAAACTTAAAATAGAACAGTAATGTGGATATGTCAAAGCTATTGTTCCCATATCTGATTTCCCTAAGCCAACCACCCTGGCATTGCGCATGACCTTCCAGGCCACCGTGAGCTCCTCTCTTTGCTCTCACCGTCTGCCCTGCTGCCTGACCGCCCTCGAAGCTCCTTTCTGAGCCCACTCAGCCCACTTCTGCTGCTGTCCCAGCCTCACCAGGCACCTCGGGGGTCACCCACAGGCCACACAGCCTCTGCACCGCGATGGCACAATGCACGACCCAGTCTTCCCCACTAGAACCTGGGCTGGTGGTCAAGAGGGAAGGCGAGGGCCAACCCAGCCCACTCGGAGCCCAGCCCTGTGGTGCTGCTGGCCTGTGCTTTCGCTTCAGCATCTCCCAGGGCTGGATGCTGCCCGCTGGCTTATGGCTGGTGGTCGGTAGGTATTTGTTGAACGAATAAGCAAGCGAAGGAGAAGGTTCCAGATGGCAGCAGGTGTCCTCACAGGACTTTTATGTACGGGTGGGGGCTGCAGAGAGACGTAACCCACCCTCCGAGAACAGAGGTCCTTGTTACCTGACACTAGGAACTGCCGCTAACTTACACTAGCTGTGGGACCGTGGGGAAAGAGGCCTCAGAGAGCCAGTAGCGTGAGCGCACATGAAGTCAGTTTCCCTCTCCCTGCACCCTGCTGAGCCCCCCACAGCCCCCACAAGGTCCTAAAGATGGGCCTGGAGGGACATTTGTCTCCAGTGAGTGACTGGGCCAGGACGGCAGAGCCAGGCACGGGCATTTGACTGATCGAGCCCCACCCCTTTCCAGGCAGTAGCAAATGCCACGCATGCTTCTGGGATGTCTTCATCTGGAAGTCGCCCCCTGCCCACCTGCGGGCTGGCTAGGTGCCTCCTGCCTAAGCTGGGCTACGGCAGCGAATACTCCAAATGTGTGTTTCACCATCTGTTGGTGCCTCTGCATCACCTTGTTTGGGCCGCAGGGAGGTGGGATTCCCAGTTCCACCCTAAGGATGAGGAAACCGAGGCTCAGATTGCCCTGGATTGTAGGGCCTGTTTGCAGCTGAGCTGGGGTTCCCTGAGTCCTGAGCCCCGGGCTTCCTGGAGCTGCCCTGGGTGGGAGGGGGTGCTGAGGGGACCTGGGGTGGGTGCTGCAGGATGGGGGGTCGAGGGGGACAGGAAGGAGAGCAGCTGTGCGGGGAGGTGCAGGGACTGGAGGGACAGTGGGCAGCCTCACAGGTCACTATGGGCTGCCCAGGGCACCTCAGCCACGGCCCTGCCCTTCCCACTCCAGCTGGCAGTCAGACCTCTTCCCTGCGGCAGCTGGTCTCCACCTGCCTGGCTCCCTGACCTCCGTCACTGCAGAGCTGTGGCCAGGCCAGGCTGCCGCATGTCCTCTTCCTCAGGATGCCCAGTCCTCCTGGCCGTTGCTGCTCTGGGCCCTGGGGTGGGGATGGTGGGAGAGGGCTCCCTGCCTGTGGCGGCCAAAGCCAAGTCGGCCCACCTCTCTGCCTCCCAGGAGCGGCACCTGAGACTGTCCTGAGTCAGAGTGTGGGGGTCAGCTTGGAACCTGCACCTCCCACACCCCTGCGGTGTTCTCAGGAGCCCTGAGGTGGGCGCCACACGTGAGGTCACCTCGCCGCCCCCAGGGAGGGGCGGTCTCCCAGGCTGCCAAGAAGGCGTCTGGGTTGGTGGTGGTGAGATAAGACCGGTTGAATGAGCAGCGTTTCAGAAAGCCAGGCAGGAAGGCAGCGCCCTGGCTGGGTGCCCTTGAAGAACCGTTCTCGCCTCCTGCCGCCACCCCGTGCCACCCCCAGCTCCCACAAGAACTTCTCCCCTCTCCGAGCAGCAGGAACTCACGTTCAGGTCCAGAGCGGAAACTGGAGGGAGGACTTGGAGCCTGGCCAAGAGTAGAGTCAAGGAGGTGAGGAGAGGTATTTTTAGGGTCACTCATTCCAGAAAAGGCATGGAGGGGGCATCTTATCGCCAACCAAGAGCTAGGAGAGCCTTATTTATTAGGCTCTTGACCAAATAAGCTGAGAGACTAAGGGACAGCTGAAGGAGAGGGGCAGGAGCCTGAGAAATGCTGACGCAGGACTGGGAAGGAGGCCGAGGAACTCAGCCTTGAGTTTAATTATTTGTTTATTATTCTGAGGAGCATTTGTTTATTCAGTCATTCCCTGAATGTGCTTTAGTGTCCACTGTTCGCTCTTGGTCAGTACAGGACAGAGAGCCATGACCAGGGGACACCTGCCTGTTCCTTTGCTCATGTGCTAAAGGTCAGGCAGAGGGCCTCACCTGCCTGGACAGGCTTCTCCTCACCCCTGACCGGGGGCAGGTGTGGATCCCCGCGGGGAGTCGGGTGGGGCAGGGAGGATGTGTCAGGAGGAGTGGGTGGCCTGAGATACGCTCCCCGCGATTGCCCCTTATCGTGCCGGCAGCCTCCGTGGCTCACACAGGGCCATATCCAGAAAGGCACTGTCTGCCAGCCCCGAGCACGTCGCCACATCTCACGCGGTTGAAAGGCCTGTCACGGAGGCGAGCTGAGAGGCCCAGGCTGTCCCTGGAGTGCCAGCGGTCCTGTTGGGGACCTTGGAACGGGCATGCAGCCTAGCAGGCTCGGCCTCACAGGCCTTCTCCTGGAGCCAGCGTGGCCCCTTGCTCCCTTGCCGGGCATCTGCCCGCTCAGCGCAGGCTCCTCAGGGCAACCTGGTGGCACAGGGAGAGGTTTCTGCCCCGGCCATCTCACCATTTTTGTGCATTTCTGTAGCAGCACCGCCAAGAGGCGCACAGGTGAGCAGAGAGACAGGCAGAGGCGTCTGTGGCTGCCTCTCGGTGTGGCCTGGGCTTGCATACGTGAAGCAATGAGAATCATTGAAGCCCCGAACCACCAGGAAGTGGGAGTAGAAACCCCGGCCCCCCGGGCCTGTTTCTGAGTTACTGGTAAGCTCCAGAACTCTCCAGGATGATGTCCACAGTCCCCTGAGCGAGGGAGGGGTAGGTAAGGGAGCACTTAAAAGCATTTTGAGTGGTTGTCCTCAGCCACCCTCTGAGGTAGAACGGTCATCACCTCACAGAGAAGGACACTGAGGTGAAGAGACCAGCGCTCGCCCCTAAGTGGCGGGTTTGTTCCCAGCCTGTGTGCCTGTGCTCCTTCCCTGCAGGAGCTGTGGGAGCAAAGCAGCAGGCAGCAGTTACAGCCGCCAGTGCAGGCCCGTGGGTTGCCTACCAGAGGGGCTGGCGGCTGCCTGAAGAGCTCCTCTCTCCTCCCGAGGTGAGCCCTCCCCGGAGCCGGCTCCGAGGCATTCCTGCCTCCTCTCTGCACAGGTCAGTGGCCGGGTCTGAGCCGCTGTGTTTTCGATGTTGTGCTCGTTCGCCAGATGAGGAACTGGGGCCGGGACTGGGTCAGACTCACCGGGGGAACCATGCTGGGTGGACTCTCAGTCCAGCGCTTTCTTCCCCAATGGAAGGGCCTCTACGGGTGGCCCTGTTGGTCAGCACCGCAGCAGTCAGAATTCTGAGGCTGAGGCGGAGCCTGCACTTGCTGAGCTCATTGTCCAGCCGTTCTTCACTCGCTCACTTTGTCTCCTCTCTGGAATGTAGTTTAACGGTGTCTTCTAGGGGCTACAGGACACGTGACCCTGCCACACAGTGAACGCAGAAGCAGATGAAAGCCCCAGCTGCACTCTGAGTCAGACAGTAAAGACATCTGCAGGAGAAGAAATACAACGCCGCTTTTCCTACTGGATCTTTTTGTTTTGGAAGCATAGTGGTACCTCGGTTCACGAATTTGATTCTTTCCACAACTCTGGTTGCTAAGAGCTGAGTGAGAACCAAATCAAATTCAATGGTGCTGGCTTTGTAGGGAAATCTGATCTGGCTCTCACCCAGTTCAGTTTGTGACCAGGATCGTGGCGAGAACTGAGTTCGTGCACCAAGTGTGTTGGTAAGAGACGAGGCCTTGCTGTGTCGCCCGAGCTGGCCCTGAGTTTCTAGGCTCAAGTGATCCCATACCTCAGGCGCCTGGTGCAGCTACGACTGTAGGCACAAGCCTTCACGCCTGGCTCAGAAGTTACCTTGAATTTTACACATAATATTTATAATAACCCATATGTAAGCCCCAAAGCTTTCTAGCATACACCCACCACCCTGTGAACAGTGGGCCTTGTGATCCTTGGCACACTCAGTGTATGTTTTACTTTTGTTTTGCTTTGGTACCAGGGATCAAACTCAGGACCTTACGCTTGCAAGGCAGGCACTGTGCTGCTGAGCTAAATCCCAGGCCTATGCTTTACTTTTAATCTGATTGAGATCATTTGTAAAATAGCTCCTTAAGTTTATTTCCAAGAAAGTTTTTTTTTTTTTTTTTTTTTTTTTTTTTTTTTTTTTTACTTAAAAGTCCAGGCTGGCCTCTAACTCCCTGTGATCCTCTTGCCTTAGCCTCTCAAATATGCTGGGACTGCAGGTGTAAGCCCCCCGCCCCAGCTAAGAACAGAGATTTACTCTAACTGAAACACTTAAGTCTGATTGGTTCAGTTAAAAGTCTGACCGACAAAGCACGCATCCCCTGAAGACATCAGGATGTGGAAGCAATCCCTCAATGGACACAAAGGGTAACTCTCACAGCCTACACTCACTCTCTCTGAATGAGTGAACTCCTGCCATGCTGAGGAGCTGGGCCAGATGAATGCGCACAGCAGTGAACTGTCCTCGCTGGGGAAGAAGGGAGGGAGCGGCAGTCGCCGAGGAAGTGATTCGAGGGGCACTCACTCCTCAACCAGGGAGGCAGGGGTGGCTTCCCGGAGGCGGTGGTGAGGGGAAGTCTAGGTTGGGACCAGAACGGTGAATGCAAGGGGTCTCAGAAAATCAAGCTGAGGGTGGGAGAGAAGAACGGTCCCGCAGACAGCGCTTGGGAGCCTTGGTGGCAGAGGAGCACCATGCACCTGCCACGGTGTCCTCGGCACCATTCCGGACCCCACCTGACCCTCCTATGTCCCTCCTGCCTGTGACCCTGGCACCCTCCGGGTCCAGCTCCCTACTTCCCTTCCAGTGCAGGCCTGGGTGTGGGCACCATGGCGTCCTCCCTCCTGTGCACATGGGCGTGCATTACGCCCCTCTGGAGGTAACTGGAGAAGAGGTGGCAGGTGAGACCACAGGGACATCCTGGCCCTGGCTCTGTCCCGGAGACCTGTGTAAAAGCCTTTGTCCCAGCGGTGTGTAATGGGTTTCAGGAGAGAGCTTCAATATTTGCTGCAAACACAGCCACAAAGGCCGTGGAGGACCATTGTGAGCTGTCCAAAGCGGAGCTAATCCTCCCGGCCAGGAGGGGTTCAAGTGCTGCAGGCGCTTGGGGTGTTGCTATGTTTGGGCCATTGTAGGAGATAATGGCGGGGGGGGGGCAGTGGAGGGGGGGGGGAGGGGG
>NW_022900923.1:44153095-44164392 GCF_012274545.1 Fukomys damarensis
CTCCCCGTGTGCCCACGTGCCCTGGAGCCCAGCTGTCCGGGTTTTGCTGGGGTCACTCCTGCTGGGATGGGGGTGCGACGGGGGCTCGGCCACAGCTCTTGGGCCTCTCTTCCCCCCTGCTCCTCTCCTGGCTTCTTTTTGGTCCACTGCATACAGACCTGTTATTTTTTGGCTCCCAGAGCCCAAGGAAAGGGAGACCAGCTGTATTTGCATGTTATTAGCATAAACGGGTTCTATTGGAGGGGTCTATGTTTAGCTCCTCCTCCCTTCAAGCCATCCAATCATCTCCAGATACCGTACATGAATGTACTGTCCAGTCACAAGAGCAGGGAGAGTCTTGGGTGGGGGTGATGGCCAGGGGGTTCCCCTAGGTGCCTTCCAAAATGGGTGGTGGTCACCCTCAGGTCCCCCCCCCCACACTCTTGGAGCCAAAGGAAGAAATCTGTGATCTCAGGAGACAGAGAGCTGGAAACTCAACTCTCGCTGCTTTGTGTTAGTGCAGAGGGCTCTGTCAGGGTCTCCACACTCTAGCGGTCTTCAGGGGTGCAAAACTGTGGGGTTGGGAATAAAGAGGAAGAAAGGCGGCAAGTTTGCATGAATTTGCATAATTCTATGTAATTTGCACGGGTGGGATCATTCAGCTTTCCAAAAATGCTCAAATTCAGTGTTTTTGCTTCCTAAGCTGTTCGTCTCTCTCTTGCAATTTTCTTTCAATTGATCGTTCTAAGATGCAGGCTTGCTGCCTCCCCAGGAGGAAGGGGAGGACTGCGAGGGGCACAGGGAAGCAGCAGGGGAGAAGAGGGCAGGAAGAGGGCCCGTGCAGACGCGTGAAGCTTCTGCGGGGCCCAGAGTGCCGTCCCGATTCAGGGCAGTGTGGGGGGCGCTCCTGAAGCCTGTGCCAGAGGCCCATGGGATCTTACTTCCCGTCATGAACTCACGGAACTGGAGCAGGCGAGGCTGGGTTTGTCCGCCCATTCCCGGAGGGCGGCCACACCACACAGAATCCTGAGCTCAGCCGGCTCCGGGCCACAATCGGCAGGGACAGGCCTGCATCTAGGATCTACAGTCTGCCGAACTCCCGAGAGCAAGGCCTCCAAACTGCTCAACAACAGGAAGAGGGCCCCTTTCCCCTGGGGTTATGGGGCGGGAAGAGCAGGGGAAGAAATCCGATCCTTCACAGCAGAGACCTGGAGATCTGTCTAGTTATTTCCATTGACAGCCAATGATTACTGTGCAGAGGATAAGTGAGGCTCCACTCCCTGAAGCCAAGCAAAGGAAGCAGATGCGAAAGCCCTTGCTGGCTGAACGCTTCTCCCTTTCAGCCCGCTCTGGCTCTGCCTCCTCAGCCTCCTTTGTTTTCATTCTTCACTCTTATCTTCTAAACAAATTTTTTCTTTTGAAAAACCACAGTTATAATAATTAGCAAACTCCAGGGCTCGTAAACAATGAACATAATAATATCCTTCTAAAACACATCCCACCTGTGCACTACCTGGAAACCCTGAAGCCCCAGGGTCCCTTCCCCAGTCTGGCAGGCCCTGGGCCCAGCCTTCTTTTCTCACCTCTCCTGCAGCCTCCACCCTCCTGCCGGACTTCTGCTTCCTGCAGGTGAGAAGACTTACCTCCCACTCTGGGCTCCTTTACCTCCCAACCTAGATGGGTTTCCTAGCCGATCGCACCTGCACCTGGCTTAGTTCTGTGGAGGTTGCTTTGACCTGTCTTCTGTGAACAGGCCTCACCTGCTTTGGACATTTCTGTCCCCAGCATCTCGGCAAAGCACCTAGAACATAGGAAGTTTTGTTGAGTGAATGGATCAGCATGGATGGGTTGGGGTTGGAGACAGACGGTGGATTTGGAGTCAGGTCAATTTCAGACTGTGGTTCCATCACTCGCTGATGGACGGCCACAGGCAAGATATGCACCTCTCTGAGCCTCTGTTCCTCCAAGAAATAATTTCTGTGTGGATAATTAAATTTAACATTGTTTTAGCATCTGCGAGTGTCTGGCCCACATAGGGAGCTCATTAAATAGTTATTGCTAATACTGATAATTAATACCCATGTTTCACCTGTGTACCGGGATCTTATTGCACAGAGACAGGCAACCAACTAACTATAAGACCACGGTAGTCAGGAAAGCAGAGGCAACAATAACACGCCTTCCATAAGCCCTGCCCTGAAACAGCAGCTTTCAGCTTCCATACCATGCATGCCTGTCCATTTGATCACTGCACAGCTTTCAGGCAGCAGGAGAGGCCTCAGAGTCTCCATCCTGCAGTAGGATAACAGAGGCCCCGAGATGACACGCTGGCCAAGGTCACCCTTGTGCCTGGCTTTGCTTATTCTTCTTTGCAGCTCTCGTCCCTGCAGTCACCTTCTGTGGTTGCAGGTCCCAGGACAGTCTGCTCTGTTGACTTCTCCACCCCCACCCCACTCTGCCTCTAGATCAGTGTTTGGCACACGATAAGCGCTCGGTAATTAGATATGGAAAGGATGAATGAGAGCCAGAAGAAGGAACCAGGGAGTGGCGGGGCTTGGAGGCGGAGTTGCGGAGCCCAACCACCTGGCTTTGGGTATCAGCTTTGCCACACGCTGGCTCTGGCACTTGGGCAAATTACCTACCATCTCAGGGCGCCAGTTTCCCATCTGCCCAGTGGGAATCATAGTGCAGCGCCTGTTTCGTGGAGTTGTTGTGAGAACTCAATAACAACACTTGCAGAGCTACTGGAACAGAGCTTGGTCATAACAAACCTCAGGATGCATTTGAAAGCTTAGGAAAAACAAATGAATGATCATCCTGGCTCTAAATCTATATCACGGCATGTAGAACTTTATAACTTCCCAACGATCGACATGTTCGTGATTTTATTTTATCTTTAGATCATCCTGTGACAGAAGCAAGAAGTAGCGATTACCAAAATTTTCAGGGGAGCCAGTGGAGACCAGCGATGGTCTTGGCTCAGGGGCACACAGAGGCTTGATGAAGATCATCTGACTTCAACTCCGTGACCGTGTGGGGCCCCACAGGTGCGTCCCCCGGACTACTGAAGCAGGAGTCCGTGTGTGTGTGTGTGTGTGTGTGTGTGTGTGTGTGTGTGTGTATGTGTATGTACATTAGTCTCGGCATCTAGAAAGCTGTTCAATTTCCTCTCATCATGGGCTGCCACTCATCCGATTTGAGGCAAATCTTTCTGGAGGCTTTGAGGAGGAGGAGGAAAACTACAGATCCCACAGAGACCCATAGGTCATAGGCAGAAATGTCTGGGATGTTCCTGCTGACCCTCAACCTCTTCCCTCTCTGTTGTTTACACCAGCAACTGTCGTGGACCCCAGGTGTACCAGGTGCGCCCAGGGCAGGGAAGACGGCGAGCTCCCCCGCAGTCCAGGGTGGAGGAAGGAGGTGCAATCCTCCAGGGCTGAGCTTCTCAGCTTCCTACTTTCAGACTCTGAGGAAGAATGAGAATTCTATTTTAAGTTTGTTTTGCCTCACTACAGTACACACTGGAGGATCTGAACCCCAGAAGTCATCCAGGGAGGAGATGGGGAGGCAGGAAAAGAATGGATAAGTTCCTTCATTTATTTGCTCATTCATTCACTTAGCTCTCCATTTATTGTATCCTTAGCATCTCAGAATCCTATGCTCAAGCTCGTAAAGAGATTGAAAATAATATCTCCGTCACTATTCCTGACCTCATTATGCCAGCCATTTATTGAGCATCTACTATGTGCCAGGCACATCACATACACAGCAGGAGTTCTCTGAGCTAAGCACTGTCATCCTTACCAGGGGGACAATGGAGAAGTTAAGTGACACGCTCAAGGTCACCTAGCTACAACAAAGAAAGGACTCTGACCCAGGCCTACCTGACTCCCAAGGTTTAAATTTTTGAATTGGAAAATATGGGTCACAGAAAAGAATCTGACAACGTACATTCAAGATACAAAGCTAAACAGCAAAGCCAGCTCAGGACCCCGCTAGAGGAATCGCTGCTTCCAACCCGTCTGCTCCCTGCTCTCCCCACCCTGACCCATCCCAAGGTGCCAGTGTCCGCATTTTGGGTGCGTCATGCTTTTATGCTCGCGGTTGTTTTACCACGTGTGAGGTTTTGTTTCGCGTTCAGTTTCAGGTCGCTCGGCGTGGTTTGTCCCTCGGCGTGGCTCCTTCCATGGCCCACTGCCTTCTGGACCCGCCTGACGCCCACCCAGGCGATGCGCACGGCTTTGGTTTAGTCATTTCCACTGCCGTGGAACTTTGGATAGAACACGTTTTCTCTCCCTGTTTCTTGCTGGCATAAACCACGGCGTGAAGAGGAGCCTCCATCCTGCTCCCCAGCGCCCGATAGTGCTGTGTGCACACGGGGTGCGGCGCTGCGCTGCAGCCAGCGGGAGGGAAGCGCAGGCACCCACAGACCGCGCGGTCTCCCAGGGGCGGGGAAGGGCGCAGGAAAGGGCATTTCAAGGCGTGGACCACCTGGCGGGCCCTGGGCGGACTAGGTAAACGGTCGGCAGGGCAGGGCACATACTGGAGATTTATCTTGAGTCGGGCCTCCCTCCGAGGCTGGAAACACTCCTGCTGCTGACCAGCAGAGAAGAGCGAGATTCCCCTCACCCGGGAGGGCGCCTGGACTTAGGGGCTTCCTCGCCCGCCCACGACAGACTCTGGGTCTGTCTTGGATTCGAGGCTGCGTGCTGTAGGTGACCAGAGAGCTCAGTCCTGTTTTCATCACCCCTCTCTCCCTTTTCGCTCCTTAACTCCCTTCCTTCTGCCAATATTTATTTTCCTTCTTCTAAATTTTTGGTTGAGTAATCCATTCAAAGAGTTGGACATTAAAAGTGTAAAAGTACACTAAGACAAGACTTGCTCCTGCTGCCGGCTCCTCCCTCTCCAACCCCTCCTAGAAGGATAACCGCTTTCCCTCGTTTCTCATGCATCTTTCTAGAGTTTTTTTAAAATATCGAAACAAAACTAAACATGAAGCCTTATTTAAGCCCCTATTATAGAATTGACAGCATAATGCTTGATCCCACCACTGTCTTATCAAATAACAATGTGTCATGGAGATCTAGTCTACAGACCACTTAATTATTCTTTTTGTTTTTATTTATGGTACCAGGGATTGAACTCGGGACCTTGTGCTTGTGAGGCAGGCAGCAGAACCACTGAGCTAAACCCCCGGTACTTGGCTATGATTTGAAAATAGCTGTGCAATGTTAGCTGATGATGAATAGCCGAGGAGGGGCTTGGACCAAGCTGGGCCCGGGCTGCAGCAGAGGGACTCTCCTGGCTAGCGCCGGGAGCAGGGACAGCCGGCCGTCCTGCGGTTCATCGCCGCCCGTCAGGCCGGGGCGGGGTAGGAGCGAGCATCACTGGCCGCCCCGCCTTCGTCGCCCCATCTGTCCGCTGTTCCTGGATGCCTGTCCATCGCAACAGCTTGATTATCCCTCCTCGCTCCAATCCGGCTCTCTCCCGTCTTGCACTCACAGCACAGACACACAGCACACACGGACACGCACCCTGTACACTCACACCACGTTCACGGGCCACACCATGGCGCCCACCCCGCACAGCCGAGGCAGACACCCCACAGGGGGTCGAGTGAGGGCAGCCCACGGTTGCAGCTGGGCCTGACTGGTGTGGGTCGCCCAGCCCGGGTTTATCTGCTGATAAGATAATAAGATTCGGCTGTTTTTACCAAGCCCTGAGGGCATGTGGCACCCTGAGCCTGGCCTGGGCTCTCTTACCAGTAGCTGCTGCCTACTCCCACCAATCCCTGGGCTTTCGGGTGAGTACAAGGGCCAGAGTGGGAATGGGGGGCGCCGGGCCTCTGCGGCCAGGCTGCGGCTCCTTCGTGGCTTGGGTCATGGTGGATGGGGTGGATGTCCCACCCTGTCACTGGCTTCTGACTGAAGAGGATGCAGGATGTGTGGTGTAGGCCTCGGCAGGGTCCAGGCTCTGGCCTAGCAGCACCGCGTTTCCCTTCAGACCGAAGGCAGCACCGCGGAGGACACGGAAACCCTGTTTGCATAGCCTCTGTCCCACCCACTTCCCGAGCGATGACCTGTCCTCCATGTAAGCTGCGTTGTTGCCATCTTGAAATTCTTAGCTACTGGTGGACAGGGGACTGGGCGTGTTTAGTCTGTGCTGGACTCTGCCAGGAGGAGGCTGATCTTAGTTTGCCACCCCCTGTCCTTTAGTATCTTTGAATCATGTATGTTTGGCATTTTAAAAATTAAACAGTAATTTGGTAGCAGGGGATACAGTGGACCCTCGAGTTATGACCAGCCTGAAATATGAACAACTTGACTGATGACTAGAATTTTAGTTTTAACTCAGGACCAGAGTCTCCAGTTACGACCTGATTGCTGGCTGCTTGTGCTTCCACATGGCCTCAAATACAATTGAACCTGAGAGAGCCCTGGAAGGAGCGTGACAGCATCCCTTCCTGTGTGGGGTTCATTGAGAAATCCTGGGCCAGTGTCTCTCTGAGGACGCTGAGATCTGCCTGGAAGAAAGTGTGGCCTAAAATTATACGGAAGAGAGACTTTGGAGGCAACTGACCAACATGAGTTACAACCAGCCCTGGGGGACGAATTCAGGTTGTAAGTCAAGGGCCCACTGTACATTCCAAGACCCACAGTAGTAGATGTCTGAAACCACCTATAGTGACAAGACCTTTATATTCTATGCTTTTTTCCTATCCATATCCACCATGGTAAAGTTTAATTTATGAATCAGACACAGTAAACGAACAGGACAATTATAACAATACACTGTAATAAAAGTTGTATGACTATCTAGTCAAAATATCTTATGTCTTATTATGCGGTACCGGCACCCACCCTTTTCTCTGTGATGAGGTGAAATGATTCACGCCTCTGTGGTGAGGAGTGAGGGGTGGTGGAGCCCTTGTGAAATGACGTTAGGCTATTCCTTAAGCGTTGCTTGACACAAGCGCTGAACATATACTCCAGCTGACTGATAACCAAGGTGGCTCCTCAGTGACTAACAGGAGGGTAGCATACCCAGGGTGGATACACTGGACATAGGGATGATTTGTGACCTGGGTGGTGTGGTATGAGGTTTCATAACTCAACTCAGAATGACACATGAGTTAAAATTGCCCATTTCCCCCTGGACTTCCTACTTCATATTTTTAGTCCACAGTTGACTGAGTGGCTGCAATTTGAGCAGATGGACAAAAGGAGAATACTGTTACACAATGGATAAAAACACAGGACACGTTTATTAGTTGTGCCCAGTGAGAGACGGACCTCCCCACCAGGGCACTGTCTCCTCGCGCGCCCCTGCCCGGTGCCAGCCGCACACGCGCACGTGCTGGCGAGCACGAGCCGGTCAAACTCCAGTCGCTGCCGACCCTCCCGGCTCCTCCGGGCTCTTGGGCGACACCTGCTTGCAGAGCCAACACCCCCTCTGCCCGGATCTGAGCGGGACTTCACGGAGGGGTCAGCCCACCCTTTGCATGCGGCACTCAGGACCCGCGGCTCCCGGCCCCGCCTTCTGGTACCCGTCGGATTCTGATTTCCTGTCCGAATCACCGCGTGGCAGTTCTTGCGCATTTCTTCCTGAGTTGAAGGAATCGGAATTCTCGGAAGCGACAGGCGCTGCTACCCTCTGCTGGCCAAAAGGGGCATGGGGCGCAGCTGTCTTTGGAGGACGACATCCCTTCTGTCCCTTTGATGTTCCCAGAACGTAGCGAGCGGGTCCTTGCGTCGGGCCTCCGCCCCGTTGTTTCTTCCCCCTGAAATGCTCTTCCTCCAGCCCCGGGCAAGTTTCACCTCCTCGGGGAAGCCCTCCTGGGCCACCTCATCTGGTTAGCTTCTGTGTTTGTCCTCTTCTCCGGCTCTTGGAGACGGACGGGCTCTTGTCCGTTTTATCGCTGCACCGCAGTGCAATGGACAAGTCGGAACTCAAAGATACCATTGAAGGGGCAGCCACTGCACAGCACCGGCAGCACTGAGAGTTAAGGGCAGCTTCCGGCCTCAAGCCAGGCTCCCACTTGACGGATGAGCAAACTGAGGCTGGAGAGAGAACTGTGAGCCGCCCATGCTCCAGGTCCCCTCAGTCCCTGCAGGCAGCCGGGCCCTGCTGGGCGGGGCCGCGGGAGACAGGGGAGCAGCCCGAGGGGTCCAGGACCTCGCTATCTGCAGGGTGCGTTTGGGGGAGCGGGGCAGGGAGCTGAGCCGCCAGGCAGCCTCACCTGGGCCGCGCTGGGCCTCACTGCAGTCAGCCCGGCGAGTCAAGACTCTGGCAGCAGGGCCTCCGCCTCCTGGGGGGGCAGTGCGCTCGGCTCTGGGGTCCAGAGCCGGAGAGGCCTCAGCAGCACCTGCTCTTCGCCTGGCAGGGCGTGAGCTTGATGGAATCCCCGAGGAGATTCTCCAGGGTGCCTCGATACTGCGGGAGGGAGACAGTGGTCAGCGTTTGGCCTCCACGGGGGAGCTCGCCCCAACCCTGCTTCCGAAAGGCCAGGGAGGTTGGGTGAGTTCTTCCTTTCCCAGGGCACTGTGGGGAAACTGAGGCTCAGAGGGGAAGCTCCTGCCTTCCCACCTGCCCCCTCCCCACCTCCTCTGCCAGGCTCTTCCCAGAGCCCTGAGGCTGGACTCGGAGCCCCGGCCTCCAACCTCCACCCCGGGCCCAGAGGAAGAGCGGAGGTGACACTTGGGCTCAAGCAGAAATGGCAACAGCCCCTTCCCCAGCGCCCAACCTTCTCTCCTTGGGGCGCTGCCCACCCTCTTCCCCCAGCCAGTCCTCCGACCTCCCCAACCCCACCCTTCTGGCCAAGAACACCCCCGCCTTGGTGCCGGTGGGGGTGGTGTGGTGAGGGTCCCTTCTCAAGGCCATAGGTCCTAGGCGAAGGGCCTCCTCCTCCTCCTCCCTCTCCTGTTTGTCCTCCCCTTCTGCTGCTCTCCCAAGAAGAGCTAGGGCCACACCTGCTAGGCAAGTGCTCTGCCACTGAGCTACATCCCCAGCTAAGCTGCCCAGGTTGGCCTTGAACTTGTGGTCCTCCTGCCTCAGCCTCCCCGTAGCTGAGATTACAGGCCTGTGCCCGAAGGCCCGCATTTCTCCCCTTTCCCCGGTAGGGTCTAAGGGCCAGCAGCAGAGTGTCAGCTACCAAGTCAGCCTGGGTGATGGGTCTTTACGCTCAACAAAATCTTTTCCATTATGAGTATCTCAGGGTCTGCAGCTCAGCACCCAGACTGCCCAGCCTCACCCACACACAAGGCCGGGGCCCTTCTGGGAAATGTCTTTGAAAACTTTTTCTTCCTCTGTCTGTGTGCAAATTTCTACTTCACAATAAACTTCACATGGATTTGATTGTATTGTCCTTGTGTGTGTCTCTTATTGTGAAAATGTTACTTTGCCAAATTTTTTCTTATGGAATTGAATTACTTTTGCTTTATAGAGAAGGAAACCAAGGCTCGGATGGGTCATGTCGTGCCCAGGTGTCACTCTGAAGGCACAGGGCGGGACTCGAATCCAGGCCAGACTGCAGACTGGACACCTGTGACTTCCGGTCTTCGTGGTCACTTTCCTGGGTAAGCGTAGGGGGGCGGACATGAGATTGCCAATCACATCTCCCCACAAGAGGCAGTGCATGTTCCCGGGGAGCACGCAGGAGGTTCGCCCACTGAGGGTCAGAAGCCACCCTGACTGTGTAATAAGGCCACAGCGCTTCAGTGCACTACAAGATGGACACCCGCCGCGTCCCTTGCGATGTCTGGCGAGTGGGAGGGGAAGCACGAGCCGATCCCAGGGACTGCAAGACTGGGGCACTGCGGATTACCGAGAGCGAGCTCGAGCCCAGCCCGGCTTGGCCGCTAGAGGGCGCTGCCGCCCGGCCCGCCACTGAGGCCCCGCTGTCCCATCCGCGCTTCTCCTTCGCTCCGTTCATTGCTGCGATGACCTCCCCCCATATTTGAAGAAGCCCACGTCGATGGTAGGCGGACGATGCCGGGCAGGCTGAGCCCCTCCTCCTGCCCATCTCCTGTTCTGAGCCCCCAGCTCCACTCAGGACAGCACCAAAGCCCTGCTGCTACTCAGGCGTCGCCCAGCACTCTGGGAGGCCAAAGCAGGAGGACGGCAAGTTCAAGCCCAGCCTGGGCAACTCAGTGATGGAGCAAGAGCTTGTCTCAAAATAAAAATAAGTTAAAAACGAGTTGGAGGTGTAGCTCAGTGTGAAGGTCCTGGGTTCAAGGGCCAGTCCCGTGAAACCAAACAAAACGCCCCTGCTACTGGCCTCCCCTCTCCTCCACCACAGGGTAGGTGGTCAGGGTGCCCCCCCCCGCCCAAGTCCTAAACCACTGTGTGCCTGTCTCCCTCCCGAGGCTGGGGTCCCCGACTTGGTCAGTGCGGGGTACTGTGCCAGCTGCGTGCAGTCCTGCCAGCAGGCAGAGGCCTGCTTTTCTTTTTCGTGGGAGGGTGCAGCACCTCCCGCAGGCTGCATATTCCGCTAGGATAAATGCTTGGCCTCCTGGGCTTCTGCCCCGCTGTGGGGAGGGCGCTGGACCACCCCTTCCGGCACCCTTGCTGGACGTGACTGAGGAGGGCACAGGACCAGAGTTTCCAGAAGCTCCGCAGAGGCGGCTGTAACCACCCAGTGCAGGCGCAGGCACTTTGTGGTCTGTGGCTCCAGAACTGGGGGGTCCCCTCTGCAAGCACCCCTGCACCCCGAGCCAGTATGGTCTCCTCTGGGGGCTCCCACACCCCTCCACACACTCACCCTGGACAGAGCCTGTCTGGCCAGCACCTCGAAGGCTTGCACCACGTTGATGTCATTCTTGGCACTGACTTCAAAGTAGGGCATCTCCTTCTCGTCACACCAGCCTTGGGCTATCTCCTGGGGCACCTGAGGGCCGGAAGAAGGCCTCACTGTCTCTGTGCTGTTGTCACTGCCATCGCCACTGTGCTCGCTGCTGTGGCTCCCGTGTGCCCCTTCCCCGCCCCCACCAGACTCCCGCGGACACTGGTGTGGGTGGGACAGTGCTCAGGCCATGAGGCGGGAACGCAGGGGCCTGCTCCTGCTCTGGAGGCCGCATGGTCACTGTGAGAGGGAGCTGCCCCTCACCTTTGCCCCTCCTGGGCTCCCACCCACCCTCCCTGTCACTTCCCTTTGAGTGGAAGCAGCACCAGGCTCTCAGATTTCCCGGCCTCCAGAACCATGATCCCAATCAAACCTCAATTCTCTATAAATCACTCAGTCTCAGGCTTTCTGTTACAGAAGCAGAAACTGGACCGAACAGCACACACTCATCTTGGGAGGTCTTTCCACATATCTCTAA
>NW_022900923.1:44164439-44207669 GCF_012274545.1 Fukomys damarensis
TCTCAGATTTCGGCCTCCAGAACCATGATCCCAATCAAACCTCAATTCTCTATAAATCACTCAGTCTCAGGCTTTCTGTTACAGAAGCAGAAACTGGACCGAACAGCACACACTCATCTTGGGAGGTCTTTCCACATATCTCTAACTGTGTGCATGTTCTCTCTTAAATCCTCACCATAAATCCACGGGGTGGGATTGTTAGCTCCATTTTACAGATGAAGGAGATTCAAAAACATTGCTCAGAGTATTCAGGGCTGAGCAGGATTTGGACACAGGCCTGGCAGAATTAGAGCCACTGCATGTGCTGCTGTGCTAAGGCTTGAACTAGGAATCTCTTTCTGGCATTGGCTCCTTCTTCAGTCTCCTCAAAGGGCGATGGACAAGGCAGAGGAGGGGAAGGAAGGAGCTGCTGGCTGGAGGCTCTCACTGGACAGACTCACATCCCTGCTGACCCCTTTCCCCTGGGCGGAATCCTAGAAGAGTCAATAAACTCCTCCCAGGGTATTCTGGACGGTCCAGAGGCACCCCAGACCCAGAAGGCAGTGTGGGTGCAGGACACTGCATGAACACTCGCTCCTCTGTTCCTGTCCTTCCCATTAGGCTGAGGCTGCTTGTACTCAGTTCTGGACCTTTCTGGATTTTGACTTTGAGTCAGCTGGATGGACATCTCTCCCAAATGTGGATGGCAAGTCACATTTGGGATGTTGGATGACAAGTGCTCCTCCGGCAGCCCTTGGGGTGACTTCCTAAGACACATGGTACCACTGAGTCTGGAGTCCAGTTACTTATGTGGGGAGGACGAAAGGACCACAGATGGAGCACTTTACAATCAGTATTTTGTCTTACTTGAGGGAACCAGTCTTTTCCTGGAGGAAGCATCATCCTCCCAGGACTCATTAGGCAAGGGGAGCTGGAGGACTGTCCCTCATCACATTTCTCCTTTGCTCCCATGGGTTCTGGGAACATGGGTCTTACTGGGATTAAAATGCACCTTGCTACAATCAAAAGCCACAGAGCTGAATTATATGAAGTGATAAGGACGAAACAAAGTGGAACAAAACGAAGACCGATCAAGAAGACGCTCAGCGAGCTCCAAGGTGATGTAATTAAACAGAAAACAGACTTAATAAACAAAATGATTGGTGAACTTATGGAAGACACTAATAAAAAGCTAGTTGAGATAAACTAAAGGATGCAATGCATAAAAGACCAGTTTATCCATGAATTAAGAGTCCATGAACAGGTAGCAAATAGAAAACCAGGAGATTTTAAAGAAGTTGAAAGTATGGACAGCAGAGGCGACCAGTGCAAGGACAGAGTATCAGAAATAGAAGACAGGACTGATGCAGGTGCCCATATCCTCAGAGGTACTTTCCAAGAGAATATGGAAAATGGGTCCAACAGCTGCTAGATAATGCCAAGAAGACTAAAGTTAATTAGAATTAGTGAAAAATCAGGAGACAGCACAAATGGCATAAAAAAGCCCTGGTTACAGAAATAATAGTAGAAAACTTTCCAAGAATAGGGAAGAAACTTAACATACAGGAAAACAAGGGATACAGAACCCAAACAGCCACACTCAGGAAAGGACTTCTCTATGACACATCATAGGCCAAATCCCAGAAGACCAACACAAGGCAAAATCCTAGAAGCTGCTAGAGAAAAACAATGAATCCCGTATAAAGTTAAGCCCATTAGAAATACAGCAGACTTCTCAACACTAACCTTGTGACAGGAGAGTGAAGCGTTTCAAACCCTACAAAAAAACAACTCCCAGCCCAGAATAAAACATCCCGTAAAGCTATCTTTGAAAATTGAGGAAGAAATAAGGCCTTTGCATGACAAAGAGCATCTTAAGAAATTCATGACCACCAAACCAGCACTACAAAAAATTCTCCAAGACATCCTAGAGAGACAACGAAGCAACAATACCAAAAAGCCCAATGGAATGACTACACCAGGTATGATAAACAGTTTAGCAGAAGGGGGAAAAAAGGAACCAGCAACAGGAGAATAATGCAATGACAGGAGTAGGTCAACCCGTTTCAGTAATAACTCTCAGTGTAAATAACCTCAACTCCCTAGTCATAACATAGATTGGTAGATAGGATTAAAACAACAATAACAAACAAACCAATGATATACTATATGAAAAAAACACATTTATCCCCAAAGAAATTCATAGATCAAAAAAATCAAACAATGAAAACAAATTTCACGAAGTAGAAACCCTAAAACCAGCAGGAGTAGCTCTTCTATTTTCAGACAAAGTGGACTTCAAGCCAAAACTGGTCAGAAGAGGCAAAAAAGGTCACTACATATTGGTTAAGGGAACCATTCAACAGGAAGAGATAACAGTTATAAAGAAATATGCATCAAACACTGGTGCCCTCAACTTCATAAAAGAAATATGGCTGGACATAAAAGATCAGATAAACATCAACATAATTAGACTAGAGGACCTCAGTATCACAAATTATCACAAATACACAGATCAACTGGACAAAAAAAAAATCAACAAAGAGAGCCAGGGGTTTAACTCAGTGGTTCTGCCGCTTGCCTCGAAAGCGCAAGGTCCCAAGTTCAATCCCTGATACTGGGGGGAAAAAATCAACAAGAAAATATCAGAATTGAACCACATCTTCAAACAGATAAACTGAATGGATATCTATAGAAATTTCCACCTGGCAACAGCATACACAGTCTTCTTAGGAGAACATAGAACTTCCTCCAAAATAGACCCATGCTTGCCCATAAAGCATGCTTAAGTAAACACAAAAGAATAAAAATTATCACATGCATATTATCAGATCATAGTGTAATGAAACTAGAAACCAATAGCAAAAGGAACCACAGAAATTATGCAAAAACATGAAGGTTAAACAATACATTCTTTTTTAGGTAAATTAAATTAAATTAATCTAAATCATTTATTGCAGTACCAGGGATCAGGGATCAAACTCTGGACCTTGCCCTTGCGAGGCAGGCCACTGAGCTAAATCCCTGGCCCCTAAATGATACATTCTTGAATAACCAATGAGTAACAAAGGAAGTCAAGGAAGAAACTAGTTCCTAGAATCAAACAACAATGCCAGTACAACATACCCGAACCTATGGGGCACAGTGAAAGCAGTCCCAAGAGGGAAGTTTATAGCCATGAATGCTCAAATGAGAAAAACAGAGTGATCCTAAATAAATTAACGGAGGGGCACACATAAATCCTAGAAAAACAAGAACGGTCCAAATTTAAAACAGATACAAGGAAGGGCTGGGGATTTAGCTCAGTGGCTCTGCTGCTTGCCTCGAAAGTGCAAGGTCCTGAGTTTGAGCCCTGGTAAGAAAACAAAAACAAAAAAAACAGATACAAGGAAGTAGATTATAGAGATTAAAGTATAAAATTGAAACTAAAAAAACATTACAAGAAATCAATGAATTAAAACAGTTCTAAAATAGACAAACCTTTAGCCAATTGTACCAAAAAAGAGGAAGAAAAGACCTATATCAATTGAATTAGAAATAGAAAAGGTTAAAAAAAGAAAAGGAAAAGGTGAAATCATAACGTACAATGCCAAAATCTAGAAAATTATTAGTAATTACTTCAATAAACATACTCCAATAAATTGGAAAATCCAGAAGAAAGGGACAGATTCCTAGATATATATGATTTATGAAAATTGAAACAAGAAGATATAAAACCCCTGAATTTTCCACTAATAGGCATAGAAATGAAGCAGTAGTTAAAACCCTAGAAATTAAGATTCACCACTGAATTCTGTCAGAATGTCAGGGAAAATCTAATGCCCATGCTCCTCAAACTCTATAATGAAATTAAAGCGCAGGAGGACTGCCAAACCCATTCCTGGAAATCAGCATTACCTTGATTCTAAAACCAGAAAAGGACTCAACTAAAAAGGAAAAGTACAGGCCAATCTTTTCAATGAACATACATGCAAAGATCTTCAACAAGATACCGGCAATCAGAATGCAACAAATCATCAAAAAGATCATACATCAGGACATCCCAGGAATTCGAAGATGGTTCAACATATGCAAATCAGCTAGTGTAGTACATCACATGACAGAAGCAAGGCCAAAAACCACATGAGCATCTCAACAGATGCAGAAAAAGCCTTTGACTAACCCCGACATCTGTTCATGAGAAAAGCCCCAAAGAAAGAAAGTAGATACAGCCGGACTTATCCCAACCTGGTAACCGGCACAGAAACAGATTCGTGGTTCAGTGGAACAGAGCAGAGGGTCCAGAAACAACCTCAGGAACATTCAGCCCTCTGATTTTTGACAAAGGGGCCAAAAATATATGCTGTAAGAAAGAAAGACATTTTAGCAAATGCTGCTGAGAAAACTGGCTCTCCACATACAGAAGATTGAACCTAGACCTGTATCTCTCACCATGTACTAAAATAAAATAAAAAGGGACCAAAGATTAAATATTAAAACAGAAACAATCTGTTGGAAGAGAAAATAGGTAAAACTGTTGAAGATATTAGCATAGGCAGAGACTTCCCGAACAGAACCCCAATGGCACAAAAAAATAACAGCAAAAATTAACAAATGGGCTTATAGCAAATTAAAAATCTCTGTACAGCAAAGGAAAGAAGAGATAATGTATAGAACGGGAAAAAATATTCCCTGGCTATTTCTCAGACAGAGTGCTGCTATCTAGAATATATACAGAACTAAAAAATTAGACCTCCCAAAATAAAAGATCCAATCAAAAAAGGGGCAACTGAAATGAAGGGACACTTCTCAGAAGAAAAAGTACAAATGACCAATAAATTCATGAAGAAAAAGCTCAATAGCTCTGGCCATTAGAGAAATGCAAATTAAAACAATACGGAGGTTCCATCTCACTACAGAAAGAATGGCTACCATCAAGAACTCAGGGCCGGGGATTTAGCTCAGTGGTTCTGCCACCTGCCTCGTAAGCACAAGGTCCAGAGTTCAATCCCTGCCACCAAGAAAACAGAAACAAAAACAACAACAAAACCCAAAGAGGAGTCTAACCCAGATGATTGTAAATAAACACTGTAAAAAAACCCGAAATCAAATAATGACAAATGCTGGAGAGGCTGTCAGGGAAAGAGGAACCTTTCTTATGTTGTTGTTTGTTTGTTTGTTTGTTTGTACCAGGGATTGAACTCAGGACCTTGCGCTTGAGAGGGAGGCAGCAGAACCACTGAGCTAAATCCCTGACCCTTTACATTCTTGATGGAAATGTAAACTAGCACAACCACTATGGAAATCAGCATGCGGATCCCTCAAAAAACTAAAAGTGCTCAGCTATTCCTCTTTGTATTTTCCCAAAAGACTTAAAGACATCATATTGCGATGGTCCACGCACACCCGTGTGTACAGCAGTACAGCTCATAACAGCTAAGTCTTGGAAGTGGGCACTTACAGGTACCAACTCCTATGATGCATGCAGTCAGTATGACCCGTAAACACGTACTAATAAAAATAAAAATCTAAAAAAGCACCACTGCTGTCCACTATTTCTTAGGTCCCAGGTGCCCTGGTCAGAGGAGAGGCAAGAGGGCTGGTGGCTCACATCTTTCTCTCATGGGGTCTGTGCCGTCTACCTGCCCTGCCCTGCCCTGGCAGCGTGAGGCCTGCAATCTGGGGGGATGAGGACTGTGGCCAGCACTTCCATGTCCCCTTGGACGAGTCCCCTTGGCTAGGTCCCCAGGCACTGGGAGATTGAGCAGAGAAAGGAACATCTCTAGTGTTAGTCTTGGCCTCTGACAGCTGGGCTTCTCCTGGCCTTGGAGAAGGGGCCCAGAATTGGTCAGGGTACTCTCCTGTGGGACAAGATGCTATTCCATTTGCATTTTGTGTTATACCTTTTTTGGTATCAGGAGTTGAACTCAGGACCTTGCACTTGAGAGGCAGGTGGTGGCACCACTGAGCTACATCCCCGGCCCTTGTGTTATAGTTTTGCTCATTCATTAGAGACAAATTCATCCTGGTTGACAAATTCATCCTGGTTGCATCATTTTATTTATGATGCTTTTCCTCATTCCCGTACCCTTCAAATGATTTATTATATTTTTCTTAAAATTAGCACATCTAATTCTAGCCAGTAAGCCATTTACTAAGAATATAAATGAATATTTTTAGAAAATATGATCCAGTTCTGTGAATTGGGGGTCAGAAATGGCCTCCCTGAGCACAGAGCAAAGAACTCACATCCTGTGAATAAATTCCCACAGCATAGGTGCTCGCAGGGCTGTTCTTTCTAATAAACTGCATTTCCCCCACTGTTACCTTCTGTAGAAACAGTGTGGATATTAAAGAAGTGTTAACAAATAAAAAAAATTGTGTGTGTTCATTGTGGGAAAATATAGATATTATCATTTCACATTTTTTACTATTTTAAAGTGTATATTTATTTGAGGGGCATCAAGTATATTTCTACTGTTGGACAACCATCCACCACTGTCCAAATCCAGAGCTTTCTCATCCTTCCAAATCTAGCAATGTATTCTAAATGTTGATTTTCTTTTAATGAAGTAGGAAAGGCTGCCCCGAATTCCAGCCTGCGCCTTACAGGTCATAAGGAGGGTCACAATGCCATAATTTCCTTTAATCCTCCAATAACCTCAGGGAATTCATGCTCCAGTTTTCATCCCACCGAGTAAGAAACTGGTGTGGGTCCGGGACGCAGAGGGAGCAAGTGTCAGAGAGCGGGTGTGAGTCACCACGTGAAACGCCCCCCAAAGACGCAGGTGTAAAAGCTTGGTCCCCAGCCTTCCAGGCTACTGGGAGGTGGGAACCTTTGAGGTGTGACACCCTGCAGAGGGAAGCTAGTTCTTTGCGGTTGTGCCTCGAAGGGGCTATCAGGGCCCTCACCTCTCCTCTTCCTGGCCTTGGCCCCCTAGCAGCCTCCTCCACCATTTCTCCTGCCGAGATGGTTTCTTCTTTTTAATTTAATGTTTAAATTTATTTTTAAAAAATGAGTCCACATTTGTCATAAGTAACGATCACATTCATTGTAGGGAATCTGTGCCTGTACTCAACATATCTTGATTCTTTTTACCTCACACCAGAGAAGCAATGCCATACTGTGTTTAAACTTGTGCGTCCAATTTATTTCACTTAAGGTTTGGTGCCACCATAGCCTATCTTGCCACAGGCCCCAAAGCAACGGTACCCATGGACCACGGACTAAAAACGGTGAAACCTCGTGCCTTAGGAAGCGCTGACTCCTTGTGAGTCTGTCGCCTCAGGTCCTTCATCACAGAGACAGAGAGCTAACCCAGGGGGCTCGCAGAGAAGGTGCTCCTTGGGGCTCACCCACTTGGCTCTGTGCAGTGAGGGGCGCTCCCCACCCCAGATCTGCCCCTCAGTCAGTCTGCTCCACTTCCTTACCACCGGCCAGTGCGGGTGACTCCTTGCTAGGTCTGGGCCAGTGAAAACCCACCTGAGGCAGGTGCTGCCCAGCCTCCCCTCTTGGCTCGGCTTTGGGGGCTCCCTCCCCCACTTCCTCCTCCCCACTTCCCTGTCCGCATTTCGTTATCGCTCACCCCTGGCTCTGCTCTGCCACCTGGCTCCGTGTACTGACACAGAAATTCCCCTCATCCTCCGTCCTCCGGGACCCCCTTTCCGGGACCCATCTCGGCTGAACCCTGGCTTTTCCCAGGGCCTCTGTTTCACACTTTTCCCTCCCCGAAGGGACTATTTCCGCATCCTTCTCACTACAGACGCCAGAGTGGGTGTTGGCTCCCCTGTGCCTCATTTCAATCCTTTGTTCTTCCTCTCTACCAAAGCTCACCCGAAGCCTGTGGGGACCCCTCTGCTCCTGTGAGCCGTCACTGGTCCCTCTCCTTCGGGAGCCCCTTGTGCATGGAAAGCTTGCAGTCTGGTGTGGCTTCCTCTCCCCTCAACACGCAGCTGGCCCCGCTGTGGCAGCCTCAGGTTTCTTCCCAACCATCAGCCCCTCCGCTTCCCCTGCAAACACCGGACCTGGCCTCCTGCTCTGTGACCACGATCTCCTCGCCTCGAACGCCCGCTTGTCCTAACTCCGGCCCTGCTCTCTGACTTCTGACACCCCAGCTGCACCCTCAGCCCTCTCCTCGCCCCTCTCCTCCCAGTCTTGGCCTTCAGCTCTTCTGGCTTGAGAAAAGCTCAGTCCCAGGTCCCTCGCTCCTGACATTTATCCCACCCAGGGCCTGGAAGATGGGACCGCAGTCTCCACTTTACCGTCTCGGGCCCCCGTCCAGTGGGGCCCCTGCGCTACCCAGTAATTCTTGTTCTCATCTTGGATCAGCTGTTCCTCCCACGTCTCCCAGGAATAAGTGGCCCCACAAAGCCTCGCCATGACTCTAAATCCTCTACTTGGTCTCCTTCCTCTCACCAGAAGGCGGTGCCTCTAATTTTACCGAGAAAATGTCAGACTATCTTGAATTCTCCTCAACTTCCCACCCTCCAATCTGCAGACATAGGAAACATGATGTTAACATGATGCTTGGGTGGGAACACTGCAGTCTGATAGACGCAAGACAGGAAGTATACTGGGGACCCCTGAAAAGTTACTGGAAACCTCTGCGATAGGCTCCAGTCCCCTGCCCAGTGTACAACGCAGGCCTGAGGGAGAAAAATCTAAAAGACAGAACTGAGACAGAAACAGGGCACCAGGACAACCAATGCTGGTGCAACCCACAAAGGCGCTGTTCTGTCCAAGCCACTGATTTTCATTAGTAATCAACTGGGGTAAGGGCAAGCTACGTGCCAGGGCAGAACTATGTGTGAGGAAGTGCGGTTGTGTGGCTACTATGGAAACGAATGTAAGCAAGGCTCATAAAAGACAAGACAAAGCATTCTCCAATCAGGACCAGAATAGACAAAATATATGGTTGCAATTAGAACACCGTCCTTCTAGTTAAGAAGATTTTAATGGTGGGAATGGAATTTGGGTGCGAGTTACTCTGACCTCAGCATGCAGACTTTGGCCAGACTCACTTCCATAAACAAGCCACTTACGGGGTTAACTCTTCACAGCCTTCACCTGCTTACAGCCTGCTTTGGGGCATAATCAATATTGCGGTCTCCCTCCCGCAGAAGTGGGTGGAGGAACAGACCATCCTGGGATCATGCTAATTTCCAAAGGCTCGTGACGGAGAAGCTCTTAGGTGAGATTAAAATCCACAGCATGGTTATAAAGGAGGTTGAAAAGGAAGATTCAAACGGATTTCTTTGGAGAAGGCGAAATTGGACTGTTGGTCCAACTATCTTAGCCTCCTCTAATAGGGGAGCAGGGGGAGTCTCACCTCTAGTCCAGATGGCTTTGAGGACCATGGACATATGAGCCCCCCAGTTTAGTGGATGCAGGGGTCTGGTACCTGATGCTGACCTATGGGATCCAAGGCAGAGGCGATGGGGAGAGAAGACACTTTCTGCTGGGGACCCCGAAGGCAGGAGTGCACCTTGGGAAGGCGGTGGGGTTCAGCAGCGGGACGGCTGGCTTGGAGCAGGTGAACCCAGTGAAAAGTTAGGAATCAAGGAGGAAGAGGAGGAGAGTGCAGGACTCTTGTCATGCAGGGTTCAGTATCACGCCCCTGGTGGAGACTTCTTACAGACCCAAAGGGGTGACACACAGAAGAAAGAGCTTGCCACCCCCTGCCAGGCCGACAGCACAAAAGTGTCCATGACAGTACCAGTCAGGCCAGCAGCGCCCCGCTGTCCTGACCACTTCTCCTGCAGACAGCTCTAACACCAGAATTACGACCTCGGCAGGAGGGCAGGTGTGTGAGGCTGACTATGAGGGTCACCTGCAGCTGGCCCAGTGGGGAAAAGAGAGGGGCACTTTGCCTCTGAATAAACACAGGACCTTGGTTATCACCCAAGGCTGGACATTTGAAATTGGGGAATTGACACTGTGTTTCCAACCGGAGCTGACCACCGAGGTGAAGATTTCTAGCTACCCGTTTCCAGCTTAGACTTCTGCTCCCAAGTTTTGTTCTTCGGTAGCCCCCAGCCTGCAGGTCCTCTGCAGCTGTCTGTAGTTGATCCCAAGGCTCCTCGAGCTCAGCTCCTCAAACCCACCAGGCAGCCCTCTCCCTAGGCGGAGGAGGAGGAGGCTCCCCTCTCTCCCAGCTCCTCCTGCTGCTCCTTAACCCTCCTCAGCACGCCCAGTGGTGCCTCAGTTCTCCCACTGTGAGAACTGAACTCCAGTACCGTAATTCAGTTCCCTGTCGCTTTTCTCTATTTGAAGCACTAAGAAAACTTGTCTCAAACGGCTCCTTTGGGTTCCACTTTGGCTTTGCTTGGCCTCAGATCGTTTACAAATTCAGGCAACTTCTACGCCTTTCTCGTTGGCAGGCAAGGTTTAGAAGGGCTGTCCACCCAGGGGCCCCAGAGGGGACTGGCTGCCACGTGGTTAACCCGACCACCTGGACTAAGCGTGTGCTGTAAGGAAGATTAGTACTTTCCAGGGAACAGCTGGACCCAAGCATTTATAACTGTGGACCTCCTACCGGCGGCAGGCAGAAATGCTGCTCAAATTCAAACCCCCAGACCCGACTGCTGTCCTCTTGGAAGCCTCGACCTCTCCACACCCCCTCTCCAGACAGACTCGCTCAGGGCTTGGCTCACACCGTGCTGTTCCTTCAGCCTGGAACCCTCCTCTCGTGGGAAGCCTGGCCCATATGCTGGACTTGAACACATGGTGCTGTACTATGGCCCCAGGTCTCCAGGTGGAGGCTGCATTTAGTTGTCGCATCATAGCTGTCTTCCGAAGTATCTGGGTCCCCTGCTAGTCTGTGAATTCAAGAAGTAAGAACTGTGACCTAGACAGCTCCGAATGTGTGAGACCCTAACACAGGGCCTGGTAAAGTGAGGCCTCGCATGACACTGGTTGAATGCACGAGTGGACGGACGGAGTGAATGGACGGTACCTTCCTGTCCTCCAAATCGATTTTGTTGCCCAGCACCACCATGGGGTAGGACTGCTCCACGGGGATGATCTTGGCTAGGACGTCGTCCCGCCAGACAGCCAGGGCCTCGAAGGATTCCAGGTCGGTGACATCAAAAGCCAGGATGCAGCCGTCAGAGCCTTTGTAGAAGGTGGACACCATGGAGCGGAACCGCTCCTGACCGCCTGTGTCCCAGATCTGGAGGGAAGAGCAGCCGCCCCGTGGGGCCGAGATGCGGGCTGGAGGACGCTGTCAGGTTAGAGCAGGCCAAAGCTTCCCTTGGGGTGGGGAGCAGGAAGCCGGGGTGCAGGTGTGGGCCTGACCCTCCCACCCAGGTGCACCCCGGATCTGCAGTGTTGTTTCACATCCCGTGAGCACTTTCACACCTGAGCTTTCGGTTTGCTTTTGGCTCATGGGCAGGGGTTGCTATTCTCATCTGACAGATTTGGAAACTTGGATTCTGAGAGTAACTTGGCCAAGGCTACCACCCAGTTTTCTGGAGGACTTGGTGTCTCTCAGCTTCACAATGAGTCAGATGCCAGGTATTTCTAGGCCAGATATCAGCCTTTTTTTTTTTCCTGCAAAGAGCCAGACAGTGAATGTCATGGGCTCTGCAGGCCGTACTGTCCCTGTTCCATCCACTTCCTTTGTCACTGCAGTGCAGAAGACCACAGGTAAACAGATGGGCATGGCTGTGCCCCACTGAAGAGGCGTCTTCTGGTCTCTGCTTGGACCACGCCAGCTCCTGCTGGGTTTTGCCATGTAAGAGGCCATGCAGGGAATGTGGGTGGTTTTCAGGTGCATACAGGGCAAGGGAAAGAGAAGACGGCTCACCTGTAGCTTCAAAGTGGTGTCATCCAGGAGGATGACCTTGGAGAGGATGCTGGCCCCCAGGGTGGTCTGGTATTCCTCGTAAAACGTCTTGTGCACATATTGGTGGAGGAGCGAGGTCTTTCCCACCCTGAGGCAAAACCCAAGGCACTCGTGAACACACATCTACAAACACACATGCGTGTACATCCATGCTGTTCCCAGAGTCTCACCAGGGCCCTAACACGATTGTCGTTTCCTGAGATTCTGAACTCCCGTGTTATCTGTGGCCCAGGGACCATACTTAGAGAGACTGAGAACTAAGGAATAGTTTCTAGAGGCAGAAGCCAGCAAAGTGTGTGGGTTTGGCGACAGCTGGAATCCCCACAGCAAGTTTCTCCCGGGTGTGGCAGGCAGGGGAAAGGTGCAGACTTGCAGCCAGCTCACGGGACTCACGCAGCTCCTTACTGCCGAGCTGGGGCCACAGCCACCCGTCACTGCTGCCTCTCGTTCTCACCTGAGCTCCCTTCCTGGAGATGGGTGGATTCTGCTGCCACCCAGACTTAGAAAGGGACCCAGGGAGGTGGTCTCCCCTCCCAAGTCGGGCAGGAGCCATTTCCTGACCCCCAGCTTGGCTTACCCGAGGGCTCCAACGATGATGAGCTTCAGGTCCACCTTCTTCCGAGGATTCATGAAGGGGCTCAGAGCCTGGGGGAAAACAGGGGTCTCTGCTGCTGGCCATTGTCACCAGGGCGGCTCCTTCTCAACGAGCAGATCTCCAAGGAGGAGCAGGACCCAGCAGCTCTTATCCTCCCTACCCTCCCCTGCCTGGGCCGGTGACGCCCCAGAGCCGCTATCACTCACCCGCACCCGTACCCTCCGCCAGCGCTGCTCAGGACGCAGCCGACAGTGCCAAGTGCGCTGGACGAGGCTGGGCAGAGGCCTCGCAGACAGTCAAGCCTGGAGCCAGGGGTGGCGGGCGGTGTGGGAAGGGAGATGGGGCAGCACAAGGGCCCATTGTCAGCACAGCCCAGAGCTGGGATGGGCAGGCGTCCCCAGCCCGGGGTGGGGGCAGCACTTGTGGAGTGAAAAGGCTCCTCTCTCTGCTCTGCAGCTGGCAGGGCTGAAACCCGTACATGTTGCTGGAAAGCTACTTGGCAGCAAGTTCTGAGAGCCTTAAAAATGTCCCTGACCTCCACTTCTAGGAATCGGTCTAATGAAATAACCAGAAATGCTGACTCTTGCTCTAAAATGTTCTTCTCAGTATTGTTTGTAAATATTCAACAATAAAGAACAGGTTAAATCATGCTGCACAGGAACGATTAAGCCGTCATCAAAGTGGAGTCCTTGAGTGTTTCACAATAACATGGGTTCCCGGGGCTCCTGCACTGGGATATAAAGGAAAAACAGAAGATGCTAAACTGTGTATATAATGTCGCCCCAAATATTTCAGTAGAAGCTGATATTGAATTGAATTTGTTCTGCCTTCTTCCTTTTTCTTTTTGATGTCAGGGATGGAATCCAGGACCTTGTGAATGCTGGGCAAACGCTGACCACTGACCCCCTCTCCCTCCCCTGCCGCCTTCAACGTGTTCTTTTGAAATATGCGGCATGCGCCTGAAATCGCTAAATCTAACCAGTGCACATGTGCAGGACCTCACGTCCTTACCATTTTCCAGGGATAAGAACAGTTCACAAAGCCCTGTGCCAACAATGACCCAGCCCAGAACGAGGGAAACAGAAGCCCACAGTGGGGAGTCACCAGGAGGAGCGCACAGGGGCTGACGACACCAGAGAAAGCGTATGGAGCCCGGGGTCACAGCAAAAGGCAGAATTCAACAGAACCGTGCTCTGAGCCAGGAGGTGATGCTTCCTGGGCGGGAAGGAAAGAAGCAGAGCCTGGGAACGGAGAGCGGTGACTGGGTCCCACCGCAGGGAAGGGGCAAGCAGGAACCTGATTCATTCGCCCCTCAGCCACCCTTCAGACGCGGAGGAAGGAATTCAAGGTGTTAACCCGGGCTGGCATTTCAGAAAGGTGCCATTGCTCCAGAAGGGACCCTTGGCTCAGACACTCCTACAAAGATCCCACTTTGGAGGGGCCGGGGAGCAGTGGGGAGCTGTTTCCTGAAGGCTGGAGTAAGTGTGCTAACTTAGCTTGAGAGACAACAGTATCTCAGAAAGGGAGTCAGAACTAAAGAGAGGCAAGAAGTGCGGGAACTAGCACTGGCTGAGCACCGCAGAGGGTCCTCTGAGTCCTCTCTGAGCACAGGTGACCCTTCCCCTGCGAGAGGAGAACTCACAAGGCATCCAGCAGCAGGAGACAGGTGAGCTGGTATCGGGCGGGAGGCCGGAGACTCCTGTGTCCTGTGCTTCCTGACACCCTGAGCTTGTACCCAAGGAACCTGGGGCACTGGGCTCAGGTTTGGTGAAATTCAAAAAGCCCTAGGAGAGCTGGAGGAGCTGAAGAAAGCCAGCCAAAGCGACCACATACAGAGGGCACAGACAGAACTGTGTCGCGGGACCGGAACTGTGTGTGAAGAGGGCCACAGGGGTGGCCCGTCACGCTGGGTGCAGGGGCTGTGTTTGCACGCCGTAATATATGGGTGTGCAGAGCTAGAGTGAACCCACGCTGTCCACCAGCATGTTTTCCAGGCCCTGCGCTGAGAGTTTGCAGGTATGCAAATGAGCAATTTGCATGATGTGAGTTAAATGAATCCGTGCTTTTGTTATAATACATTTAACACAAAAGGCATTGTTACGATGCATTTACTGGCATGAATTAAGTGCTCAAGAAATCTTAGCTACTTCATCAGGCACAAAAATAGCCTATGAGATTGAGGGTATTGTTCCCTCTTTTTATCACCACCCCCCAAAAAAGAGAGAGAAATGTTTATAGAAGGGAAACAGTTCCTTGCTAAAGGAACATAAAGCCTGCAGTGATAGAGCATAGATTGGAGCTGGAATCTGAAAGCAGGCCTAGCTCTAGTGACTAGGCTTTTTCTTTTCTTTCTTTTTTACCAGGGATCGAACTTGGGACCTTGTGCTTGGGAGGCAGGTGGCGGAACCACTGAGCTAAACCCCAGCCCCTTTTTTACTTCCTTGAGAGGAGCTGTACCTTGCTGCCCAGGCTGAACTTGAACTTGCTTCCCTCCCTCCACAGCCTCCTGAGTAGCTGGGGTTCAGGGATGCACCGCTGTGCCCCGCAGCTGACTGTGGTCTTAACTGGGCTCTCCTGTCTGCCTGCACAGCTATGGTGAGTTCACACCCTTGCTCCCTGGGACCTATGAGAACTGCTGTTTGTTGGACCTAAACGCCCACCTCATGAGACTTTCTGTGTACAGCCTATTGCATGCATATACTCTGGAAAGCTAGGCAGTTTTGAAAGGACAAAGGGATAAAAATGGAAAAATACACAATAATTTAATTTAAAAAAGAAAATTATGGAACAATTTGTACAGAGTGATCCCAATCATGCAAAAACAAACAACCCAACGTGTGTGACAATGTGTTTCACGTGACACATAGGCTTGTCCTGTGAATGCACACAAAATTACGGGTAGATACACAGATAGGACTAATGAGAGAGTTGTGGAAAGGCAGATTAGGGGCTGAGAGTTATCTTTTTATTTTATGTATGTCTGGCTTTAAAATTTGTTCCACAAGCCTAAGTTATTTCTGTAATTAAAAATCCCTGATAAAGACTTGACCCTTCCCTCTTTCACGAGAGTGTGAATGTGCACAGGCCGGAGTCATCTGAGTGTGACTTCCTGGTGTGATGAGTCACTGGGTGGCGGGGACAGTGGGAGGTAGGTTCCCCTGAGTGGTCGTGAGCTCTGGCTCAGGGCGCTGCGCCAGCCGTGACGTTAGGTGAGCTACTTGTCAAGACTGCTCCAAACAGGGGAAGAGGACGTCAGCCACACCACCCACGTCACCCATGGTGGTGGCTTCCTCTACAAGTGGTGTACTTTATGGCCAGACAGGCTCCCCGGATGCGAAAGATGTGCTGAAACGTTTAACAGGGAGGCCAGGAGGGGCTTGGTGGCCAGAGGCCGGATTCGCAGTGCTTACCATTTTCTGTGCTACAGGCTCCCACGATGGCTGATTGCACCCCCCATGCCACTGTGTGGAGCCGGTGCACCCCTGGGGGGCCCTCAAGCGCCCCTCCCTCTCATCTCCCACCCTGCGCTTGAGCCATCAGCTCCCCAGAACGGGGCGTACCTGCCCCAGGGTAGTCTTCCTTTCTTGGGGGCCACACAAGAATCGCTCAGTTCCTGGGTCACACACCAGCCTCTTGGGTTTCACTTGATTCTTTTCTTCTGACCATTGCCTCAAGGGGCAGCTCCCCCACTCCTCTCTGCCTTCCCCTGAACGTTGCTGCCCCAAGGGCAGGTGCGGCAACCAGAGAGTAGCGGACTGGGGACTGGCTCCGTGCAGCAATGGCTCCGGGGACTTGCAGACTTCAGCTAGTGGCTGAGGTCTCTTTCCCTGTCCTCTCTGCTCTGCTGTGCTCTGGGCTGTGCCCACGGCTGTCCTTTTAAGCCTCTTCCTGCCCAGTCAGCTGACTCAGATGTGTCAAAGCAGGGATCCTCTTCGAGGCCGGGCAGACTCATCTCCACGGTCAAGGACAGTGACAAGCAGGCTTGGGACGCATGACCTGCCATCCGACACCCAGGCCCACTTGGAGCAGAACTCCGTCCCCCCCACCCCGGGTGTGACCAGCACCTCTCCCTTTCTGGCCTGGCAGCCATCCCTACCCTGAGCCCAGGCTTGGCCCGCTGGCGGTGAAGCAGCCCCTGGGGAGCAGAAAGCCTGAGAGGTTGACGAGTACTCGGACCAGTGTCTAGCTCTCCAAGAACTCTTGGAGCTGCTCTGCCCCGCCTTCCCGCTTCCCTTCTTCCCCACCCCACCAGCCCCAGGCACAGCCTCCTGCCTTGTTGGTGTCGGGTGGGATGAGGGTCTACTGGTAGGGAGACCGGAGCAGGGCCAGGGGAGAGCGCTGAGGCGGGTCCTCCCTGGCTTCTTGCCTGATCTTTAGCACCTCCCTCCCCGCGCCGAGCCATACTTTAGAAAATAGCAAATGTATCCACCCTCAAACAAGGAGGGGGCCCTGCCATCAGGAAGTCAGGTTTGTTGGTGGAAGAGACTATCAGGCAAATACAAGGCTCTGTTGCCTGCCAGGAACATTTGCAATTTTGCCTCCCCCACCCAAACCCCAGCAGGTCCAGACCTGCTCCCTTGGGCGGGCAGGGCACTCACAGCCTTGGTTTTAGGAGGTGCAGCCTCCTTGTTCTTTAAATTCTTTGCACTGTTTAGTCCTGCCTCCCCAAGCACACTGTGCCTGAGACAGTGCCTCACACTCTATTTCCACAGGGAGCCTGATGCGCGCTGAGAAGGTAGAGCCGTCCATAAATAGTCATCCACCCACCCTGCCATGCACAGATCAGTTACTGTCACCTGATGGAGAACTGATCAGTACGCCCAAAGGAGCTGTATTTTTATCCCCACACAATGCATCGAGATTATAGAGCTTGGACTTTACAAAATGCCATTATGGGCCTGGGCTTTCCTGACTGAAGAATTAGTAAGTGGCAGACTGAGGCTGGAACCCTGGGCTAGCTCTGCGCTTTAGCTCACCCGGCACTGGAGCTCTTTGCCAGGAGAAATATTTACGACTTAGAACAAGCATCATCTCCGACTTGGAGGCTCCCTTTACTGGATGAGGCCCTGTGGTCCACAGAGTCCGTCCCTGAAGGTGCCCTGTCCACGTGGCATGGGGACGCCACGTGCCAGCCTCCCAGAGGGCTCCAGCTGTCAGGCCCTGCAGGCCTGAGGCGGCAGCATGAGTGTCTGCAGCTGCATCCTGCCTGGCACGGCAGGCCCTGTGGATTCCGGAGCAGGGGCCCAGCTCCCCAGGCAGGCAAAAAGTCCTTTCCTGGCACCGTGACCTGGACTTTCTCCAGGGTGGGGTCTGTGGGCTGGATCCAAGCCAGCAGCTGCCAGACCCTAAGCCTCTTCCCTGCATCCGGCCTCCATCCCAATCCCCCAGGGAAACAGAGAGCTCTGAGGGCTGCTGGACAGACAGAAGGATGTGGACCAACGTCCAGGGCACTTACAGCTCTCGGCCTCCCAGGCTGGTCCTCTCTGGGTCTGGAGGTCTCTTCCTGGAGCAGCGCTGCCAGCCAGGTCAGAGGAGAAAGGCTTCGGGAGCTTGTAAGAGTCTGTGGGCCTTGCCACTTCCCTCTGAGTTTTCCTCCTCTGCTCCGTGAACAGACTTGGGAAAGTTGCACAAGAGGCTGGGCCAGGGTGACCTCAGCTGCGTGGGTGGAGGGATGGGGTGGGGCGGGAAAGCCGGGCTTCAGAACTGACTGGATTTGGGACTCCTGAGAATTTGGTCTGTGGGGACCCTGGCCAGGGGGATGAAAAATGAGAGGCTTGGGGTGGGGCTGGGGGGGTTGGGGGGCTGCAAGGTAGCAGAGCTCCATGGAGCTTTGAGGAAACTGCTGCCTCTGTGACTGGAAGCTGCCCAGGAAAGGTGCCCTTTGTTTGTTTGATGTTTTCAATACACGTGCAGTGTATTTGGTCCAGCCACCGGCCCAGGGGATAGGTTCCCGTCCTCAGCCCGGTGCTTCACGCACACACACACACACACACCCAACACACAAACATACTGTCCACACCACAAGCCCCACACACCGCACATAAATCCTCACACAACACACACCACATACACCTCACACCCACCATAGCACACACACACACGGACACACACACCACATCACACCACACTGTGTGTGAGATGTGAAGCAAATCTTCACAGCTTCCTGGGCCCCTCAGGTGACTGCCTACGACCCTGCAGCCATAACCTTATGAATCTCTGGGAGCTGCCTGGAACCAGGCCTTGGGTAATGACTAGCTTGGCAGATGAGAGAGGGACCCAGTGTGTCCAGACACGCCCGAGTCCTAAGGCCACCAGGTCTTCAGGAGGGGCCCTCTGGCGCACTCCTCCGCCCTCAGTCCTCCTGAGACGGCGTTCTGTCTCCTTGCCGGCCCATCCCTTTGTTTAGCTGTCCTCCCTTCCTGGTGCCCGGTGGTCTGTGACTGTGTGTAATCTGGCCACCGACTGTACATCCCCGCAGGGCAAGGGGCAGTCTTGGACCCCTCCCCGGCCACTCTAGCCAGTACCGGCCGGGCAAAGGAGGTCCTGGTGTAACCCAAGTTGAAGGTCATTTCCTCATATCAGCTGGTAAGCATGCCTGGAGGGGAGCATGGTGACTGCCAGAAGGTCTAGTATTGGATAGGACACAGGGACGCTGGAAAAATTTCCAGAGGGTGTTCATCCCAAATTTTCTACTTTGATTTTTTGAGAAGGGTGCCTCAAGGCAATCACTGATTTGTAACAGCTGATTTGTTCTTAAATCATCTGCACTTAGATGCCCTCCCCATATGCTATATCTTTCTGAGACCAGTTTTAAATCAACATACACGTGTTTGTCAGGTGCGGGGAGGTAAAAAGCTATAACTGTCCTGGGACTGCCACTGGCTGGGGACTTCGGGATACAGGAAGTGAACCACTGGCCTTTACTGTTTCTGAAACTTGTTCTTGCAGGGGACATTTGCAGAACTGTCCCCAGTACCTTGGAAGCCAAGTCACCAACCACCATCAGCTCCAGGCCCCACTTCCTCCATCCACACAGATCAAAAGTCAGCAACTTCCCTTTCCTCTCTCTGACACAAGTTGCAGCCAACCTCTACCCTGCAGAGGAGGCCTGAGGTCCCTGCCACAGATACCCAAGTTTTAACAGTAGGGCCGAGACATGGTGCAAGTAAAGGGGCCTGAGGGAATAGAGGTGGAATGAGCCATCTTCTCAAGAGGAAGAGGGGATTTGACTTGGAGTTCCAAGGAGGCCTGGGGCACGAGCATGCTCAGCTGTGCTGTATGTGGCGCGCCCACAGGAGGCAGCAGTTTCCAGCTAAGGGAAGCGATCGAGGTTGGGGAGAGGAGGTGCATCTCATGGCCAGAGATTTTCATCTAGTTCTTCTGAGTACCACTATGTAACATCTCTTCACCATTACCGGAAGGCTGGAAGAGCCAGTCTGGGGACAGTCTGCGGGGCAGGGCAGAGGGACTCCTGGGAGCACAGTGTGCAAGTGAGAAGATGGGGATTCAGTTCGGTTGGAGTGGGCTGGATGGGAATGGAGGCCCAGCTCTGGAGTACCCTGAAAGCCCTGTCAACTGGGCGTCATTTGGTGAGCAGCAGGGAGCCCCTGGGAAGTGCAGACTGGGATTGGAGCCAGAACCCCGGAATATTAATCAGTCCAGCACTGGTGTGGGGGGAAGGAGGCGAGACCAGGATCAGAGCATCTGTTTGATGTTCTTGAAATTCCCATGGTGAAAAGCAACCCCTGGCTGTAGAAGCATCTGTGTAACAGGGCTGTTGTGAAGACAGAGTCACCAACCGGTTCCACCATCCGGCAGATCCGGTGTGACTCTCGCATTGCTTTTGTCTTCCAGGCCCGCTGAGCACCTGCAGCTCCAGGCGGCCCCTGTGCAGAAGGTACCCAGAGAGGATGAGAGAGGAGCACAGTGTGTCCAGACATGCCCGAGTCCTACAGACCACCAGGTAGCTCCCCTTGGCTCTCGGGGGTTTTGCTTTAGAGGGAAAGTTACACGTCCTTTTTACTCAAGGGCCTTTCATCTTTGATGAGGTTCACCCTCCCGAGTAGAGACCCGTTCCCTGACAGTTCTCCCCCGAATCGTAGTGTGGTTCTCGGTGATGGCCGGTGATCATCACCAACTGTTAGAACTCCAGGTAGGACGTTGGAGGAAAAGTTGTAGTAGATAGCGTAGGTCAACAACTTCAAATCCGTGCAGCAGTGTTGACGCTGCCCATGGAGAGGCACTTGGCATTATCCCCTTAGTGCCGGGACCCAACAGGAAGGACCTTGCATCACCCATGGTGAGTCTGCGCTTCCAACTCAGACCTCTGGGTGTAACTATCACCTCGTGAGAAGGATGGGCTCAAAGACCACGTTAAATGACACCAGCAAAATTCTGACTGTGCCAGCACTAAGAAGAAAAGAGGCCTAAGAGACATTTCAGATAAATGTAGGGGCTGGGGATTTGGCTCAGTGGTTCCGCCCCCTGCCGCACAAGCGCAAGGGCCCAAGTTTGATCCCCGGTGCCAAAAACGAAACAAAATAAAATACATGCAGCTTATGGATAGTGTTTAATCCCCGACTCCAACTAGCCTGCTGTAAAAACCGCTACCCATTTGTGAGACAAGGGGAGACGCTTGGGTTCTGATTATCTAAGGATGTTAGAAAGATTTATGGATAAAAAGATGCATTTCTTGGGATTTGCCTCAAAATAATCCAGGTATGTGCAGTGGGAGAGGGAAGAGGAGAGTGGTGTAGGAAAAGGGGGCTACTCATGCGTGTGGGGGTCAAAAAAGCCGGCTGGGATGCAAAGGAATTTATTGTTCTACAGCCTCTGCCTGTGTGTCTGTGTTCGGAGATTTTCATAGTGAAAAATCAACAAATGCAATAAAAAACTTAATTCTTCCATTATGATGGTGGTGGAGGTGGTGTGTATGTGAAGTGTGTGTGTGTGTGTGTGTGTGTGTGTGTGTGTGTGTGTGTTCTCCTGGTCTGTCTGGTGCTAATAGAAGTTGCAACTCTGGGAATATCTGCATTCTACGGAAAGTGACTTTTTAACCAGTGTAAAGGATTTCCAATTCAAGAGGCCCAAGAAGGGTCAGGTGGCTGGGAGTGCACCCGAAACCCTACTCAGGGGACTGCCGGGGCCAGCCCCACTTGGTTATTCCCACGGTCAAAGACGGCGTAAAACTGTCGTATGAAGACATCCCCCAGGATCCAGAGGGGCCCGGCTGGAGGCTGGATTTCCAGTCCTTGGAATCCAGGGCTGCAGACCTGCATCCCGTCAGCGAAGTCCTGGAGACAGAGAAAGACTTATGCGAGTGGCACGCGGGAAAGGCGGAAGGAGCGCCCCCTAGAGGCTTCCTGGGCGTTGGCGGCCGCCCGCACCGCCTGGCCCCGCCCTGGTGGGCTCTTCCTCCTGCTTTCTGCCTTCTGGCCCTAGTTGCCGCAATAAAGATTTGCCCAAGTTCATCATCTGAGTTCTGCCATCCTGAGAAATGTGCATCTGTTATGCCCCTCCACCCAACCACCCTTTTACAATTGGGGAAACTGAAATGCTATTGCAGGGCCGGATGAGAAAAAGAAGACAATGGCCTAAATTCTGGTTTCTTCAGGGCCAGGAATTTAGCTCAGTGATTCCACCACCTGCCTTGAGTTCAATCCCTGGTACCAAAAAATTAAATTATTAAATTAAATTAAATTAAAAACTAAAAATAAATAAATAAAATTCTGGTTTCTTTAGATCCTAGCAAAGTTCAGATCACTTTTTTTCCCCCCTGATTCTGGGTATCGAACCTAGGGCCTTCACACTCAGCTACATCTTCAGCCCTTTTCAGTTTTCATTTTGAGACGGGGTTTCACTAAGTCACTATATTGCCCAGCCTAGGCTTGTACTTGTGATCCTCCTGCCTCAGCCTCCCAGAATGCTAGGATTACAGATGTGTGCCACCATGTCCAGCTTCAGGCTATGTTTTTTGAAGGTAGAGAAGTTGCTTTGTAAATGGCTAGTCACTGCTATATTTTCTTGATATTTTGGGAAGAATCATGTAATTTAGATACAAGGCAAGTTGGTTTCCATTGTTTTATGAATATCACCTCCCCTGGCCTTGTTTTTTTAGTTTGGCAAAGACTTGGGATCTACAAGGCATGTGTGAGGTCTTTCCAGCGATCATTTGAAATTTGAGGTTGCTGATTGGGCTGGGGGTGGGAAATTATAGAAGGATCAAGGGGCCTTCGCCAAAGGAAGATATTACAAATTCAGAGTCTACAGTGCCCTTTGGGGATGGAGTTCCTGTGATGCCAGAGCTCAGGGGGTCGCCATGAAGCTGTATTTTTTATTTATTTAAAAAATTTTTTGGTACTGGGGATCAACCTTGTGCTTGTAACAGAACCACTGAGCTAAATCTCCAGCCCTAAAGCTGTATTTTAAAGCAAACATTTGCATCTGCTTGGACTGTCCATCCATAGTAGGGGCTTTGGGAAGGAATTAAAGAAAATCAAGACAGACGGATGAGCCTAAAGCCTTTGTTCTAAACCTCAACCCTCTGTTCTGCCACGCACACCCTGATGTGGGGCTGACGCTTGGGAAAAATCAGTGTTAAATGAGTTGCCAAAGGACTGTGACCCTAAAAATCTAGGCCAATGGTAGTATGAAGTGATCATAAGTTTCCAAAATGCCCAGGAATTCCCCTTCTCCCTCATCCTCTAAACTTGAGCATTTGCTGCTCCAGGAGGCATTTTCTTGCTCGAGGAGGGGTGTGATTGGCATGCTCAGGAATAGTAACCTGATCCCGGCCCTGCCCATGCAGCTCAGATTGCTGCCTCTCTGCATCCTCCTGAAGAACACGGGGTCTGAAGACAGACTCTCCAGCTGGACTTGGTGCTTAAGGGTATTAGAACTGTCCACTCTGGCGTCCCACACAATGCTACAAAGGCCTCCTTATACCACTTGTCCAGAGTCGCTGCAACTTCAGGGCGGAACCAGAAGGTAGAGTCAGCCTGGTGGCCTTTCCAACGTGGGCAGCTGTGTCCCTCTCAGAGGGGCATCACACCCACCTGAGCAGGACGAGTGGGAGAGGGCGGGAGCGAGTGCAGCTCTGAGTGCAGGCGACTGTCTGAAAAGGGTTAAGTGGAGGCGCATGGGGAAGGCTCCAGGACACCCACATAAGGAAACAGCTTACCATCAGGGTATAGGCAGTCGGGCTGAGCGTGTAGGGAACCCCGTTGATGATGAAGGTGACATCCAGCATCGTGTTGAGGTTGGCACACTCCACAGCGTACTAAAGCAGAACACGGGGCCCACTCAGGCTCCCAAGCCAGGCGGGCTCTCCCGCTCCTGTCCCCTCCCCAGCCTGGGCAGGCACTCACTTCTTCATCCACATTTGTGGCCCCAAGGGCCTCTTGCAGCTGCTTGATCTTTTTGGGGGGGCCGGTGATGAGGGACGTCCCTGTGTCCACGATGGCCTGGCAGCCCTCAGAGCAGAACATCAGGCTGTCCCCAACTTGGATTCTGAGAGCAAAGGGATTGCAGTCAAGCCCTTCCTTCAGGTTCCTGGCAATTCTGCCCCGGCCAGGCTCCAGAGGACTTGGGGCATGTCAGCAACGTCCATGGACATCTCTCCCACCACCAAAATACTTCTCTAGTGTTTTTTGAGGTGTTACAAAAATATACTGGTATCTTGAAATAGTTCTCTCTCTCTCTCTCTCTCTCTCTGAAATGAATGCACTCTGATATTTCCTACCATATTCCTTTCATTAAAAAAAATGAAGGTCAATATCCCCTACAATGATGCTGTGGTCTATACCGGAGTAAATCCCTGCCCTTTGAAAAGTCCTCCTGAGACAGTGAGTTCGAGACTTTTCACTTTTAACTTAAATGCGTGGTGCGGTGCAGGAACTGAAACTTGAATTACACGCCTTCGAATTCCTCACGGTCTAGCCCAGTGCTTAGGTCTGAAATGAGCACGGGGGGGGGGCACTTCCTCGATCGCTCCATCCCGAAGCTCAGTTTTAAGGCCTTCTGCTTCCATGAAACCCTTTAGGGTTGGATAGAAGCTGTCTTGTCCTTTGGCCTCTCCTCTGTCGGGGCCCTGACCACTCCCACCTTGCGCGGTAGCAATTTGTGTGCGAGCCTCGTCTTCCATACGAGCCTCAGAGGGCAAAACCCGAGTCCTGCCCACCTCCACGATACCGGTGTTCGCCGTCTGAGGTAGAGGCACAGCTCAGGTACAGGGTCCCTGGTCACTGGTGCCCTTTCTGCGTCTTTACTGGCGCCTCCACCTCCCACCCACGAATAAGGGCCCAGCATCCACCCCTAGGGACAGCAGTGTCACCCACCGAATCCAGTTTGAGTTGAACCTCTGGTGCGTTCTCCCATCAAATTACAACCGCCTCCCGCAGGATACTCACCCGTCCAAGGCAATCTGCCAGTAGGCTTGCTTGGTGACCGGGACCCAGTTCAGGCTTCCCGAGAAGTGGGCGGGATCATAGCCTCCGAAAGTCAGCTCGCTGCCCGAGCTCCCGGGGTTACTGCGAGGAAAGGCAGACTGAAGGAGCTGCCACACAAAGCGCCCCAGAGACCCCTCTCCCAGAGCATCTGCCCACAGTAGCTGGCGTGGTGTCTGGAGTTTCCGTCTTAGTCACTCCTTTGTGTCAAGACAAAGAAGCAACTGGACTCACTAGTGCTTGAATAGCGGCTGGGTTTTATTCGTATTGCAGTTTTATGTTCTGGCACCTAGCGCTATTCTGGGAAATAAGACTATAACAAATTCATTTCCACAAAGAAAGGGGTCAGAAAAATACAAAATTTAGGGCAGTGCCAGGCCAAATGGTAATGGAGGAGGGGACTGAGCATCTGTAGGAGTTTCCGGCTTCACAGAGGGGAAGGGGACACAGGGATTCTTCCTGTGTCACCTGTGTGACTCTCACCTCAACCTACCAAGGCTCAGGGAGACGAAGCTGCGAGTCATGGGCTGAAGTCGGGGCTCAGAGGATTGCGAATCCCTTGCTACTGATTGCTACTCATCACGCCTTGAGCTTCCCGGTAGGCTGGGAGGGGGCAGAAGTCTCAGCTGCAGCCGTGAGGGAGACACAGCGCAGCACAGCTAGAGAGAGGGAACTCAGGATGCTCCTGTGGGTGGGGACAGGGGAATTCCAGCCAGGCCTGCCTGGGAAAGACTCTGGTCCAGGGTAGGGAGGAAGATGAGATGACGACCTGCCTGGGATCCCAGGTCAGAGCACCTAGAAGCAGGGAGGTGGTACCTAGCTCTTTCTCGTGATTTTTTTCAACTATTATGTATAACCATTTTCGTGATTTGTGGCAATATATATATAATATAAAAGTTACTGTCAACTATTTTTGAGTGTCTAGCTCAGAAGTGCTAAGAACATTTTACACTGTTGGAAAACCAATCTCCAGAACCTTTGCATTTTGGAGAACTGAGACCCTATACACCCGTTAAACAAGAACTCTTCTCCCTCCTCTACTAGTCCTTTGCAACCACCATTGTACTTTCTGCTTTTGTGAATGTGATCACTTGAGGTATCATGTAAAAGCAGAATCATACAGCATCTTTCTTTCTATAACTGGGTTATTTTGTTTAGCGCAATGCCCTCAAATTTAATCCATGTTCTAGCATGTATCATAATTACTTTCCTTTTCAAGACCGAATAATATTCCATTGTATAGATAGACCACAGTTTGTTTATCCATTCATTAGTGTGCAGTTATTTTCTTGTCAGGTTGCTTTATAATCTTTCCTGCCTCCCCCAACTGTGTGAACTATTCTTTTTTTTTCTTGGCGTCCCAGCATTTAGCATCATGCTCGGCAGATAATAAAAGCTTGATATTAATTGTCTGAATTAGTAGCCAATTCCAGAGATCAAGAAATTCAACCCATTGCTCTAAAGTTTACAAAATGTTCATCACAACTATTTTATGAGGCAAATGCCATGCCCTCAAAATCCAGAGAGGTTGAGTGCCCAGCATCCCTCAGCTGGTAGCAGGCCAAGCCAGAACTTTGATGGCTAAGCTTCCTGGCCTATACTTTCTCCCTGGAGTCTTCACCAACCTAACCTGGTGGGCCGTCCAGGACTTACCTGCTCATGTAGACAGAAAACATAGGCAGGGCCACCAGGTTCTGGGCCATCATGTTGTCAAACACAGGGGTCACCCCGCCAGCAGCCAAGGAGGGGTAGCCCAGGCCCAGAATTCCATCAAACTCCGCATGTACAAAGGTCTGGCCCGGCTCTTTGACACTTTCTCCAAACTGCTGGCCAGCCACGGTGAGTCCTTCCACCTGTGGGAAAAGGTCCACAGGAGAGTTGAACAGGGGGACTGGCAGAGTCTCAGATTCCTGGTTTCTCCCCCTGTCCTGAAGCTAATTCTTCCTTTGTCAAGTTTTCTTGAAATTGGCCCCCAAATTGTCACCGAATTCTAACCCTCTTAATTTCTTTACCTAAATTAAAAGGAACTAAGCACTATACAGAAAGTGTAAGCGTATGGTTCAGGTAACCTAGTGCCAGAAACCAATAGACAAGACATTCTTAACCCCAGAAGCCCCTCCCACACTCTCAGTCAGCATTGATTCCCTCCCCAAGAGAACCACCCTCCCGACTTCTAACAGCATAGGTAGGTTCTGTCTGCCTTTAATTTTATACAAATCGAATCACCCACTATGATGCTGATATCCTGCTTCTGTCACTCAGCACGGTGCTTATTGAGTGCTGCTGTAATCTGTCCGTTCTCACTAGTATTCGATGGTATGAATCTATCACCGTATTTACCTAGTCTACCTTTCACGGCTCTTTGAGTTGTTTCCTGTGATTGATTACTATCACTAACAGTGATACTAATACACGTCACCTGATGAACACGTGTGTGATTTCTGTTGGACACATGCCTAGGAGTAAAACTGATCACAGAGTAAGCACACGTTCTGCTTGAGCGAAATATCACAGAGTTTTTCAAAGCAATGGTGCCCACTGACGTTTCCACTACCAATAATTTGACAGTTCTGATTGCTTCATGTCTTCACTAGCACTGGGTATTACTTAACATTCCCTAATGCTTTAGTTTTTTAATAGATAAGCAGAGGGTCACATTGTGATCTTATTTATATTTCCTGCTGATCAATGATATGGGATATTTGGATATCCTGTTTCAACGTAAGTTATCTGCATTTTCTTGTTGTTACTATTCTGAAACCAAATAGATCTTAATTAACAAAAGATACAGTTTTGTTTTGTTTTGTTTTGTTTTGTTTTGTTTTTGAGACAGGGTCTCACTATGTAATCCAGGCTGGCCTCAAACTCATGGCAATCCTCCTGCTGGGATTATAGTCAAGCACCATCATGCCCGGCAAGATATGAATTTTAATGGGATCAATTTTCCCTTTACTATTGGTGGTTTTTGTAACTTAGAAACTTTTTCCTACCCTGAGATTATGAAAACATTTCTCTCATGTTTTCTTCTAAAAGCTTAATTATTTTACTTTTCACATTTAGATGTTTGATTTACTGAAGTTTGAAAACATGACGTAGAAATAAGGATTCATTTTTAAATATTTAATACCCAAATGACCTAGCACCATTTAATAAATGTACCACTGCTTCTCCCACATACTACATTATCATGTTCACTGTAAGTCAGGTGATTGTTTAGGTGGTTTCTAGATTTTATATTCTGTTGCATTTGGTTATTTTTTATTCCTATGCGATTGTGATCTAAATTACTATAGCTTTATAATAAATTTAATATTTGGTAGTGTTTTTCTTCATCAAGATTATTTTAGTTTATTACATTACATCTGTATATACTTTAGAACCAGCCTGTCAATTGCTAACAAAAATTGTCTTTGTTTTGGTTGGTGGCTTTTGACTGAGGGAGGTAACATTGGATATATAGATTTTTTTTTATTTCTTTATAAAACTGAGTCATTTAATCTACAAACATGGTTTATCTTTCCACTTGTGTGGATCTCTAAATTTTATTCAGTAATGTTTTACAGATTATAAAGTGGAGGTTTTGCATATGTTTTGTTAAATTTACTTCAAACTGCTTGATCTTTTTCATGTCATTAGGGATTAAACCCAAGGCTTTCACATTGAGCCGCATCCTCTACCCTTTTTATTTTTTATTTTGAGAAAGGGTTTCACTAAGTCTCTACATTGCCCAGGCTGGGCATGGATTTGTGATCTTCCTGCTTCAGCCTCCCTGTGTGCTGGAATTACAGGCATGGACCACCACGTTCGGGTTAACTGACATCTCTGATGGTATGATAAATGATGTCATTTAAAAATCTATTTTCTATTTATTTCCTGCTACACAGAAATTCAGATGATTTTATATGTTGACTATAGCAACTCTACTAAATTTACTTACTAAAAATCCCTGTATTGTGTCTGTAGTTTTAAAAACATTTTTCTACAAATAGAATTTTTCATATGTTAATGGAGGTGTTTATATTCTATCCCAATCTTAGTGTCCTTAATTTATTTTTTCTTGCTTTATCACATTGGATAGGATCTTAAGCACAATATTAAGTAAAAATAGTAAGTATGTGCATTCTTGTCTTATCCTTGATCTCAGAGCAATTCACCATAAGTTTAAGGTTTGCTGTGGGCTTTTTGGCAGGTTTTTTAAAAACTTAGATTAAAGGAGTTACTTTTTGGTCCTAGTTTGTTAATAATTCCTTCAAAGTCATGAAGAGATGTTGAATTTTATCAGTGGAAATTATCATATGACTTTTCTGTTTTATTCCTTTAGGTGATAAATTCCTAGGAAGAAAGGACTCTTGTTGAGATATATTACCCTTTTCTATAAGATTTTATTTGCTAGTATGTATTTTGCTTAGAACTTTGGCATCTACAACTTAGGAGAGAGAGAGATTGCTTAATTCCTATAGTGTCCTTTGCAAATTTCATTATGGTTCATCAAAGTATCCTTCACTTATTGATTCTCTGAAGAGTATTATAAAACTGATGTTATTTTTTTTCTAAATGTTTAGAAGAATTCACCAGTAAGGCTACCTGGGTCTGGAGTATTCGTTGCAGAAATATATAAAATAACAGTCAATATTTATAATAGACACTTAATTATTATCTACTTTTTCTTGTGTTAGGTTTTTTCTTTTTTTTTCTTTTTTTTGAGACAGGGTCTCATTATGTAGTTGAGACTGACCTGGAACTTTCTATGTAGTCCAGGCTGGTCTTGAACCCACAGCATCCTCCTGCCTCAGCCTCCCAAGTGCTGGGATTGCAGGCATGCACCACCACGCCCAGCTTGATATCCTCTTATTTTAATGTCTGTAATATCCTCTCCCCCCAACCCCCATTACTGGGGTTCAAACTGAGAACCTTGCACTTGTGAGGCAGAAATGCTATAATATCCTCTTGTTTCATTGCTAATATTGTTAAGTTGTATTTTTTTTCATTTTTCTCAATTAGTCATACTAGAGATTTATCAGATTTATTATTTGTAATGAGTTAATTTTGAACTTTTTTGGTTTTGTTGTAGTATGACTTTTCTAGTTCATTGATGTTCTTTTTTTCCTTGATTACACCTTTCCTTCTATTTGGGGGGGTTTTGTTTGCTGTTTTTTGTTAGTGGTTTTCATATTGTTTATTTGTTGTTTGAATAGATGCTTAAATCATTTATTTTTCTACTGCAGGCCTTTTAGATTTTAATTTTCCCAGTAGGACTGCATTGGGTGCCTCCACAAATTCTGACAAGTGTTATGTACATAAGCTTGGAATTTAGAAAACTGGCTATCTGCAATTGTAATGTCAATTACACGGTGTACTTCAGAATGTAGTTTCCGACCTAGAGCTGCAGCCCGAGGTCTACGGTCCTGGCAGCAGAAGGAGAACACAGATATCAAGTGGGAGAAGGGTGAAATGGAACTGAGGATGCGGATGAGTAGGGACCCCTACTATTCCCCAGCTGCCCACACCTCCGTAGGAGCTGAGGCCGTTGTCACAGAGGGGAATGCACATCTGGCCCAGGAGCTGGAATCACTGAAGGGGAAAGCACCGGAAGCTGGAGTTGCCGAGGGCTTGGCTGCCTCCTCGGACCAACCAGGTTGCTGGCAGGGAAGTGGCACTGTAGGTTAGGGTCCCCTTCCCATGCCAGTTTCAGTCCCTTCCTGCTTTGCAGAGGTTGTTACAGCTACGGCTTGGAATGTAGCCTTTGGAAGAGTTATTTACTTTTATATGTACGTGTACAGTGTATTTTCATTCTACATAAGCGTTGTGCACAAGGCAGTGTTTCCTGTGGGAGACCCCTGAGCCAGCCCTCAAGGGCCAGGGGTGCTGAGCAGACAGGACCCCTGCCATCATCTGGGAAGGCTTCCTGGCTGCTTCCCCCTTCCCTAGAATCTAGCCCCACCTCCTTTTCCTGAGGCAGATCTGACACTGTCACCTAAGACCTCAGACAATGTTCTGTCCCCTAAGCTTCTGGGCAAGGGAGAAAAGATGAGGGGATCACACTCACAGAGACTTGGTCAGCTCCGATGATCCCCGTCAGGCTTCCGGTCCCGTACTGAATGGAGAAAGGATTCCCCACCTCACTGTATGTGTTGGACAGGGAAGGGTGGAACACGGGGTGCGTCTCTGGAAAGCAAAGACACAGCTCACTGCCTTCATCCCCACCCCAGAGATGCAGGGTCTCTTCCCTCGGCTCCCAGGGCCAAGCGGGGACCCGGAGGAAGGCCGGCCCCGGGGCTGTCCAGTGAGCTGCCACATTCCCCCTGGGCCACAGGTGTGGCCTAACTGGAACCAAATAGTTGTTCCTGGGCGAACCTGATTGCCCGCGATGACCTCATGAGGCACACCAAGATAAGCGCCATTTATCAGGCGCCAGAAGCAGTCCCAGGCGTCAGTATGGGTCAGAGCTTACCTTCAAAGAAACTTAGGGGTAAACAATTACCACTCCAGGAAATTACTCACCGCTCTGCCCAACCTTGGGAACACCTAGCTTCAGGACCGCCAGGGACTCTATCTCTGACATTTGTCCTTTGTAGCACAAGACATCTTTCTGCTCTGCTTTTTCTAATTCAGGAACCTCTGAATAACTCCTGCCGTAGTGGCCCACAAACACTAGCTCTGCGAGAGAAAGGCCACCAAGCCTCCCTGAAGGAGCTGAATGTCCTGCTAGCTCTCCCCGACCCAGAAAGAGTCAATCGAATGGAACATTCTCCCATGTTCCTTTGGCTGCTTCAAAGGAAGTGAGTCATCAATGTAAAGATTTCTCTTTTCAGTGGCTAATTTTCTCCCCCTTAATCCTGACCAGTATGAAAGTTGTTACCTTGTGTAGCAGCCAAATTTTATCTCTCTTCCTGGCCTAGCCCTATTTGAACAGCAAGCAGCTCTGGGCAGATCCGGAGATGGGGAAGACAAGCTGGGGTAGCAGGGAGGGCCAGTTTCGGGCCCATGTCCCCCACCCCCAGAGCACCAGACCTGACCCCACAGGACGGCCCCGCTATTTCCCATGAGCCTTTGGCCCTACTTACGGCAGGCTGGGCTGGTACAGTAGACAGAGGGGACCCAGAGATTGGAGGAGCCGGTGTCGAAGATGACGGTGAAGTTTTGTGGTGGGGAGCCGATGGAGATAGTGCCAAAGTATTCCATCTGCAGGAGGAGAGAGAGGAAGGGGGATGTGGGCCGAGGGAGGAGAGGGTGTTCAGCAGGGGTCCTGGGCTTAGAGCCATAGGCTGGTGTCTGTGGGCTAGAGCTTACAGAGCTCAGGGAAGAAAACGTAAGAGGACCAGAGAGAGGGCCGTGCGAGAAGAACTCAAGCCAAGCCCCCAGTAATGGGATTCGATTTCACTTGCATCATCCTGATTTTCCTAATAACATCATGGGGAAGGCAGGGGAAGCAGACCCACTTTACAGGTCAGGGAATGGGGGCCGGAGAAGTCAAGTTCTTTGCCTAGTGTCAGAGCTAGTAAGCTGCCCAGCGGAGGGCAGAATCGAGGTCCTTCCCTTTGGGGTGCCCGTCACCTTCCCCCCTCTTCTTCTGCAGAGAGCTCTACGCATGGGAGCCCTGGGGATCAGACCCCGTGAATTGTCCAAGCAGCAAAATCTGGGAGGGTCTTCAGCATTGAGGCCGGTGCGGCTCAGGCCAAGCCTCCCTCCCTCTCCCGCCTCTCCCCGGCCCCCCATCCCAGGAGGCCTCACATCCAGGTAGTTGATGAGGGGCTCATTGTCACTCTGGATGGTGGAGCACTGGTCCAAGTCCAAGTTCTGGGATTTCCAGAAGTCAGTGAGCTGGCCTTGGGCCTGCAGCTTCTTACGGAGGGACTCACGCCTTTTGAGGGGAACCCTGTAGGCGAATCCCTGTGTGAGCAATGGTGCAGCCCAGTTTCCCTCTCCTCCCCACCCACTTCTCCTGCGTTAGCTCTGAGCTAACTAGAGAATGACACAGGCGGAGACCTGCAGGGTCCCCCTTGGCCTCCAGCTCACCACTCTGTCCTGCAGATTCTTAGAATCCCGGTGTGGACACAGCTCTCACTCCTGGCGGTGGACTCTGTGAGGCCTTCTAAGGCATGAGATGCAACCCTCTCCAACTTTACCTGAAGCCCTTGGAGGGCTGATTTAAAGGGACAGAGGAGCTCTTGGCGACAGTGATATCAGCTATATTTAGGGGAAGTTATTTGAAGGTTTTGAGCAACAAACCACAGTTGTAGGCTCCTGCTCTTTTGCAAGCCAAGCAGTGCATCAGCGTAGGGCCTCCACTACAGGTGGGGCCAGGGGTCGACTTGCCGGATACAGGAGATCAAGGCCACGCATCAGGTGGTCATCGGAAAAGCTCCCTACAGACCGTGCAAGCCCTCGCGTTCTGCTCCTCTCCCCTCCCCCCCCATCACCTTTCTTCTCCCAGGCAGCCCTGCATTGCTGGGGGGAGGGGTCCCCAGGTGCCCGGGCCATGGCCTCACCTGTGAATGGCTCCCAGGGCCTGTCCCGGCTCCAGGAGCACCAGCAGTAGCAGCACGCATGCCCTCACCATGATCTGAACAGCAGCCTCTCTCGCTCTGCCGAGGCCTGTCTCCCTCCTCTTTCTTCCTCTCTCACAGAGCAGGGGAACCAACTCTTCCGGCACTTAAATCTGCCCTGCCCTGCCCGGTCTGAGGACCCAGTGATAAGGCTGACTTAATAGTCGTGCCCAGAGCAAACAGCATGTGTAACGAGCCAGTCCTTCTCCACCCTGCACCGCTCTGTACTGCAAAGGGGTGTCAGTCTGGGGTGGAACTTGGGAGTCCATGCGGTCCCAGGCTCCCCACCCTATGTTAATTGGGACATGTCCCAGGACACTTGGAGGTCACTGTGGAGCTGCTACCATGCGCAACAGAGCTGAAGTCTCCCGAGGGACAGAGGCCCAACAGTCCTGTGCGTGGCGGGACTGTCGCCCAAGGAATGAATCAGTCTGTTTTCTCTGTATTTCTTATTCTGTCCTCTGTCCTCTTATTCTGCCCTCAGATGCCCCAAAGGTGGCTTATCTTTCCATCACTGGGGAGAAGCAGAAGCTAGCAATGCCCCGAAACCCCAAAGGGGATTTGTAGGGACGACTTTCCCATCCGAAGAACTTGATGAATTGTGTGGAGAACACAGAGAGGTCAAAGTTCTGGGGTTTTTCATCTTTATGGAAATCTACTTGACATTTCTGGACCCACAAAGTCTTGGCTTAGCTCTTCTGGGATCCATTGAGGGTTGGTGAGGAGACAGGGGCTGCCCCAAGTGCTTGTGCTGGCTCTCCAGGGCCGCCAGAACGAAGCACCACAGGCCGCATGGTTTAAACAGTAACATTTGTTTTCCCGGGGCCTGGAAGGCCAAGGTCCAAGGGGAAGGTGAGGCCAGAGCTGATTGTTTTCAAGGACCTTCCACACCTTCCCCAGATCTTCCTTCTGTGTGTGACTGTGCCTCAATCCCCTCCCTTTGTAAGGACACTGGCCACATAGGACTAACAGCCCCTAATGACCTCATTTAATCTTAAGGCTTTTCAAAGACCCTAACTCTGAATAGGGTCACACTTTGGGGTGCTGAAGATTAGGACCTCAACATACGCATTTTGGGGGATGCAGTTCAGCCCATAAATAGTGCCAGGGGACAACAGGATCATCAATAGATACCCAAGGCCAAGGCCAGGTGGGGGCTGAAGAGCTCGGGGCTGAGTTATCTCACCACCAGGAAGACTCTTTCCTTACCCGGACCCAGGGCAGCAGAGGCCCCTGTCACTGCCACACCTGCCCATGCTTTGACCCCTGACTCGCGGCAGCCAAAGCTCTTTGGCAATTCATCCTCTTCCCAGGAGCCCGTCTCTGTCTCTTTGACTTTTCAGCACCAAGCTCTGCTGTGATTGCCTCACACCAGTCAGTCCTGTCATCCGCCAATTACTCGGCCTGGCCTGCGCCGGCAGGTGTTTAGAAAGATTAAATATGCAAAATAAGGTATCTGAAAGTGCCTGCAAAACTACAATGTGCCGTAGAGACCAGAGATCTTCACTACAAAAACCTGGAGCTGGAAGGCTTCTTATGGACCCAAGGCAAACCTACGCACCACGCACAGCAATGAAGACAGAGGCACAGGGAGGAAGTGACAGCCAAAGAGCATGTGGTTCATGTGTGGCAGAGCTGGGACCACGTCCCGGGCCTCCTGACTGCCACTACAGATCGACAGCATCCTTATCGCTCAGCTGTTAAAGTGAGCAGATCGAGCCCCCCCGTGTCCCCACCTTCCCGACCCCTCCTCACCTCCATCCTGCCTCTGTTCCCTGGGAGGCAAGGATCTGACTGGTCCAGGCTTGGAGCTGACACAGCCTGGCCTGTCTTCTAGGAAGTGCAGGGGCTGGCTGGATTTTGGGAGGTCTGACAAGGTTAGGAGCAGTGACTGGGGACATTTGTCAGAACTAATGATGAATGGGTCACGTCCTGTCTGTCAGGAGCCGCTGATTCCCAGGCTGCAGCTGAGAATTGCTGTCGAAGATGTGACCTCTCTCTGGGCATCCAAAGCTCCCGGTTTGTGTGTGACGGTGCGGACATGGCCTTTGAGGAAAGGCAGAGGGAAGATAGCTCGGGTGAAGGTGGGGCACGGTATGGGCAAACACCCAGAATTTCAGCATTGGGCGAGGAACTTCAGGGAGAGAGACCCTCGGGGAGGTGGTAAGAGGCTGGCGTTTGGAAGCCACTGGTGGTGACACTGTGCGATCAACTTCCCTCTGCTTCAGCCTGCAGAGGTGGATTAAGGAGAGGACAGTTGTTCAGTGCTCTGTGGAAACAGCTGTATCAGAGCTTGACAGCACTGGGCAGATGCTCAGGAGGGGCTCATGGGAAGACAGCTCAGGATGGCGTGCTCTGATGACACAGCTAGCTCCTGGTAGCAAGGGAGCCAGTACTATGTGACCCTAGCTCTGGTCATGGTCAGCTCTGCATGAGACTGTTCCAATCCTTTTCTGTTCCGAGTTGATGAGGAAGGAAAATCCACCGTGCTGTGTGGTTCAGTGGGAAAGGGCTGGGCAGAGAGATCTGGATCCAGCCTTGGCTCAGCAGTAACTGGCTGTCTGACTGCAGGCAGAACACTTCTCTCTGAATCCAGTCTCCTTGTCTGCGAAGTGAAGGCGTTGGCTGCATGATAATAAAAAGGAACATCTGGGGACATAAGCCATGTGTTAGGCTCAGAGTGAAGGAATTTGCAAGCAGTAGCTCCTTTGGTTCGCACACCAATCCTATCAGTGGGTATTTGAAAGGCCATTTTACAGGTGAGTAACGGAGACACAGCAGGTGTAGGTAACTTGCATAACGTGCCGTATTCAGGATACGAAGTCAGGTTTACCTGACTTTAAAGTGGATGTCTGTAAGCACAGCACTGCTTTGGGGGAACTCTAGGGCCCTAATTCTAGGACTTTTGAGAAAGAGAGGAAGAAAGAGAGAATTGTAGAGTCTTCTGATTGTAAAAAGAGAAATGCGGAAGGAAGGAAAAGGAAGAAAGGGGGAAATAGAAGGGAAAAAAATGGAAACCAAGCTTGTAAATAAGAAGGGGAAGAGGGTGGAAGAGAGACGGGAAGGGACTGGGGGAAAAAGAAGCGAGATGTATCACGTATCAGACTCGCTAGGATGAATGTGAACATTGAGTACATCTAACACTCACCAATAAATTAATTTTTTAAAGGCTGAAAAAACCCCGCAAGTGTTGTGCCAGCGTGGTGTGGATGCGGAGCTCTCTTACAGGAAAGCTTCTCGTTGCCTGTGCTTTGTGAGCATTTTCTGTGTTGCCTCAGGAAGGGTCATTACTGAATTCCTTAGTTTGATTGGTCCCACAGCTCCTTCGGTTCCACCCTGGAAAAGTGACTTTCAGGTCACCAATTGCTACAACACAGCAGAGCCCACAGGCAGCTGGGAAGTTTCTCCTGAATTTTGCCTCTGTGTGCGTGTGTGTGTGTGTGTGTGTGTGTGTGTGTGTGTGTGCACACGTGTCTCTGTGCCTATAAAGCTGGAAGCTTGCTCCTGAGCCCAGACTTTGGAAGCAGACAGATTAGCATTTGAACGCGAGCTCTGCCACTTACTTAGCAGATGGCTGTGTGGCAGCAAGGAAGTTTTGGAGCCTGTGGTTCTTCCACCATCAGGAGGAAGGACAATTTCCCTGGAGAACGACATGGGAATCCATGCTGTCTAGGTGACACCAACCCAGAGCTGCCTCTGGCCAAGCCCTTAGTCCCGGGCGCTGGACGGATCACAGAGGCAGGGCAGGTGCCTGGCTTGGACCCAGTACCCTCTGATACTACACATTGCTCTGGGTTTTTTAAAGGTAATGGGCCCAGCCACCAGACGGGATTTATTCAAAGTCACAGAGCTGGTAATAAGGGATCTGAGCTCTGGCTCAGGGAGCTGTTCTGCACGTCTGTGATGGTAGAGATCGGCAGTTCATATGTATGCTCCTGTTTGTATTAACAGGCTGAAATACACGCTGAAGGTCATTACTCTTCTGTGTATCCTACCTGTCCTGGAAAATTATTAAGGCTTCTACTGAGAGTCCTCAGGGAAGTACTCAGGCTTCAGATAGGCTAAAGGTAGAATTTCAATCTCAGTCTGTCCTTCAGTGTGAATTTGTTTCCACCGCTGAAACCTCTTGTCTTGCTTCTAGTCTGTTAACTGCTCTGGAAACCCACAGAAGAAAAACAAACTAAAGTTGCAATTAAGAGTACTTCTATTCCAAGACGCCAAGACTGACTGACCTTTCAACAGGTTGAATCAGGTTCAGCAAGCTTCCAAAGTGAGCCCCCTTTTCAGGTGTCCCTCTGACCCCTGCTGGGAAAGGTTATCTCCCTGTAAAAACTGTGTAGTAACGTCTGCAGAAAACCTAGGGTCACCTTCCACCTTTAGGTCTTTACATCTGCAAAGCCTCTTTTGCCATGAAAAAACATTATTCATAAATCCCTGGAATTAGAAATGAACACCTTTGGGGGACCAGAATTCTAGTTGCTAACTACATTGAACTACTTTTGAAGAGTTCAGTGACATGGGCAGGGGATTTACCTCAGTGGTGCCGTGCTGGTCTCACAAGCACAGGGTCCTGAGTTTGATCCCTTCTCTGTGTGTGTGTGTGGGGGGATCAATAACAAAAGAATGACCCGAAGCCTTTATTTTGAGCCCCTGGGCAGAGAGTAGTGTGTTTGCTAAAAGCAGGGTTCGGGGAGCAGAAACAGGTCCGAGAAGGGGAGAATCAAGACTCCAAGCCAGTGCAGTGACCTCTGAGAGGCTGGCAGACCTTCCAGGGGTGTGATCAGGTTGACCCTAGAATTCATAGGTGCCCCTAAGACAGACATTTAGGAGACATCAGTGGTTAAAGCCCTGAAGCTGTCACTGCTCTGTGGCCTCCAGGCAGGTGAAGGAGAAAGAAGGAGTAAGGAAAGGAGAGGGGGCAGAAAACTACACACACACACACACACACACACACACACACACACACACCCCTTCAGAGCCTCCCATAATTCAATGCGACTCTCAAATCCCACTGTCTGTTCCCTGGAGGCAGGTTGCCCAGGGTTATCTAGGGTGCATTTTAAAGTACAGGAAGATACCTCTGTCCCACCTTGCTTAAAATTCCATCTTTGTCCAGTCCTTCTCTAGAGTGAGGCATCATCCTCTTAGCACAGCGTCTGGCAACAAGCACTCAACAAATATTAGCTACTTTTATTATTCAGCCTTTTCAAAAATGGCCGCGTCTCTGGGGAAGATGGTCAGTCGTTCCTTAGTATGAATTAGTTTCTCAGCATGAAGAGTTAGGAAAGAAGCTTGGGCGGGGTTGCAGAGAGAGGAAAGGGTTTCCAGAACAAGCAAAGGCATCTACAACAAATCTTGATTTCTGGTTTTGCTGAGGCTCACGCTTGCAGAGCTCGAAGATGGCTGGGCTGTGGCAGAGGAAAGGAAGAGGCTTTCAAGGGAGGGGTGAGGGGAGATGCTGGGCCGGTGCAGCTGGCAGTGAGAGTCGCGGCCTCCACAGCATGGTCCACTCCTCCAGCTGCTACCACCGCTGCTGCTGCTCCTGCTCGCTTGCCAGCCGGGGGGACAGGTAAGGCTTCTGTGCAGGCCGAGGCTCGGCTCGGCGCTCAACAACTAGGCCACACACTGAGAGGCCACACACTGAGAGGTCTGACAGGAGATTTTATTACGGAAGGCAGGTTAGGGAGAGAGGAGAGAGAAGAAGAGAAGAACAAAGAAAGGAAGGTCCTTGTATGGGTTTTGGGCTGGGCTCTTGCTTATTTATGAGGAATGGGCTACCTTTAACCTATCACAGGCCAGGTTGTCCTTTATGGGCTTGGTCCTGGAGAAACAGGTTTAACCTCTCCAGACCGCTGTGGCCTTGGGGGGAAGGGAAACTAAAGATAAGAGCACGAGGTCTTTAAGAGCCAAGAAGCACCAGGAAAATGCAGCCTGTGATGGGGGGCAGGTGGTCTAAAGGGATTAGAGATCGCTGGAAACAACGCTGAGGTTGGGTTCGCACCTGAGGCTCACGGCATGAGGCTCCTGCTGTGGAATTAGGGCCTTGGGGTGCGAGCTGGGATCCCACGGCTGCTGGGTGACACCTGGCCCACCTCGGTCTAAATCCCAGGTTGCAACGCCTGTCCCTGGGGGCCAGGGCCCACGCTCTGGGCAGCTCGGGGGCTGACCAGAATCAGTCCACACCTGTGCTGTCCAGCGTGGGGACAACTTGAACTGAGATTGCCAGGGGCAAACCCACAGACTCTGAACACTTAGTAGCAAGGAAGTGCAAGATACTTTGCTAAACTTCATCCTGAGTATGGTTGGAATGTTTTGACATATCAGGCTAAGTAAACTAGACTGCATAAGATTTATGACACCTGTTCGTTTTTATGTCTATGAGTCCTTTATTATCAGCGTGGCTCTCATGGTGTTTCTCTCTCACGTCTCTGACTGGAGCCGCCCTGCTTTCCCTCTGCCCTCCGCTTTTGCTGCCCTTAACCACTCACAGACTGGAGGGACCCCTCTCCCTGGGCTTCCAGAGTCCCAGGACATTTTATTGAGTGCAGCAGGCTCTCTGGTGTATTTGCCTCTGTGGACTCCGGGCTGTACCTTTCAAACCCGCCGCTTGCGCTGTTCTAGCCCCAGCTATGATTGCCTGCACCCCCGCGTCCTAGGGTAGGATCATCCGGCCGCTGTGCCTGTAGATTCTCTTTAACTGACCCCCTACGCTACCGGCCCTACAGTGCATGTACGGAATTGATATATTTTATTTTAAGACAGGGTCTTGCTGAATTGCCAGGTGAGACTGAACTTGTGGTCCTCCTGCCTCAGCCTCCTGTGCAGCTGAGGTTATGGGTTTGAACCACGGCACTCATCTGAGAACCCCCACTTCTCAGCCCCTCTCTGGTGGGATCTCAGGGCCAGCAGAGCATCAGCTGCCTGTAGGCAACCTAGGTGATGGGCTTTGGTTATTGATTAGCAAATTGTTTCGTGTTATTAGGATTTTTACTTAGCATGTATATTCCAATAGGAAGAATTAGTGCTGGGTACTGATGTACGCTGGATCAGTTCTCTAGGCTGTGTGAGGAACCAGCCCAGGTGGGTTTAGAGCACTTGCATTGTAGTCCCAGTGTGGTTCCTGCTTACTGAGTGGCCTAGGGTACATGGTTTCACTCTGTCAAACAGGACCTTCACACACACCACACACACACACACACATACACACACACACACACACACACTAACAGGACCTTTGCAATCTGTGACCAGGACCTGCTGGACAGGGAAATGGAATTTGGTTGTCCTGGTAGCTTACTGCCTAAGGGCTTACATTTGGACAGACTTTTTCTAAATAAGAGTGTATTTCAAATCATCCTCAGAACTTGTTATTTCCTGGTGTTCAGTGTCTGCTGAGTGTGCTGCTCACCGTGCATTGTGGGTGGGCAGGAACAGCTCAAGTTCATTTCCAAGGATTTGGGGCCTCTGGTGGCTGCCGCTTGGAGGTGGTTTCCAGAGTGGGTCTGCAGGCGCCTCCTGGGCGTTGTGGTCCGGCATCTCTGCTCTGACTCCAGCAAAGCCCATGGTCCATTCAGCAGACAAAACGGAAGTGCGGGGCTCCTTCTTCAGCCTGCTCACTTATCCTCCCAAAAGCTGTTAATTTACAAGAGCAGCATCGGAGACAGGAGTCTCCTCTTTAAGATTCTGGCAGACTATTGCCTTTCAAGCTGGATACAGAGGTGCAGCAGGTCCAGCCTGGCCCTTCCCGGCCACAGCTCTGAGCAGTCTAGGGCAGTTAAGGGCCCTCTGACCCCCAACTCAGGTCAGACCCGCATCTCTTCATTCAGTGCCTGCTGATTGCTGCTAAGGTGGCCTCTGAAGATTAATTTTTCTGATGAGTTGTCATTTCTTGTTCTAAATCTCTGGAGGGACAATTTACGTGTCCTGCAGTACTTATTTCTTCTAACCAGATTTTGGGCCAAAAAAATGATTTCTGTTTGTTCCATTAGGCTGAGCCATCAGTTAATTCACTACGAGTCTTTGAAGCTTGATGCTAAAAAAAGAAATGGGTGAGGGTGTATTCATCTTTTATCTACCTCCCTTTGAAAGGGGACGGGGAAAAGGGGCAGAAATAACTGTTTGTAAGAATCTGAAACCCCGTTTTTAATGTTTCCATTAGCAGCCAGCGCTTGCCTGTTCAATGCATTCCAGAACTACTGGTCAAGAACCCTGCCTGACATTGTACAGCTGTAAATAAAAGGAAAGAAAATGTTTTTTATGAATAAAATCCCTGTTGAGTTACTTCAGGAAAACAAATGAACAAACAGGCAAGCAAACTCCTTAAAGGTCTTTCAACATATCAGCCGGGAAGATGATCAAGGCATACAGGCTGCTTTCAAACTAGCTCCCTTACAGAAATCCATCTGGCAGGCTCCTGGTTGGTAGCCTAGTCTTGCAGGCAGCTGTTTGGGATGAAGGAGCCAAAGTTGTCTTTCTGTTTGGTCAGCTATAAGCCCCCTCTTCCAAAAGATCAGGACCCATGGGAGCTACATCTGAAAAAACAAAAGCAAAAATGATGGCACGCTTAACAGCCTGAGAGCATAGTACTCCAGGAACAGGGTGGCATTTTCAGAACTACTGAAGAACGTTTGTGAGAATCCCTAACTGGGCCAAGAGCCTTTCAAACCAGGGAGCCCACAGCAGGCCCTCAGTAAATGCTGCGTAGACAGACTCGGTGAGGAGCGAGCTCTTTCTGACTTGGCCTCCTGGCTGGACCCTCTCGCTCTCTCCTAAAGCTGCTTCTGAGGCCACAGGAGGAAGGAGCAGGCCCCATGGACTCTGCAGATGGGAGAACGACCACACAGGCCATCCCTGTGTGGAAGAAGATGTGAAATCCTGTGGGCCAGGCATGGCAGTGTTTTCCAGGGCTGCTGGGTCAGCGGTGGAGATGAGGGAGTGGACGGGGACAGAGGATGGACAGAGGACAGTTGTTAGGAATGGTGTGAGCTTTCACTGCAGCCCAAGGCTCTGCGGACCTGAGAAGGCTCTGAGAGGATCAGTTAGATGCTGGACTCCCTACCTCCCTCTGGATCATCCACGAGTTCTTCCTAAGAGCAGCACAAATAGAAATAGTCCAAGAGCCAGGTGCAGTGGTGCATGCCTGTAATACCAGCAGTTGGGAAGCTGAGGCAGGAGACTTGCCATGGAGTCAGAGGCCAACATGGGCTACATAGTGAGACCCTGTCTCAAAACAAAGCAAAACAAATGGCTGTAGCTCAGTGCAAAGGCCCTGGGTTCGATTCCTAGTAATACACACACACACACACACACACACACACACACACACACACACACGACCAAGAAAAGCTGTGATGGAGCAGTAGTTCCCACTAGGGATGGGGTGTTGGGTGCAGGATAGGAGGATCTGAGAAGAGAGCCCTGAGTCCCTTGCAGGCAGGATATGTTTCCGGAGCTGCCAGAGATGTTCTGGATGGCGCTCTGCCCTTCACAGTCTCCCATCTACATTACAACATCTGTGACTTTTACATCTACTCTGCACACAGCTTTGGATTTGAAATCAGGATAAACATAAAATGAGCCCAAGGCGGCACCAGATGACGGTGCCGTGTAGGGAAACGTACTTTACTATAGAATCCGGGGAAGGCAGAAACAGCCCAGGTCCATCTCATCACACTTTAAAAGAGATGCGCTGCAAAGCCGGGCGCAGTGGCCCACGCCTGTAATCCCAGCCCTCGGGAGGCTGAGGCAGGAGGATCGCTGTGAGTTTGAGACCAGCCTGGGCTACATAGTGAGTTCCAGGTCAGTCTCAACTACATAGTGAGACCCTGTCTCAAAAAACAAAA
>NW_022900923.1:44208011-44217580 GCF_012274545.1 Fukomys damarensis
GATGCGCTACAAAAACAAGAACAAAACCCAGCTTCGCAGCAAAGCTGCTTTGTGACCTACATTAAAAGGAGCCGGCGTTACTAGAAAGGGCTCAGTGCAGCAAAATAAATGACGACTTTGTCAGATGCATCAGATGCAGCCATGAGAGAGGCTCTGGAATGGGAGGGGAAAGCCCGCGGTTTTATTGCCATAGGATTTGTCTTCAGTGCTGCACTCACAGTGGCTGTGTGCCGCCCAGGCTGCCTCGTGGCAACTCTGCCGGTCCCCAAAGGTTGCACTTTTAGACCATCTCCAGAGCAGCCGTCCCCTCAGTACTGGTGCTCTTGGTTTTCAGCCCAAGCCTTGCGGTCCTCTTGCCTCGCTCTCTTTCTTCCCGCTCCCTCCGCCCTCCGCAGTCTGCTCCCTTCCCCCTCCCTCCTCTCCTCCGTCTCCTCTCAGGACAGTACACACTCACTGTGGAGAACCCACAAAGCACAGAGAAGACTGAAGATGAACGTGAAAGGCACTAGGGAGCTCACCACCCAGGTGATCGTTCTCCACATTACTTCTTTTAACTGCGGACGAGGAAAGAGACCCTGCTAAGAGGGAGAGAAGGCGCAGCACACACGTACAGACGGGCGCTGCACAGAGGCCTGTGCGCCCAGCGTGTTTATTTTAATGGAGCATAGTTGCGTTCTGTTGTGTTATCTGTGGTGCGCTGACTCAGGGAGGTGGTAAGAACGTCTTTCCCCATCAGTTAATTTGTTTCCACAGTTTCTTTTTAATGGCTAAGTTGACTTCATCTTATGACACCTCACAAATGACCCAACAACCCACCATTACTGGGTGTTAAGATGGTATCTCAATTGTTGTTGCCGTAAATGACACAGCAGTCATCCACCCTACGGCGCACACACCCTTGAAGACGGAGTCAGGACTCTTCCCCTTAGTGGAGCTCCTGGGTCAAAGGAGCGCGGCGGGTATTTTCATTGCTTTTGATAGTCACCATCAAATTTCCTCTCAGAAAGATTAAAACAAATCTCTTGCTTGCTACACAATGTCCAGAGCCCTTAGTTCGCCTGAGCATCTCCATTTTTTTTAATGGTTTGATATCATTTTAACGTAATGTCTTTATTAGTGAAATAGAACTTTGAAAAATAGAAGAATGGGTCTGGACATCTGTGCAAACGTTACTGAGTCAGGTAGGCGGCAGTGGTGTTGTACCAGCATACAGTGACAGCTGAGCTGTGACGCCTTCCTGCAGGACAGGCAAGGTGACAGATGACAGCTCTGTGGGACAAACAGAAAAACTCAGAAGCTGGACGGCTTGGAAGGAGCACGGGGGACCGGGAAGCTGCAAAAAGCCCAAGTTCTTTGCAGCTAAAATCTGCAAGGAGCAGCTGAGAGGGGAGGCAGCCGGGGTCACTGGCCCCAGAGGCAGACTCGGCAGTGACAAGCAGCAGGTGGCTCGCACACCGAGGGGAGTGGGGTGCTTTCTGGGTGCCTCTTGCCCCAGCCACCGCCTAACAAGTACATGAAGGGGCCCTGGCTCTGTGGTGTGGTGAGGAAGGGGCAGTCTTTCCTCAAGGGGAAAGAGCCTTTCCGAGTGGGTCGCTTGTCAGCAATAACAAAGCAAACAGTGGGTTCTGCACAAATTGTACCCAGATTGTAGAACTCAAATTAACAGAGAATTCATGGTTTTAGCTGCAATAATTGGGAACTCACAATCTCTGGCATATGTAATCTGCTCAGTCATAAAACAGTTCGTAGGGAACCAAGACTTTCTGTGGCGTTGTCAGTGCTGGCACAGTTGGGCACCTTATTAAGTGGGCACAGCATCGATGGTCCTCTGGGGACTTTATAGATGAGTGGCTTTTGTAGAGTTCACGTGCGAGAAGCTGCGTTTTCCGCCTCTGGCTGATGACTCTGTGGCAAGTGCAGCCTGAGAGCTACAGAGGTTTTAGTGAAGTGTGCCCAGTTCCCGGGGCCACCTGGGCATCTGAAAGCGACGTCAGGCGTCCAGTTCCCCCACACCAGTCACCCTGGCGCGCACTTCCGGTCGTAACGGTTTAACACAAGCAGTTCACACTCATCATGATTTTTCAGGCCGCACAGGCCGTCTGGACCACTGGGAGACTGTCATATGCTTCAAGCATCACAAACCTTCCTTCCAAAGAGGTAGCGCTGCTGCTTCCAATATAGGAAAAAACCGATCCGATGCTGCGCTTTGGATTGTACAAAGTCTAGTCGTGCAAAACCCAATTAAAATGAGCCTTCCCTTTCCTCTTCTCAGTGCTTTTTATTTTGGAGAAGTTGGCATCAGTGCCAAGATCCTACCACTTGTTTAGCACCAACACTATTTCAGGAACACTGTTTTATTACCTTGGTAAAACGTTTTTCTAAGAGTTTCTTAACTCCGTTGGCATTTTCAAGGACATTTTGGATGTTAACGTTTGATTTCTGCTTATTTTAATTTTATAGTATGAAAATTTTTACTTAAAATATCATGCCAAGTCAGTACAAAGAAAACATGTTTAGAAGCAAATTTCTTTGGAAAATTGTACTTATTTTAATAGAGAAGAGATATTAATATTTATTATACTTATATTAATATAATGTATTATATATTTATTATGCTATATTTATTTAGTATAATAAATATAAAAATAAGAGTTTAGCATAGGCTTGTGTTCAAGAATCTTTATATTTATTAGTAGTGTTGATTTATTTTTTTTTTTTTTTTTTTATTTTTTCAGGGGTTTGAATTCGGGCTTTTAAGCTAAATCCCCGGCCCAGTAGTGTTGATTTTTAAGGTTGCTCCATATGATTAAAATTAGAATTTTTGGATTATAATAGTTTTAAATTGTTTTTTCTATCACATATTTGATAGTAGTCTCAATTTTATGTTCTATTATTGTTTCCAATATTTTACTCAATCAATTTTGAACATATAACAGAATTCAGTGGTGTCAAGCCACACATGGTTGTGCAGGCCTGTAATCACAGCACTGTGGAGGCTGAGGCAGGAGAATCACTATGGGTTAGAAGCCAGCATGGGCTACATAGTGAGACCCTGCCTCAAAAAAAAAAAAAAGAAAAAAAAAAAAGAGGAAGAAGAATTCAGTAGTATCAAAGAACTTTTTGATGTGTTTCTCTCCCTGAGGGTTAAAGAAAGGGCAGCCTTAGGATTATTTGGGGACTGATGTTGAGATCCACTACGATTGTCATACATTGTTTCATTATTATTGTATTGCTGCTCCCTCAAATGATTATGGCCTAGAGTCAGTCTTTTTTGTTGTTGATGTAGTCTACTAAAAATCTATATAATCCTTCGCTAGCTATATAATTTGCTGTGGAAAAACATTTTTTTAAGTTTACATATAGAGGTAGTTGGATTTTGAAAATTTACAAATCTAAGCATGATTAACTGTTCCAAATGCCTTATATCCATCAGAGATAGATCTCAGTCATTCAACTGTGTGACATTTAGCACTTCTTACAGTATTCAAAATCATTTTGGTCAATAATCTGCTATGTTTTAAGGATCTGATTTCTTTTTTTTGATACTGGGGATCGAACTCGGGGCTTTGCGTTTGTGAGGCAGGCAGTGGAACCACTGAGCTAAATCCTTGGCTTAAGGATCTGATTTCTGTTTCACCTGCCAAACAATGTCTCCATGTTGTTTGGTGTTTTTATTTGTGTTCTGGATCAATGTTCTACTGTGATGCCATGAATCTTCTATGATTTAGGAAAATGAAGAAAATTCCTGTTAAAATGTAGGTCCTTTTCTTGGATCATCTCCTGAATGCTAGCTTCTGTCTTGCCAAAAACAAAATTACGTCTGTGTGTTCAACAGCATGCCAATATTTTCCTCACCATACACAATGTTTTTTTGCACCATTAGTAACATTTTCAAATCAGATTTGAAATTTGAATATTTAGCATTACCACTGATGCTTATTTCAGATTCTTCAAGCTTCCTAAAAAAATGTGCTAAATCCTCCCACTTTGCATTTCCCCCTCCTTTTCCAGTTGTTTTTCCATCCACAGAGGCTGGCAAAGTGCAGAAGTTTGATAAAGTAACCAGAATCCAGAGATTGGCTCTCCCACTGCTTGGCGAACATCAAGGCCAGTCATAATTTCAAAAGCTTCTAATTGCGTTGTCTTTTTGTAAGGTAAAAATTTTCAACCAGAGAATGCAGTTGTTTCATATTCGAACTATGTGACCATGTACTCGCATTTTTTCATTTTAAAAATCCAGTTTTAAAAAAATTTATTGATTATATATGACCATGGAATTCACGTTCTGCTCACATTTCTGTGACACATTCACTGAAACCAACACCTCTGAGCTCTGTTTCTGTTTCCTTTTCATTATTCCATGTCCCCCCCACAAATTTATTTAACATTTTGAATATTTCACTTTTTCTCTTTGTGGCATTTCATTTTCTGTTTCTGGTTCAATATTTTTTCTTTTCAATATCCTGGGATGACTAACGTGTTAGCTTGTTGAATATTAGAATTTATAACTTAAAAAAAATAATGTGTAGGGCCAGGGATTTAGCTCCGTGGCACCATGCCCGCCTCACAAGTGCAGCCAGTACCAAAATAATAAGAAGAAGGAGGAGGAGGAGGAGAAGAAGGCGGAGAAGAAGAAGTAGTTATAAACCAGGCATGGTGGAGGATACCAGTAATCTCAGTACTCTGAGAGGCTGAGACAGGAGGATCTCAAGCTCAAGCCCATCCTTGAGCAGTTTAGCAACTTAGCGAGACCCTGACTCAAGATTAAAAAAAAAGGAACTGAGAAAAAGGCTCAGTGTAAAGGCCCTGGGTTCAGTCCCCAGTACTGAAACACACACACACACACACACACACACACACACACACACACACACACACTTTTGGTGTCACCAATTAAACAAAAATGTTTAAAAAAAAAAACCCAAACCCTCAAAATAATGCCCTATAATGTCAAGCAGCCTGTGTAGGAAAGGGACAGCGGGCTCAGATTGTGACCTTCGTGGTCCTCGGCTGTGACCTTGAGCCACCCGCCCCATGGCTGCGGGTGAGGGTGAGCGAGAGCTGGGCATGGAGCGCAGCGGGCATTTCTGTCGGCCCCTCCTTTCCGCAGAAGCCCAGGCTGCTTTCCAGTCCCGCGGAGCCACCGGGCTGGGACCCACAAGCGCGCCCGGAAGTCAGCCTCCTGGGACTCGCAGTTTCTGTTGAGAAAGGAAAATTTGCAGTAACCACCGAGAGCGAGAGCGTGTCCTTCCCAGAACCTCGCCTGGGTGCCGCCCCTGCCGCTGATGCCATCGCTCTGTGGCCCTGGGAAGGAGTGGAGCCATTTGTCCCAGCAAACCGGGCAGGGAAGCTGAGTCAGGAGCGTCTCAGGCCACAAAGGACAGATGTCTAGAGAGCAGGTGCCTGGCCACACTGTCTTTCCAGGCCGGGCCCCTCCGTCCCTCCCCTCGCCCCAGGTGTGTGCCGCCCACCCGTCCCTCACCTGCAGTGCAGACGTTCGCAGGAGGCCCAGCTGCCGCTTCCCTGGGGTGTTCGCAGCACAGCACAGCACAGCACGCTCCTCTGCCTTTCCACGCTGTCGCCCAAGCTGGAAAGGACTCGCCCCTCGCTCCGATCTAAGAGCCCTCTTCCTGTTCCCTGTCACCCACCCTTGCTTCTCCCTGCTGTGTTGGGGTGGACAGGGCCCAAGTCGGCTTGTCAGCCCTCCCAGCCTGCCTCCCACGCCGGGCACAGACCATGTTCAAGCCGGTTTGGCTGGACTGAACTTTTCCCTTTGGTTTTAGAGTTAGGATTAGTCGGTGGTACTTCTTATTGTAGGTGCATATTTTGAGAGAGGATCTCGTTAAGTCACTAAGTTGCCTAGGCTGGGCTCAAACCTGCAACCTTCCTGCCTCAGCCTCCTAGTTGCATTTTCAGGTGTGTGCTGCCTCCTTTGATTTTTTAATATCTATCCCACCCTTGGTGTAGATACAGGTTCTTGTTTCCTTGAGGTGGAAGTTTAAAAATAAAAATGATTACGTGTTCGTAACATGTCTAACTTCCACAAAGTTGTGTACACATTTCCGCATGCTTCAGTGATATGTTGTGTTGCTTGGACTGAATGTGCCTTTAGCCAAGTGAGTGAAAACACTTCGGTGGAGCCTTCAGAGCCTGGTAGCCAGTGAGGAGGCAGCCGGGCAGTGGACCTTGGATGGCAGCAGGCGCTGGTCAGCTGCGGCTCGGGGTTCCTCCTCCAGGCTCCGCCTCAGGCCCTGAGCTCCGCCCCTCCGTTGCCTGGCCCCCTGGCGGTTTTGAGCTCTGCTTTTCAGGGCTGATTATTCTGCGGTTAAGGTCTTGTTTTCAGAGAAAAAGGATTATTGAGAAACCAAACAGCTACTGTTTAAGTGGGTTATATCTATTTATAGACCATATTAGAAATAAAAACTGAGGAATTTAAAAAATATTTAGTAAATCCGTTTGAAAAAAAAGCAATAGCTGGGCAAGGTGGCACCTGCCTGTAATCCCAGTGGATTGGGAGGGTGAAGCAGAAGGGTCACGAGTTCAAGGCCAGCCTGAGCAACTTAGCAAGGCCTTGTTTCGAAAAAAAGAGCTGGGTGTAGTTCAGCGGTAGAGTGCGTCTGAGTGTGATTCCTAGTACCACAGAAAAGTGGCAGTACCACTTTTCCTAGTACCATTCCATCTTAGCATATTTCACGAAAATGGCTATATTTCGTAAAACATAAAAAAGTTCATGTGGTGAGAAGCCCCAGTCGACATTTTTGCAAGTCTTACTGTTAATGTCAAGCTCGATCAAAGAAAGCTGGATTCTCAGGTCTGTGTTGGTATTCAGTCCCTTTCTCTACCAGGTTGGACAGGGTTAAGGAAACTCCGCTGTATACTCGAGAGAGAGACTCAGCGAAAAAAGTAACTGGTATTTGGCTTTTATTTTGTTTTGTTTTTTGAGACAGGGTCTTGCTATGTGGTTCAGGCTGGCCTTGATCTCACCATGTAGCCCAGGTTGGTCTCGAACTCACAGTGACTTTCCTGGCTCAGCCTCCTACGTGGTGGGATTACAGATGTGTGCCACGGTACCTGGCACAAATCTTCATGCTTTGATGAGCATTTTGATTTTTAGAAACAGCCACGGACCAGTCAATCTGGCTTATAATATGGGTTATCGAGTTGGATAACCGTACATATTGGATTTTTAAAAAGTAACACCAACTTCCTAAAATATGAATTGCAAATCTACTTTAAGACCATTCCCCCATCTGACACGTGTTCACACATGTGTGAAATGATACTTGTACAAGTTTTACAATTGCCCATCATCTGAAGAATGATAATCGGAAACAGTCTGAGTGTGCGTTGCTAGGAAACCAATTAAAGTCACCAGTGGGCATCTGTACCTCAGGTCACGCTGCCGCTGGAAAAAACAGGAAGAGAAGGTTCTGTACATATCAATAGCGATCAGCTCCAAGATACGGTAAAGAAGTGAGGCGGAGAACACTGTGTATCATGTGGTATCACCTGCAGGAAAATGTTTAAAGTGGGGGCACCAGTGCGCCTGAACCAGTAGCTCACCACGCCTCCTGTCTTTCAGTCTTAAGTTATATTAGTGTTGCTTGATGAAACCGGAACTTTAAATGCCCCAAACTGAAGACTTGCCTTCTTCTCGCTGGGCCTCGTTCCTCTTCTCATTCTGCCGTGTTTTGCAAATGGAGAAACCAAGTCCAAGCGAGGTGGAGAGACCCGTCCACGTCTCCCGGGCTCTGGGTCCAGCCCCGGCTTTCTGCCAGGACGTGGGGGGAGCAGAGGTCTTTTGTGCACCCCTCTCCACCTCACCCCTAAGCGGGCACAGAGGCCTGGCAGGGTGAGTGCCCAACGGTGGCTGGGAAGAGTCCCTGCCCCACCCTCCTCTCCTCCTCCCGGGGCCTCCACGTCCTCCTGCAGTCCCAGGTGCTCTGCCCTGGTCCTGAAATCACCACCGCACACTTCACGCATCACCTGCTTTAGCACAGTGATCGAAGGTGTTTCGAACAAGTTCTCCTTCAAAGGGTAAAGGCTGGGCATCCCCTGAGATGTCTGGGGTGCCGGCACCCCAAAGTTCCGGCACACATGGGGTGATCATAGGCCACTATGAGTCATTTTGGGGTCATTCACTCACTCATTGATTGATTGACTTAGTGACTCATTCAACCAACAAATTATTTTAAACTCCTTCATTGTATGAAGCTCTGCTCTGGGCACGGGGGATACAGTGAGGGCCAGAGGGAGCAGGTGTCTGCTCTGAAGGCCGGTCTGAAGATGCCTGTCAGAGAGAGGCACAATCTCACACTTTGGGGTCCCCTACCATGGTGAGTTTTCCACTCGCCCCTCAGGTTCCCATGAGGAGGAAGAGATGAGGTGGAGAAGTGGAGGCATCAGCGGCCAGGGGCCCCGAGTCCGCCTCTGCTGAATACCTCTGAGAATCTGCTTCCAGCTGAAGGGCGCCACTTGCCCCCAAACCCCCTGGACGTCCTTGGGTGAGATGGGTTGGACCAATCACAGCTTTCAGGACTTGGGAGCCAGCAGTGCCTCCCCAGAGAGCCTCAGTCAGGTGCTCCCAGCAGGTAAGGACAGCAGAAAAACCCCCAGAGCAAAATGATTGTCGCTTACTGTTCAACAGCAGGCTGAGCATTCGGCTCTTTAAAACAAAGCGAAACAAAACAGAACTCTGTGAGGTAGGTGTTCTTATGTCCACTTCACAGGTGAAGAGAGTGAGGCTCAGAGAGGGTGCGTCTGTCCCGAGATCACACAGACAGGCTGCTGGATGTGAGCTCATGTCCACGCAAGCTCTGTCCACCCAGCCCTCTCTCCCCTGCCTCCCAGGGAGCTGCTTCCCTTCTGTCCTGGGTGGCCACCCTCATGCTGCCTGCTCCCCATGGTGGACAGGCATGCCCAGCCCCGCCCGCCTCGCCAGCCAGTGACTCACAGCCCCTGTCCTTGTCTGGGTCATGTGTTCTGTTCCCTACCTCACTTCTCTGCCATTGAAACCCGTGACTCAGTGCCTCATACTGGGTGACTCGCATTCAGTGACAGGCACAGGGGAGATCTGGCTTCCAAAATCCCCTGTGACAGGGGCCGCTGAAGGTCTAGCAGAAGGGGCCATGGGCAGAAAGAGGAACTGAGCTGTCCAGGAGCTGGCGCGTGACTCCACCTGGCTCGGTGCTCCAAGAAACCCCGATTCCTAGAGCCCACGACCTGAGAACAGATTGCCATAGCGATGCGATGGGTCCCTTCCACCATCCTAGCAGCAGTCTCTGCCTCAGAGCGTCTGTGTAGCCACCTCCCCGGACGCGTGGCCAGAGTTGCCACCAGCCAGGACGGCAGTCATCAGCTCCACTTAAGGGAGGGGGCAACAGGCAGGGCCTGAGTGCTGGTGGAGAGAGCTCTGGGTTTGGACTGTGGGCCTGGCTGTGGCGTTTATCTCTGGCAAGTGCCTTCCCCTGAGTCTCCTCACCTCAGTGATCTGTGATTCCTGCTAAGATTCCTGGCCTGGAGAAGGGATGGGCTGGGATGGGCTGGGATGGGCTGGGATGGGCTGGGAT
>NW_022900923.1:44217632-44220551 GCF_012274545.1 Fukomys damarensis
GGGGCTGGGACCCGCCCCTGGAGGCGGGAGAAATTCCCCCGCAGCGGGAAGACTTCTCTCCTTCCTCCCCAGAACACACAAATCCTGCCGGCTTCCTGATCCTAGATCCTTCACGCCCACATCTTTCTCCTTGCTTTTTCTGGACACCCTGTCGTAGCTGGTGACCCTGCGTAAATCAGTAGGGGTCAGAAGTGAAATGCTCAGTGGGATGCAGAGCGTGTGAACACAACTGGAAACTGGAGGCCCGAGTTCCCATCGTACCAGCTCCGTAGCTCTAGTCTGAGCCCTGTGAGCTGTCTCTCAGTGAGATGGAAATGATGGCGATCATGAATGTGCCCAGTGCATACACAGAAGTTAATGCTACCTCTCGGGATCCTGCAGAGCTCATTTGCATGTGTGGAAGAATCGCTGCCAACGAAGCCTTTCCTTTTCCTCTCCTTCACTTTCCGCAGGGAGCAGCACCACCCCGAAGCCAGAGATGAGGTCTGTGGGACTCGGGGTGACGGGTGGGAGAAGCCGACTGGGAGGGCTGTCGCTGGCACTTTGGTGGGTGGTGACCCAGCAGGCGGGCGGCTGGGCCGACCCGTTTCCCTCGCTCGCTCTGCTCAGCCTCAGCGAAGCAGGCACGGCCATCTCCGGATCCGTCGGTGCCGTGGCCCTCGGCTTGCTCCTGGTGGCTGCCTCCATCGTGGTCTTGAAGAAATGGAGGCGCGAGAGTGAGTCAAGCAGCTGGTCCGAAAGTGGGAAAAAAGGAAGGGGCAGCTGGGGGGAGAAGTGGGGTGTCTTTCCTGTGGGGCAGCCTTGAGGGAGGGGGCTGGGCAGGCGGCAGGGTCACCAGGACGCCGTGCATAGCATCGGGAGCTGTTCTTCATGCTGAAAGCCGCATGTGACTCTTTGCACACGTATTGCATCAACTAAAAGAAATACCGATGGCAGATACTCTCATCTGAATAACAGCAACGTCACACCCTGTGCTCATTCCCGCTGTGTCTTCCCCGGAAGTTTACTCTGTCCCCGAGGCCCGCTGAACATGGGTTTGGCGTTTCAAAGTTGAGCCCCAGACTCAGCAATTTGACCTTGAGCTCACCCATTTTTCTAGGGCTATTTAGGAAACAACTGAGACGTCGGACCAATTTCCTCCATGAATCTCCGGTAAGGTAGTAGCCAGGGCAGACCCACGGAAGCTCCTGGCATCTCTGCTGTGCTGTTCCCTCTATGGGCTCCACGCAGAGGGTGGCGGGGTGAACCAGGGCACAGTTGGGAAGGAGTTTGAAGACCCCGGGCTCTGCCGGCCACCCTGTAGGGTCAGCCAAGCACCCGGTTGTTTGGGGAAGTCCCCCTGCTTGGGCCTCTGCCTGTCAGTGGTTTCTGTTTCTGCAGGACTTCCCCTGCCAAACCGAGCCTGTGTACTGCAACGTGATCAACCTGGCCCCCGGGAAGGAGGGCGACTTCGCCATCTATGCCAACATGCCCCGCTTCGATGGCCCCGGGAGGGTGCCGACAGACCACGTGGAATACGCCTCCGTTGTGTTCCGCTGATGAGACCTGGGGCGCGCGGAGCGGCAGGGACAGTACAGGGGTCCGGACACCACTCTCGCTTTTGTCTCTTGTGTACACGTGTGTGTTTTTAAATAATAAAACTCAAAACACGCGAGGGTGGAGGTTGACGGCTGGGTGTTTCTTCCGACTCACTGGAGCCAAAGTTCAGGGCTAACGGGAAGGAGAGTCATAGCAGAGGCGAGGACGTGCTCGTCCGTCCCCAGCCCTCCCAAGCCCAGAAGGGTGGGGGCAGCAGGCCCTCTTAGCCCCTGCTCTCCCAAGGCAGAGTGCGGCATGGCGGCAGACTGTCCCCTACAGGACGCGACCGCTCTGCTCTGTCTGGAAGGGACACCTTGTAGGAGCGAACGCAGGAGTGTGCTCATGCCTGTGACACGTGACAGGATGCCCCAAGTGGGGAGGGCAGGGCTGTGGCCACCTGGGAAAGAGCTGGAGAGGGGACAGTTGGTGGGAAGCTGGCCGCGCATCACCTCTGGCCTGGGGGCCTTGTTGATGCCTGGAGCTCTGCAGCGTCCATCCCTTCACACAAATCTTTATTGAGCACTTCATGAACCAGGTCCTGGGAATGCCTCTGTGAGCCCAACAGACTAAAGTCTGTCCGCACAGAGCTTACCTTCTAGAACGAACAAGTAAGCAAATGCCCAGAACATCAGCTGCTGCTATGTCCGGTGGAGGAAATAAAGCGGGTCAGGTATGGTGGAAAGTGCTGGGTGGGAGCCAGGGTCCTACTGGGAGGTCAGAGAAGGCCGCGCTGATCTGAAACGAGTAAGAGCATGAGATGGGACAAGCGGGTAAGACCGTCTCTTGCTAACATCCTCGGGACAGAAGTAGAGCTGACGTGGTCTGTGAAAAGCGAGGTCTAGACTCTGAGGTGTCCGGAGTGGAGTCTCTGCGGTACGTGGCCAGCACGCATGAGGCCCTGGAGTTCATCCTCAGAACTGGAGACAAAAAGACAAGGGGAGGAGGAGGGAGAAGAGGAGGAAGCGAGGGAAGGAGGAACGAGAGAGGGCGGGAAGAACAGAGGTCCAGATGTCCCCTCGAGGCCTCACATGCTGGCAGGCGGGACTTTTGCACGTGGCTGGATCGCGGGTGTGTGACACGGGTCAGTCCACTGATGGGCTCCAGCTGGCCGTGCTCTGGGAGGCGAGGCCTGGTGGGAAGAGCTGGGTCACTGGCCATGCCCGGAAGGGTTTTATCCATCCTTCTCCTCCTTGATCTCGCCTTGCTTCCTGCCACCCTGCCACGAGCTCCTTCTCCTCCCCCGTGCTGCCCTGCCTGGGAGCCGGCTGACTATGGACTGAAACCTCTACAGACTGAGCTAAATAAATCTTTCCTCCTTAGCGTTGCCTGTGTCAGCAATTA
>NW_022900923.1:44220608-44223203 GCF_012274545.1 Fukomys damarensis
ATATATGAATAAGGCAACTTTTCATGTGCAGTGGGAAGGAATATTTTATCACTAACATCTTTTAGATTTGCTGGTGCATGATCATAAAAAGCAGACTGCCTTTATTTTGTTTTCCTGTTTGTAAACCCTCCGTAGACAGCACAACCCTTGAACACCAGGACCGACACTCCTCCCCGCTCCGTGTCCCCCTTTCTCCCCCCAGGCAGCGGTCTCAGCCTCTCCTGCTGGCTCAGCCCTGGCCATGTTAACCTCTGTGAGGACTGGGCTTCTCACCCGTCAAATAGAAATAACGATGGCTGTGTGACGGGCATCGTCGGATGCTATCATACGAAAATATTGTGTAAACTCTATGCTATGGTGGAAAATGTGAAGAATTATTAACAACCGATTATAATTGCATATGTTATAAGCAGGTCTTCCCCACTGACCTGTTCAAGCAGGGCTATGTTGCCATCAAGAGCAGGAAAAGGTCAAGGTCAGCCAGGACACACTTTGTAGTTTGCTTATTTGAGATCCTGCTCAAGTTCCATTCAGACACAGCTCCTCCTACCCGGAAACTGGGCCCTGACTTTTTACTTCATCGAGGAGCTAGTGGCCTAGCTGTGCAGCCACCACTGACGAAAAACAGTAGAGGGAACTTTGTGTGCAAAGTAGGCTGGTGCCCAAGGCAGACAGGACACTGGATGGAGATCTGAGCATTCAACAAGAGGAATGACTTCACCCCAAGACAATTCTTATTTTTATGAAAGGATGTATTTCAGACTTTGTGAAAAATAGGAAGCTCCTCGAATGTATCCAAATATACATTTCTACACATACATGTTAAAAACGGAACTTATCGGATCACCAGTGTCCCCCGGAAACATCCAGCCGGGGGCGATCTTTCTGCCCGAGGAAAGGGGGGACACCGAAGCCCTCGAGTGTCAGGTGGATGCTCCGTAGGGCTCAGCGTCAGCACACGCCCGACACTCCCGCCTCCTCCTTCCGGCCTCTGCCAAGCCCTTAGAGTCTCCCTGGCAGGGCCCTGTGTCCTCCATGCTGGAGCGCACGCCGCTCTGTCTGCCCTCCCACTCTGTTCCCAAGGCTTGCTGATGCCTCTGAAATCCACCTCTCCTACTGCAGCTCCGACTGCCTCCTGGACTTCGCCTCTTGGGCACACGGTGGTCACAGCACCCCTCATGAGCAGCAGGAGCACAGGTGCATTGCACGTGTGTCCTAGACAGTGACCCTTGTGATCCTGGTGCCTGCACCCGAGGGAGACACTACTATGGTCTTCAGAAACAGACTAACAGAGAGGCAAGGCAGCTTTTCCAAGATGCAGTAAGACCGCTAAGCTAGCTGAGCTTCAGAGCCTGGGTCCTTACCACAATGAGTGCTCACACTGAACACACGGGAAGCAGAAAGCGCCTGCTCCCCACGTGACCCCTTCCTCAGCCCCATCTGCTCTCTCGCCTACGCCGGCTTCCATGCGCCATCTTGGAATCCTTGTCTCCTGACTCCATTCCAAGCAGCTCCCTCATCAAATCCTATCATTTCTACCTATGTAAAAAACCTGGTCGATTGCCTCTATCTTTTCCAAGCTATTCTCCACAGGGCAGTTGGTATGGTGTTCTTTTAAAAAAAAATCAGATCCTCTTGCTCTCTTCCCTTCATCTTGCTCTCCCTCCCGACTGGGTCTTTACCCAAGCTCTTCCCTCTGCGTGGGACCCTTTCCCTGTCCTTCCATCAGAGCGCGAATCCCTCCGACCAGCTGGAGATGGGCCCGTCTGCTGCTGGGTCCAGGCCTCCCTGTAATTTTTGTAACGTATCGCTCTCAGTGGAGTTGTTCTCCTGAAGCCCACGTTCCCAATTGCGTGAGGAGGGGTCCGTGTCTCCATCTTCAACTCTTTGTCCCAGCTGTTGGACATCAAGCCAGGTGCACAGTAGACCATCAAGAGACACCTGCAGGAAGAATGGGTGCAGTGGGCTGGGGTTTAGCTCAGTGGTCCCACCGCCTGCCTCGAAAGCTCAAGGTCCCGAGTTTGATCCCCCGTACCAAGAAAAGAAAAGAAAAAAAAAAAAGAATGGATGCAGAGCCATTTGGAGGGACAAAATAGGGGCCAAAGTATCAAATTCCTCAATATTTTATGTATTTTAATATTAGCTTTATTGAGATAAAAATCACACACCATCTAATTTTCCTATTAAAAGTATAAATTCCTCGAGTTTAGTATATCCACAGAGCTATGCAACCACTGCACAACCAACTTGAGAACATTTTCATCACACCCAAAAGAAGTTGCCTCATTAGCCCCGCCACTCCCCCTATGTTATCGTTCAAGACGAAAAGCCTAACGTGTGGAATGTTTCATCATTAACAAAACTTTTCATGTGGGCTCAACGACTCTCATAAAAGCTCTGCAAGGTGGGCATTTTAAAGCAACTCTCACGGGGGTTCAACTCCAGCATGCACAGTGGACCTCTAGCCAAGAAAAAGTTTGCTCTGGAGGTAAGGGCAGGGTGGGGGGGGATGGCCTCCGGGTGTGGAATGTCACTTCTGGAGTGGCACAGTCCTGGGCTGTGTGTGTGTGTGTGTGTGTGTGTGTGTGTGTGTGT
>NW_022900923.1:44223271-44251572 GCF_012274545.1 Fukomys damarensis
GTGTGTGTGTGTGTGTGTGTGTGTGTGTGTGTGTGTGTGTGTGGTTCAGTCTGGACCTGCTAGGCTGCTGCAATCTGCGTCATGTTGAGTGTGGGAGAGCAATTAGCTGGGGGGTTCAGGAGGCAGAGAAGTGGCGCTTAGAACAGATGGCTTTTGAAACAATGCTGCTGCTGGTGATACACGATCCGAATTTGAGTCCTGCTTCTGCTGCATGCTACCACTCCGTGTCCGTGCGCAGATTAACCTACTCAATCTCCATTTCCTTTATTTGAAAACTGTTGTCTATAGCATCTTTCTCGAGTCCTTGTTGCCATCATTAAATGAGCACACGCAAAGCAGCTGGTACAGAGGCTGGTGCTCAATAATCAGTAACACATTTGATCACTAATGGTGAACAGATGTGCAGAGATAACACTGCATAACTACCCAAAGTGGTAACGCGTCATCATCTGGTCACAGGGAGACAGATCCACTCTGATGCTTCTGGGGCCTCCGTGTAAAACGGGCTTTCTGAAAGCAGAAGGTCAGAGTGTCGCAAGAGAGAGGCAGCTCCCCTTCACTGAGACATCTGTTCCGGGAACCGAGTGTTTACCTCGGGAGGGGACCAGCCCAAGTCAGGGGGCGCCCACTGTCCACAGGGCCGGCACCAGTTCAGGGTGGCGCAGCCAGGCGAGACGTCAGGCGGCTGCTAAAAACACTTGAAAACTCTCTGGGTGTGGAGAGACCCAAATTCACCCTGGCAGAGCAGGAACGGGTTAAACAGGCGAAGCAGCAGCCTGCCAGGGAGTGGGCCCGCTCAGGCCCCTGGTTTCACCTGAAGTGCACAGCAAGCCCTGGAAAGTGCAGACTCCTTCATTCATTCATTCTGGGGTGCACAGGGGGGGCGCCCAGTCCAGTCCTGTACCACCGAGCACGCCCCCAGGTTCCACCAGAAAACGCTGAGCAGAAAGTGACAGCACCCGAAAATTGGGGACCCAAAAAGCTTATTCTTTATAACAACTTGGGAAACTGCTTCTTAAAGTACAAGTGGACTGACAGGAGCATGACGCTAATGTGGGTTGGGGTGACCGAACGGTGAGAAAGGTTTTTTCCTCCCTTTCCAAAAAGTCCCTAATCCTGTCGACACATCACTCTTCACCTAAAAATCAAAGAGAACAATGAAGGTCCTGCGAAGAGCAGCTGTGTTCTCCCACCAGCTTCGTTTTACAAAGGGGAGGCTCGGGAGGGAGGCTCGGGAGGGAGGCTCGGGAGGGAGGCTCGGGAGGGAGGCCCGGGAGGGAGGGAGGCCAGTCTGTGAAACACACGAGGACATGGAGCGGAGGTGGGGGAGGAGGTGAGTGTGCTATCTTCCCCTCCATCTGAGTCCCCTTCCCCAGCAGGTGATAAACTATCACAAATAGCTTCCTGTTGCTGTCTCCACGCAGGCGAAGTTATAGCTTCATTTATCACTGTTCTGATCTCCCCTTGCATCTACCCTTGGGGCTGAAGTCTGTGAGCCCAAAGCAAAGGGGACCCAGCGCAGGGCTTGGCAGAGAGAGCCCTGGACCCAGACTTCGGCGAGGAGCCCAGTGCGATCCACTCCTTGGCTGGTGTTTGTGTGCAGCCCGGTGTGTGAGCACGGGTCACGGGCAGGCACTGCTGATCCACGCACACATGTGCACTGAGTGCCTATTAGCTGTGGACAGCATGGGTGACAGGCACACAGAAAACACCCAGGTCCCCACAACTCTCACGCTGCTGTTTAAGGCAGGGTAAGGGATGACACAAAATCAGGGGATTTTAGAGCACAACATATGGTTTCATGTGCAGCTCTGCAGTAGCACATGTGCTTAGCATGTGCAAGGTCCTGGGTTCCATCCAGGCACCAACAAGTAAAATTCCTTATGATAATGCACAAGGGAAATGTAGTCCAGACAGGACAAGGGCCTCCGATCTGAGGGGACTTTCTGGGATGGCTTCTGCTGGCTTCTGACAAAGATGGTGGCTGTGCCCATAGCCTAGTAAATAAAGGCGCTGTCACTTAGCACACAGGCGGCATGCCCCCTCCAGGTCCCCAGTCAAACGAGGAGCTCTAAAAATCACACGTGTAGGAGCTGAAGTATATGGTGTTCAAAGACCCTACAGTGTGAGCCCTGAGCAGTGTCATGGCAGGTCCTGGTCCCACGGTGGTCACAGGAAGAGGAGAGCTGTGCGTCTGTTACACAGTCTGGGACGCTGCCCCTGGGTCACAGGAAGAGCAAGTCAGGAATTTTGGCTTTGCTTGCATAGGTTGACTGGAGCTCCAGGGAGAGCTCTCAGCTGAGTCTGGAGTGGGGGAAATCACCCCATGTTCTCGTGCATCCCTAAGGATAAAAGAGCCTCCCGGAGCACTGGGACTACAGGTGGCTCCAATCCACCCTATTAACACAGGCCCCGTGAGGGGGAGAAAACTGCAGCCACAGACCCAGCCCCGGGCTGCGATCATCGATGGGACTGAAAAGCCTGCACAGGATTGAGCCCAAGGAGTAGCTTTCCCATTTGAGGTTTTAGCTTGAGATTCCCGAAGAACCCAAACCAGCCTTCCTTCCCTGGCTGACCCTGCTGAATAAACTAGAAGCCACTTTCCATTCATCCATTTGAGGCTATGGAAAAATTATCCTCATCTGGCTCTTCATTGCATATGCTCAGCTACACCGTGTGTAGATTAAGAGGCAGCCCGGTCCCAGCGATCCTGGTGAGTAGCTGGAGATCTGCTCTTCCTTTCTACAGAGGAGTTCTCCAGTCCACCCACTGGAAGTGAACTCCCGTATCAAGACGGTGCCAGGGCTGGGACCTGAGCCTGGGCCCTGGACTCCTTCTCCTGTGCATTTGCTGTCTTTAAACACACGGATACTGAGGGGCTTCGGATCAGTCCCATCTGTACAAGCTGCTCGGGGGAGCAGGAGGCGGTGTTATCTGTCCCGGCCTGTTCCATTCGGCTGAGCAGATTACTATCTGACTCCAGAGCTGCCTGCACTGCACCGCCCTGCTGGAAATGATGAAACCTCAGTGACTTCAGCAGCAGAGGGGGTTCCCGCTGGGGCTGCGGGGTGATGCTTCCCTCAGGACCTCGCTGAAACACAGGCTGGACTCAGACCTTGCCCATGGCCCACAAGGTGAGTAGGTGGGATGCTTTAGTCCTGGCCCAGTAGCTGGGATTTTAAGCTAATTCAAAGCCTGTGTTTTGGTGGGCAGGGATGGGTAGGAGTTTCAGGCAGAGTTCTCCCTTTGTGTTGAGGTTTCAGGGTGTGCGGTTCAGTTTGCAGTGAGCTTGGAGGCAGCCTGAGTTTCAGCAGACTGGCTTTGCAGACTTAATCTTGTGTTCCTGAGATCTGAGGTCTGTCTGCTTTAGCAGCAGTGGCCCTCAGGGCTCCAGCTAGGAGCTGCATGGATTTTGCATCCTGAGAAACCTGCTTTCAAATTTCCACTCTGTGCCTCAGTTTCCTCATCTGTAAGATGGGTATGAGAACATCTACCTTACAGGATTGCTACCAGGATTCAGACACATGCACTTGGTGCCAGGACAGCCCACCGTCAGCAGTCGCTGTTACTCTTTAAGGCGATTGGAAACCAGATCCTGGAGAGAATCTCCCCATAGGAAGGTTTTCCTTAACATTTGTTCCAAACCACAAAAGGTGGAAGGGAGAAGACCCAGGAGTTTTAAATGTCATGCGGGAAAGTCAGAAAAGGAATCTTATCCAAGAGAAAAGCCATGCACCCATCAGGGAAATACTACCAGCACACAGGAACATTTGCCCCAGAAATGGAGCTGGCTGTGCCACACACTGTCCTGGGATCTTTGCTTACATGGACTCATTTGATCCTCACGCCTAAGGAAGTTGGGCAGTAAATGGCTTTTGTTCACTCTGGGGAAATTGAGGCTGCCAAGTGCTAAGTTACTCGACTGAGTCAGCAAGAAGGAACTCTTCAGAAGACACTAGCACAGAAGAGCATCCTGAAACCAGCCCTTTCTCCCTGTCTCCCAGCCCGGGAGGGGCTCAGATAGCACAGTGCTCTGCTCAGAGGCCTGGACCAAGGCTTGCCAACTGGCTGGGCCTGCTCCTTGTGCCCAGTGTGTGGGCCTCACGGAATGAGTGCTGGCGATTCCACCATGCGGGCCCTTGAGTAGGACTGGCTGCACAGCTGGAGGGACTCAGTGCAAAGTGAAAGTCTGGGCTCCTGAGTGTAAAGACTATTGAGAATGATGGCAAAGTGTTCAGATGGCCACAGGGCCCTTCTGAACACAGGGCCATGCCAGGCTGCAAACCCATGCAGCCAGCCCAGCCCTGCATCCAACAACGAGGCAGGGAAGGTGCTAGAACAGTGTGTGGTCTCGTGTAACCCTCTTGAAGGTTCTGTGAGGAGGACGTTTGCCTTCCTGATCCAAAGAGGGGCAAACTAAGACTCAGGGTGTTAAGCGGCTCTCCCAGGGTCAAGCAGTGTTTCTTAGGTAAGAACTGATCAAATTGAAATGGTTACGGAGTTATATGGAGCTTTCTCCTATACAAAGCATCCAAACAACTGTGTTAGGGGTTATATAAAATATGGACAAGACGTGTTCCCAGCTGCCAAAGAACTCACAAACTGGGCATGATCTGTAGAAGGTGCTTGCTTTCCCCGCAGTGAGTCGACTGATGTAGGAAATGGCTAATAACTCCTTGCTGTCTCCCACAAATCTCCAGGGTCACCGGGAACTAGCCCACTGAACCCATGCATTTTTTGTGTTCTTGCTGATTTAGTCTCACAGATAATTTGCATTCAGCTCAAGGAATTTCTGGCCAAAATGCTTTCCCCAAACTTACTGGTGAGAAATGCTGGGTGAGCTGCTTGTTTTTCTCCCAAAGAAACTGCATCAAGACAGAAGTTGCTTTTTCTGATTAGTTTAATTCTCACCCTTTATGTTTACTTGAGACCCATGGAACTCTAGAACAATAAAATGTCAGAACCAAGTCAATTCAGCTGCCTCATCCCGTTTTATAGTCAGGGAAGCTGAGGCTTGGCACCCAGCAGGTCTGGTCTATGAAGCTGTAGTCCTCATTTTGTTTTCAGATGTTTCCTCCCCACCTGGGTTAAGGCCCCTGAGGTGCTGGCCAGAGCCAGGGAGAATCCAGAAAAGATTTCTCTGACGCCCAGGGCAAAGGTGACTCCTAACCTCTGCCACCCGTTTCCCAGGTGGCGCCTGGCAGACCCCAGCCTTTCTGTCCTAGCTGAGTGCACACACTGGCAAGGACCGGGGTCTTCTCAGGAGCCCATAAGTCTGCACTGGGCCCCTCGCACCCTCCTCTTGGAGACGTGGCCCAGCTGCTGTTCGGCAGGGCTCCTGGGAATGAGTCTCTATGAGTCAGCGCTGGGCTGGGTCTGCCGCTCACCCCTCTGGGCACCCTGCTCTCTCCACTTGGCGCCCAACGACCCAGCCCCTCTGGATTTCTGTCCCTCATGAGGGACTAGAACCCATGGAGAACAGTAGTGTGCACCTCTGAAGCCAGTTATTGGGAGGTTTACGTAAGAGAATTCAGACAAAATGGTTTTCACAATTTGCATGCATAGAACACACAGTGGTTTAAAGAAAGAAAGAAAGAAAGAGGGCCATCGGTATTTCACAGATGTAAACAGCTGACAGGAAGGTCCAAGCGAAGTTCCAAATCCTGATGGCCGGGTCCTGCTCCTCGCTGCTTTCCTGCGCTTCCTGGGAGGAGGAAGTGGCTTTGCAGACCCCCCAGCTTCTCACGTTATCTCATCTACACAGGCGAAGTCTAAGCCCCACCTGCAGCCGCCAGTTCCCCTAAAGCTGCGCTCCTCCCCTGCCAGGGCAGGGCCCCCGCGCCGTCTCCCCTGTCGCCGGGTTCTGGGTTCTTCTTTGCCCGGGCTTCTCCTCTGCTTCCTAGCTCCGCACCTGTTCACGTCTCAGTCTTCCAAGAACAGCGTGAGTTCTGGAAGGCACAGGCGCACTCCTTTCTCAGGTCACCCGAGGGCTTCGCCCGCAACCGCGTGCGTGGGTTGAGATGGACATTCAAGGTGTTCTGTTAATGTGGGAAGATCAAATTTATGCGACGAACTAGGTGTCAGGCTAACCTACAGCAGGAAATCCAGGCTTGATTAAATGTCTGAACCTGCTTTGAGTATTGTTAATAACAACATATTGTATTGTTGAAAATTACTAAGAGTAAATTTTGTTTGTTTTTTAAGACAGGGTCTCACTACATAGTTCAGGCTGGCCTTGAAGTCACTGTATAGTCCAAACTGGCCTTGAATTCACAGATCCTCCTGCCTCAGCCTCCCAAGGGTGGGATTACAGGTGTGTACCACCATGCCAGGCAAGAGAGTAAATTTTGTGTTTTCACCATAAAAATTAAAGTATATGAAGTAATGCATCTATTAATTAGCTAGATGTAGCCATTCACACATATATTGTATATAAAATTTCAAAACTAGATGTGTATAAACATATATATATTTTGTCAATTAAAATATTAATTTAGGAGCTGGGGAATAACTCAAAGGAGATTTCCATGCACAAGGCCCTGTGTTCAATTCCCAGCACCCCCCCCAAATAAAAGCAAAACAAAAAACTCCCAAAATTCAATCCACACAAAAATTTTTCAATTAAGGAACAGTTTTTATTAATAGGAAAAAATACAAGCAAATTCTTGAAAAGTTTGAAAAATCACAGAAAGTATAGTGACTGAAATAAAACATAATCTACAACCCTAACAACCAGTTTTGTTAATACTTAGGCGTATTTTTTGCCACTTTTCCTCTATGAGCAAAATACATTTAAATAACATCCCCAATTTAATTTCCATAAATTTATATCTGTGAAGAATTCTGCATCTGAGAGACAAAATTGTTGCTAAAGAACTCTTCTGGATTTGGCAAACTGGTCAGGTGAATTAGGTAGTTTTTTCTGAACTAATGTGACTGCAAAATAAGTTTAGTGACCTAGAGTTTTCTCTTTGCAAAGTTTTGTTTTTTGTTTACTTTTGCAGAGATCTGAGCATAGTCAGGTGTCCTTACTAAATGTAAGGATGGTAACTTACTGCAGAAAGGAGTCCTCTACACTAATTCTTCCTCAGTGTAATTTTAAATTTGATGCTGTAAATCCAATTCATTTAATTTTAGTATTTTTAGATTCTCGTTTTTGAATTTTAGATTATTTGTTTTTAATCATTGACACTTCATAGAACTCTTTTGCAATAATAACTTTGGTCATGTTTTGTGTTGTTTATAAATTTTCTTTTTTTAGAGCCAGGGATTTAGCTCAGTGGTTCTGCCACCTGCCTCGCAAGCATAAGGACCTGAGTTCAATCCCCGGTACTAAAAAAAAGAAATCCCAATAAATTTTCTGTTTCTGTTTTTGTATTGTTTTGTTTTGTTTTTTTTTTTTTTTTTTTTTTTTTTATTTTTTTTTCTTTTTTTTTTTTTTTTTTTTTTTTGGTACCAGGGATTGAACTCAGGTCCTTGCGCTTGCAAGGCAGGCCACCAAACCGCTGAGCTAAATCCCTGGCCCTTGTTTTTGTTTTTTGAGACAGAATCTCACTACATAGTCCAGACTGGCCTCAAATTCATGGCAATCCTCTTGCCTCAGCCTCCTAAGTGCTGGGATTACAGGCGTGTGCTGCTCTTGGCCGCGTACAAATTTTCTGTTCCATACACCTTATCCATTTATCATTTACAAGTTTCTTACAATATACAAGCAGTGATTGAAAAAAACAGTGACTACATTTTTAAAAGTTATTACAGTAAAAGACACATTGCCATTAATCCTCCACCAAAAATATTTCCCCTCATTTCAAATACAACTATTTTGTCGTTCTCACCACTTTGTGAAGCAGTTCTGGGTTTCTCGTGTCTTTACAAGGTGTAATGAAAAATACAGTTAATGCTACACTGAGTGCCACCCAGTGGAAAGGCCGGCTCGTAAAAACATTGCAGTGTGTCCCCAGCCACCTTATTCACTGGATCTGTGCCGGACGATCTGTGACTCTTCCCCGAAGCCAAAATGACCAGGAAAGGTAGAGTTTGAAATGATTTAAGAGAGTGAGGCAGCGGTGACAGCACAGCTACAAACACTCACAAAAGAGGACGTCCAGAACTGCTCCACAAAGTGGCCAGGAGGTGGGGATAAGTGTGTTCTGAGTGAGGGAGGGTATTTGGAGGGGGATTGGTAGCAGTGTGCCTTTTATTGTAATAAATTTTGTTTTAGCTTAACACACGCCATATTTTCCTTATCACATCTCCTATGTTAAAAAAAGGTGTAAACTAAAATTTTGTTTTGCCAAGCTTGTTCTAGGTTTTTTTTTGTCTGATTACCTTTACATTTTGTTTATTTTAACATATTAAGCTCTAGTGTTTTTAGAGCCAATCTATTTTTTCACACATTCCTTTGCACATTAACTAGAAAGCTTTCTTTCATTTTGAAATTTAATAAATATTGTTAAGTATATAAATAGCCAGTTCCACTTTCTTGTCATTTTAATGGCTCAGTTTAAAAATACATACCTCCTAAATCCCTTTGGAATTTCTTTTGTTATCTAGTATCTGTGTCTAAATTGTTTTCTCTTTCCTTACGGGTAGCTGACCCATTCTCCTCTTTGCAACTTTTCTCAAATAATGTTTTCTCTTCTTCTACCTGACTTGTGACCACTTTCGGATACAAGTATTGTACACACTGGCATATTTTTAAGCCTACTCTATTTTTTTTTTTTTGAGGGGCTACTGGGGATCAAATCTACTCTGTTCTTTAAAAGCTCTAGTCAACAACTACCTCATCACAATTCCTTCCCAAACATCTTTTTGCTTCTTTATTCTTATTATCCCCTCCCAAAAAAATTTAGTAGACTCTTGAGTTTAAAAAAATCTCACTGTAAAAAAAAAAAAATCTCACTGTAAATTTTTTTTCTGGTACTGGAAATTGAACTCTGGTACTGGGACCTTGCACTTGCCAGGCAGGTGTGATGCCACTAAGCTAAATCCCCAGCCCCTGTAGTTTTGACTGGAATTATATTGAACCAATAAATTAAGTTTGAAAGTGACTTTTTAAAAGTGTCATAGCTTCACAGTTTGAAACATCCTACATCCTTTTTGACTATCAGTAAATTTTTGTTATTTTCATCAGAATAATTTTCATAGAGTCAAGACTATTTAGATATTTTTATTGTGGTGGTTGCTAATCTCATGCGATTTTCTCCCATTTTGTTTTCTGATCATTGCGAGTATAGTTGAAGAAGGGACTCAAATTTTAGACTATTTGTCACAGCCACGGGACTTATGGAACAGACTTTGGTTCCAGTACTTTCCCATAGAATTTTTAGTTATAAAATCACATAATTTTCAAGTAAAGATGGATTTGATTTTCCCTTGCCCAGAACTATATACTTTCATTCTTTAACATATTGCATCAGAGCTCAAGCTCTGCACCAGCCTGCCTGAGCACAAAGCCCCTTACCTCTCTTTGACATCCTGAGCGTGGAAGGCGACTTCTCTGTCTTTATTTTGTCCTCTGTTAGTGTACATAACGGTAGTCCCAAGCTCTCAGAGTCGTGAGCCTTAGATGAGTTGATATATAGAAAAGCAGGGCCAGGGATTTAGCTCAGTGGTGCTGCCGCCTGCCTCGCAAGGGCAAGGTCCTGAGTTTGATTCCTGGTATCGGAACTGCCACATAGTGCCTGCCACATAGAACATGTTTAATAAATATTCTGTTCCCTTCTAGTTATGATTAGAGGTTGGAGGAACCTCCAACTTCCAGGAATTAGAACTTCTCAGACTCGTTTCTTCAAGGTGTGGCATCACACAGCCTGTTTCTTGGACAGCTTCTGAAATATTTTGCCACGTAGTAAGATACTTACTGGTGCAAGATGGATATTCTTTATTACAGGAAGAAACCATTCTCACGCTTTTGTTCTATTAATTTCATCAGAAATGAGTGCTTGACTTTATCAAGTGCTTTTGTGCACTTTGCCTATATTATAGGACTCAAGAGGCAGGGGCCTGGGGCAGTCACGATGTGGGCTTTGGTCAGACAGTCTTTGGAACATGATTCTTCCTGCAGGGTCTGTCAGAGCTTCGATCCCTCACCTATGAAGGGTGCTCGTGTGCACTCCTGCAGAGTGAGAGGGACGAAGTGTGGGGAGAACGCCCAGGAGTGGCTTTCATTCCCGTCACAGTTGATTTTGTCCACATACCCAGGCTAATTTCTTCGTAAGTTTAAGTGAGATGAGCCCAGAGAGTTTCCCATGTTTTTCTGCTCCCTAACTTCATTTATGTTTTGTAAGAATTATTTACTCTTTAAAATTTTGAAATAATTCATTTGCAAAACCATTTGGAACAGATTTGGGGTGTGACAACTCTATTATGTTTTGTATTGGTTTTTTTTTTTTGGTACCAGGGATCGAACTAGGGGCCTTGCACTTGTGAGACAGGTGGCAGAACTGAGCTAAATACCTGGCCCAAATTTTAAAATAAGAATATCTATCATTTACTATGTACTTCGTACTACATTCCAAACGTGATAAGAATTATTTTACACACTTTATCATTCTCAGAAGCAAGTATCATTTCTATTTTCCTTATTTAATCCTGAATTGCTAAATTCGCCAGGCTGGGCTCAAACTTGGAACCCTCCTGCCTCAGCCTGCCAGGGTGTTGGGATTACCGGTTTGTACCACCATGCCAAATAGTTCCTATCGTGCATATAAGGAGACTGAAGCTTTGAGAAGTTAAATAGGATCATGCAAATATTCTTTACCAAGCTTCATTCTTATTGGTCTGATCTGGTTTGGGTGTTTTCTGTCCTTATGAAATCAGTTTCGCTAATTCATATATGCTAGGAAAATATTGCTTTTTATTGAGATTTCAGCAATCTTAGTAGTCTCACAATTTTTTACCTCTCCTGTTTCTGTGGCGAAATTCCCTGACTTATTTGCAATGCATGCTTTTCTTGGTCATTTAAAACTACATATTTAATCAGGGAGAAAAGCATCGTAAGGTGGAGGGTAGGAGAAGGTGACGATACCATGCAGTAGCGTGAAGATCGTTTTCTCCAGAAGTCTTCCGTTTCCACCTATTTTTGTTTTCCTTTTGCTTCTCCCCCACATCAACATTTAAAGAGGAAAACACTGTGGGGCTAGAAAGAGGCTTAGGAACACTGTTGCGCTTCCTAATTCACTTCTGCCTGTCCCCGGCCAGGTGGTTCGCAGATGGCAGAGCCAGAGGAGCCAGGCCCCACCAGACTGTTCTGGTTTTTTTCTGTTCTGCCAAGGTTAGCTTTAGAGACAATGCATTAATTTTAAAAGATTGATAGTCAGTGAAAGGGTTGTGATTCCTTTAATCCGTATGATTTTCATAGGATGTCTCTACTACGACCCCATTTTAAGCCATTCTTTGTAGAATTCAGCCAGCCAGACAAAACGAGGATCAGGCAGAAAGGGGACCTCTTCTTCTTCCACCTCTGACACTGGGCTGCACCACGGGGAGGGCCGTGAGAATAACATAATTACCTGACACGGGTCGCTTCCCACTTGTCTGGGGCACACACGTGCACGTGTGTGTGTGTGTGTGTGCGTGCATGCGTGTGTGTAAATGAGCAGAAGTTCCTGCCCACTGCCTCCTCAGCAGTTTGCAATTAGACCTCAAGAAACAACCTGCTCATGGCAGTTAGGGGGCACTTGCCACTTCAATAACGACATCTGTCATCATTTTCCCACCTCATCCTGTTCTGCATCTTATCTCCAAGCTATATTCAAAACAAATGTCCACATTTCCTGAAATAGAACAACCCATCTTTTGGGCCATGCAGAAATCGAGCCCAGGGCCTTGCACATGGCAAGCAAGAGTTTTACCCTGAGCTTCACCCTCAGGCTCCCCCGACAAGCTAACTTCTCGTAACTCTACCCTGCGCACCATCACGGTGGGAAGTTTTCAGAGTTGAGCCGTCCCTAACAATTATCAAGCCCTTCCCGTGTGCCTGGCATTGTGCACATCTACACATAGCATAAATCCCTGGGCCACCCAGGAACTCTGTGAGGCCAACATTGCCATTGAGGTGCTGTGAAGTTCCACGATTTACATCTAGAAGGGGACAGAACTGGGATCTGTATTTCGGTCTCCTAACTATTCCACTATGTACCGCTCTCGTTTGACATAACTGTTTTACGTCATTGGCCAGTAAAATGCTAGCGTCATACTAAAACGGTAGAAGGAAGTTTAGGGAATATAGCCAAAATAAGGTATTAGTTTTAAAATAGTGGGACATTTATTGCACACAGAGGTTTTCAAGAGGGAGAAAGCTCTCTCCTTCAAGGGGGCATTTAGAAACCTGGGGGTCGTTTGTGGTCGTCTCAGTTGTTAGGCTGACCCGTCACCTTGGGGGTTCCAGAATGCCCTACATCCCGTGGGTACATGACAGTGCTAGATGGCAAGGGCTTGTGGAGTTCCGTGTGTCAGACGCACTGAGAAACACGGGAAGAGTGGAGTGCAGTCTGCCCTCCCTGTCTGCAGGTTCTGTGATTGTGGATTCAAGCAACTGCAAATAGAAAACATTCAAATCACAAATAGTGTCTGTCCTGAAACATGTGCAGACTATTTTTGCCTTGTCATTTTTCCCCAAATAGCCTAATAGAACGACCACCTTCTTTCCCTAGAAATAAAACTTAGCTGGAAAATAATCAGCCTTGGAATCTAGAGATCAGAGAAGCCAGCCCGGTCAGCCTGCCCACCCTCACATGCCAAAGTAGATAGGACTCTGGGAGAGATGCTGCTGGGGCCGGGGGTGGGGATGGTCTGTGTCCACCTGAGTGGAACGCACAGGCAGACGAGTGTGGGTGCTCAGGGAAAAGTGTCCTGACTGACCACGTAGGACGCCGGTGGACGGAGTGGACGTGCTCTGCACCCAGCCTCCTGAGCAGGGAGATGGCTGGACACCAGAGGACAAACGTAACGTGTGCTAAAGGAGAGTCACCAAAAGGAAAAAAATCCCCACGCTTTCACTGAAAGCAACTTGGTCGTGCAAGGCCGCGACCCATCCTGATGGCCGATGCTGGCAGGAGCTGAGAGGCTCTCTGTGTGCTCCAAAATCATGCCTGAAGAGACTTTACTGACCTTGACAGACAGCAAGAGGTTCATATTGGTTAACACAGGTCTCGCTTTAACTTGGTCTTAAACACCCAGCAGAAAAGAATAACCAAAAGAGGCAGTCAATGAACAGGCACTTGTGATAGAGAGACTTTTGAGGTCCGCCCTCCACCTCCCTACAAGGGGCCAGATCTTCAAGTGGTTAACCAGATAACCCGGTCTCAAAAAAGGCCACAACACCTATGTATAACCACCCCCCACTACCTCCCTGTAAGTATCTCAGACTGTTTATGTGTATGTCCCTTTACCCCGCTACTCCAATTCCCATCCCCGTAGATTTTGGCCTGTCTGTCTCAAATACTGGCAATTTATCCACAGTTCTTGGACCCTTCGCTACGGGTCTCCCGTCCCCCACACAAACCGCTAACCTGACCTGCACGGGGCAAAATGGCAACATCACTTGCCTTGCTTGCCCCCTCTTCATCTCAGAAGAGCGCCCCGTCTGCCTGTCCAGCGGCCTGTGCTTCATACATGTAACCAAGAGGCATTCCGATGCCACAGTCAGTCTGACGTTTTCTGTTACATATCCTTCCTTGGCCCTCTCCTGACCATTTATGCAGAAGCCCAGAAGTCTAAACAAGTTCTCCCACAGACCACAATCAGGACAAGGGCAGCTCCCCAGATTCCAGTCCCCTTCTTAACGGGAGTGGGGGTCCTCACTGGGATGGCTACGGGGACAGCAGGCATCTCTACATCCACACATTTCTATCAGGCCCTGTCCGTAGAGAGTTTGGAAGACATGGATAAAATAGCCAGTCCTTAAATACAGCCCAAGATCAAATAAATTCTCTAGCAGCAGTTGTGCTACAAAATAGAAGGGCCCTTGACGTGCTGACAGTGGCCCGAGGGGGAACGTGCCAGGTGCCAGGTGAAGAATGCTGTGATTTTGTTAACCAGTCAGGGACTGTTAAAGCAAAGGTTAAAGAATTCCAGTAGCGCATTGAAGAGCGAAAGAGATGATGGAATTCTTGGGGAACAGACCAGAGCTATTCCTGGCTTCCCCAAAGAATGCCTCGGCTACTTCCCTTGTTGACCCACTGGCTTGTATATGTCTTTTAATCACGATAGGGCCCTGTCTGTTTCGCTGCTAAAAATTTCTTGCAGGAAAGCATGAGGGCATTTACCAACCAGTCACGGAACTCGTTGTGGCGGGATATCGGCCAGTGAAGCCGGGGGAAGAAGCCCCCACCTACCCCTGCCCCCACCAGACCCAGGTTTAGCTTCAACCTTCGCCCCTTTGTGAGCTTGAAGAAGAGACCTTGGAGACTGACCTTTTCGCTGCCTGTCTTACACCTCGGGATGGGAAATCTGGGGGGAGGAAAGCAGATGAGCCTTGAGCAGCCGAACGGGGGCCCAGAACCGTGAGTTCTTGTCCGTCACCGTCCCCCTGCAGGTGCCCGAGAGGACCCCACTGGCAGCCCTCTCTCTGGTTCCTCACAGACCTCTGCCTGCTGCTCCTGAAAGAGGCTGAACCCCGCTTCCACCGGCAGCTGCGCAGTCAGAGGCTCAGCATGTTGGCAAGGTGAGCGGCCCAGGGCTGTCCGGAGAGGCAGTGGGATCTGCCCTGAGACACACCCACGCCAGATGGGAGCCTCTGGCTGGGCGGGTGGGTTTGCAGGTGTATCAGTGCCTCTGCGCCGCTGGCTTGGACCCTTCTCCTCTCCCCACAGAGCAATGGAGCTCTGGCACGGCCTAGCCATCGCAGCAGTGTCCCTCCTCCTCCAGGCCTGCCTCCTCGCTGTGACTGGTTACCTGCTCAGCCGGCACATAGGTAACAGCCCGGCCCCTCCTGCTCCCCCTCAGAGCCACCCTCAGCCTGCAGTAGATGACACTCCTTTGGAGCCCTTGAGCGCCCCTTGAAAACTGATCTGAGGACCACTGGGCAGCTCAGCGGCCTCCCTCCCCTGTCACTGGGTGGTGGCCGCTCTAACGGTGGGGTTAAAGTTCCGATGTGGAGGCAGGGGCTCCTTCAGCCCGGCCCTGGTTCCTTTCCTTTCTCAGGCAGAAAGGCCTCTGGCAAAGAATGGCCTTGAGTTACAACAGAAGGAAATTCTGGGAGATTTGTTGAGCTTCCTGGGCTGATTCATGGTGCTGAAGCCCTGTCCTGGGAAAGCGTTCCAATTAGGAAAATGGTGCAGCTTTGGCTACGCTGAAGTCAAGGGAGTGGGCACCATGATGTTTTGAGTAAACATGCAGTAGAAGAAGCCCTTTCCATCCCTTTGTTCATCCACCTGTTCATTCATTCCTTTGACACATTTACTGAGCTCTCAGGCACCAGCCAGCCAGGCTACTTGACAAGAAACAAACCAGAGATTCCTGCCCCGTGGAACTTCTTCTACCCCACGGGACAAGCAAGTCAGGAAGTGTCACACACATATGTTAGGTTGTGAGTGCAAGGGAGGAAATACAAAGCCAAGAAGGCAGGCAGTCCCTGAGGCGCGGGAGCCTCCCTGCGAAGGCGGAGGCCGGAGCGAGCTGGGCACACACAGCAGCAGCAGCAGCAGCGCAATGAAGAGGCTCATAGCTGCAACCAGGAGCCCAAGGGGGCAGGAAGCAGGGGGCCGCCACAGAGGAGAGGGCATGAGGTCACAGGCGGGGGTGCTCAGAGGCTGGGTGAGGCTTTCTCAAGCGAGGACAGGAGGCACCACAAGGTTTGGAGCACAGCAGAGCTGAGATTTGGAAGGATGCCTTGGAAGCTGTGGCAGTGGAGGGCGGGCTCCACGGCCTTGGATTGTGGAGGGGCGTCCTAAGCAGCAGCTGTGACCACCTGCGATGTTGCCCTCTCTGCTGCAGCCAGGCAGAGTGAACAGATGCTCAAAGACGTCAGGCTGCAGGCCCAGGGCTCTCGCCCTGCCCACCAGCCCCTGCCAGCTGCCAAGGAGACCACGGAGACCTGGACGGAGAGAAGCACCCCGGCATCCGTACCCCGATACAAGGGTGAGTCAGCGGCGGGGCCTTGTGCTGAACCTACTGCGCCCTGTTGGGAGCCTCCCTGCGGCAGGGCAGACCTGCGCCATCCTTGCTGAGCAGATCTTGAGCCAGGGCACTCACGCCTCGGGAGTCCAGGCCTCACCAGCCTGCCTTCCCCAGAGGGCATCGTCCCGTACATGGGGAAGGCCCCTGGCTTTGTGGGATGCCCACGTGTGAATGACTGCAGGGGCTCGGAGACTCTGCTCTTCCATCCTCCAGCTAAGGGTGGAGCTAGGATTTCCACCACCCCTGCCTGCCCCAGCGTGGCTGCCGCTGGGCACCTGCATCTCGCTCATCTCAGCCGTCTGTTGATGGCTGGTTTCGGAGCTGGCTCCTCCACGGGGACCCTCCTCATGTCTGGGACCTGCTTGGGCACCTGGCCATTTGCATACATACGTGGCCTAGAGATGGTTCCATCTCTAATCCCTTTTGTAAGAAATACCATTCTTCTGGTTTTGTGCATAGACCGTGGGTCTTATTCCAGCCCTGCCCCTGAAGTGCTGGGGACCAAACCCAGGGCCTCCAGCATGCTAGGCATTCTCTCTACCGCTGAGCCACATCCTTAGCCTTGTTTTTTATCTCAAGGTTTGGGAGACCCAAGGGTCGCTATCGAAACTGTGGCTTGCAGTGGGTGCTTCCCCGCCCAAGGTGGCACTTTTTCCACTGGTTTATCTCTCGACTGACTGATTTGAGTTTGCTCCGTCCTGCTGATTTTATCTTTTTGGCTGCGATAAGGCCTGAGAGTCTGGTAACTGGCGAAGGCTGCTTGCAGGCCTCCGGTGTTTCTCAGTATGAGAAGGCACTGGCCTCCTTCTGACCCCCGGCCACAGAGCTTCGCCCAAGCCTGGCCACAATCAGAGACTGTTCAGCAAGCGGGGACCTCAGAAGTCACAGCTCAACACCCTTGCGTACAGAGGACACAAACCAGGGCACAAAGAGATGGGAGCTGCCTGCAGCCTGGAACCCGCGCCTGGGACATGCGGGGCCAGAGCGCTTGGCCCTGGGCCACTTTACCTCAGCTTGTTGCTGCTGGCTTCTCCTGGCGCACGTCCTCCCCGGCACTGGAAAGCCTGTTGTGCTTTGATTAGTTTTAGGCAGAGCTGGTGGAAGCAGCTGGACTCCCTGCCACATCCCTGCCCGACGTCAGAGGCCCTCTTGCCCGCCACCCTTTCTCTGCTCTGCTCTTTCTTCTTCCTCTCCTCAGGTATCTGTATCTGTCCTGCTTCCTCTGTGCTTTCATTCTCCCTTCCGCTGCCTCCACCCTCTCTTGACACCCTCTGGCTTGCTTTGGAAGAAAAACCACTTCCATCTCTCTCCAGGTGAGAGTGACACATCCTCGGACAGCTCGGACAGCTCGGATGGCAGGGACAGCTCACCTCCCACCTGCCAGGTAAGGACAATCACATGATCCCAGCCTCCATGTGCAGCCTGGGGCCCCTGCCGTGAAGCAGGGAACTCAAGCCACACCAAAGAAAGGAGAGCCTGGCCCAGCTTACAGCCTCCCCGGGAGGGCGTCGTGCCCCCCACATTCCCTTATCTGGGCGGCCCTGGACCTCCTAAGCAGAGCGGGCTGTTCAGACTGTGAAAGTGCAGACCCCCGTCATGAGGCCAAGTCTGCGCTGGATCCTGCCCCGAGTCTGCATCTTCCCTTCCCACCCACTAAATCCCACCCTCGCGTCCTGGAACCCCTTTCCTGCAGAAAGTGGGACACAGCCATTAGCAGCAGAGCCCTGGCCTTGCTCTCAGACACAGCCCCCGGGTTCCCCACCAAGCCTCAGCGAGCCTCTCCGAGCCAGAGCTCAGTCCTGGGGCCCCGCTCCTCCGAGCACGGCGAGCTCCTTGTCCCACACGCCTCTGCTTTCTCCCCAGGTCAGCAAGGGTGTGAATTACACGCAAGTGGTCTTCTCGACCCCTGGAGGTCTAAGCAGGGGATCTGCCCTGGACTATGAGAACATGAAGGACACCACAGACTATGTCAATGTCAACCCAAAAAGCCCCAAGCCTAATTCCTGGACTTTTTCAAACCCTGCCGTCTCTGAGCCGGTGGAGTACACTCAAGTGGTTATATGAATTCTAGGTTTTTTTTTTAAAAAAAATAAGGTACAATTCTCTATTGATTCTTGCATAATAATTCCTTTAAACTAAAAAAAATATGTATAGGGGAAAAAAAGGTCTGGGCCCCAACAAGAAGGCTCCAGACCAGATGTTAGGAAGAACTCGCAAGCAAGGTTTGAAAACCTTGGCAACTACAGGAGAGAAAAGGGGGAGGTCTTTATAAAAGTTTTAATCAGCGCCAGTGAAGTTCCCTTTGGTGATCTTAAGGTTAAATGACTTCTTTTTGAGTTCTTTAATTATTTGCAATAAATACTTTTCTTAACGTTTTTAAGTAGAGTTGCAGTACTGGTTCCTCTTCTCCTCTTGCCTAATCCTGCATGTTGGCCCTTTTATCAGTGATGAATTTTTGCTGAATAATCCTGCTTTGCCTTCAGAACTTCAGATAACTCACTTACAAAGCCTATCACCAATCTGTCTTTGAGGTGGTGATTTTTTTTTTTTTATAAACAAAAATGACAAAGAGAATCCTAGTCAGTATCAGCTGGCATCACAATCGGTTATTCCAAGGAAAATATTTCAAATTTTAATACAACCAAATTCAATATCCATTCCTGGGTTGTTGTTTTTTTTTTTGTTTTTTTTTTTAACCAATTGTGAATAAAAAGATCCTTCTTGACTTGATTAGGAATTGTTTATTCCAAATCAGCAGATAGCATATATTTAAGTATAAGATCCTAGACACGGTCCCGTTAAAACAGGAGTGAAGTATGACTGTACACAAGCCCGCTGTTGCCTTATTGTCCCACACTGCTCAAGTGCAGAAGTTCTTATCAGTGCATTAAACAGCAAGCCGGGCACAGTGGTGCATGCTTATAATCCCAGTCATGCAGAAAGCCGAGGTAGGAGGATCACTAGAATCCTAGAGTCTGAGACCAGCCCAGACAACAGTAGTGAGACCCATCTCAAAAACAAATAAAACTAAATAATCAAGAGCTGTCATTACTGAAAGGAGGACAAATTGTTCGTTGCAGATACCCTAGCCCTAGAAAGCTACTGGGACTTACAATATTGATAATGCTTAGTACGCAGTGATTAGAAATACATTTTTTCCAAAAGCAAAGTAAGACATGAAATGCAAAAAAAGGTTCATGATAGGTAAGCAACCGCACCCCCAAAAATAAAACCTTGGGAACATTCCTGGCCAAATCCAAATCCAGATCCGTGCTGCAAGGGTCTCAGAGAGCTCCATAGCTGTGCCCCATCTGCCAGCTGTAGGTGACATCTGTGCCCTGGGGCTGTGAGCCACTGGTGGCCTTCACCTGCCCAGTCTTCTTCTCCCAGCTCTGGTTTGGATTTCAGCATCTGGAAAATTCTGCCCGCCTATTTGCCCTCACCACCACCACTACCTTTCAGCTACCATTGTTACTTCCCCGCTTGAAAGTTTTCACTTAAGGGAGAAAGAATGACCAGGGAGCCAGAACAAGGAGTAAACATTAATAATAATAGCGCTGTCCTTGCAGCAAGAAATGAAATTCTACTTCCTGTTGATCTAAGGCTAAAGAAATTCAAGAGTGTGCTGAAAAGGGTTAGACAAGTTCCACCCAAGAGAGAGTGTGGGGACATTGCCACAGCTGCTGCGCAGGGCAGCAGGGGCCGAGAGGAGAGTTAAAGCCTGATGGGAACACTTGGCCATCGGAGATCATCAGCATGGAGGTAAGACACTTGTGACCTAGTGCGGGGACAGGAAAGAACCGGAGAACATGTACAGAACAGCAGGTAACAGGGGGATCAATACCGGGAAATGATTAGGCAGACTTATGCAGAAATCTTCCAGTTAGAGGTTATTTTAACTGTGGCATCGAAAGGAGTGTGGAAAGTCATCCCTCCTTATAGAAAAGGCAGGAGGAAAGCAAACAGGCCTGCCGCAGTGCAGACTCCCAGGAACCCTGGAGGGCTGTCCGGGCTTGAACAGTGTGCAGAAAAGTCTATCTGGACTCAGAGCATGCCGGTGCTCAGGAGCAGGGAGTGGATGCCAGAGAGTCCGGGGCTGTAGGGTGCCACAGACTACCTGAGTGAGGTCCCTGATGACAGCATTTTGTAGCAAACCCGACACAGAGGGCAACACTAGCAGCCACCCTACTGTTTATCAGGTGCAGGCACTCGGCGAGCACTGTTTAAAAATTGCATTGATTGAGAACGTGACTTGACCACACGACTCCCACAGTTTCGAGGTTCCAAGGTGCAGATGACTCCTCAGATGCTGTGAAGAGGAAAGTGGGGCTGATTTTGCCTCCTAAGGGTTTTGAGCTAATAAGCTGATGATGCGGGCTAGCTAACAATTTAAACAACAGTAGTTCCCGGTATCTGTGGGAGACACTTCCACGACGCCCAGTAGTTGCCTAAAACTATGGACAGTACCAAAGCCTGTGTGTGCTATTTTTTCCTATATATCCATATATACCTATGAAAAGTTTAATTTATAAATTAGTGAGAAATTAACAATAGGAATCTCTAATTAAACAATTTTAACAATGTACTATAATAAGTTATGTGGCAAAGGTCTCTCTCACGCATGTGACACTGTGACAGTTAATCTGATAACCAGGGCAGCTACTGAGTGACTACTGGGTGGGTAGCATATATAGCATGGATACACTGGACAGAGACATGATCCATGTTGCAGACAGGAGAGAGCAGGATGGTGCAGGCTTTCATCACACTACTCATGAAGGTGAGCAATTTAAAATTATGAACTATGAATAATTATAATAATTTAGAACTTATGAATTAGGGAGGACCACTGTAATCCTTGAAGCCATCTCCAGCCATGTTGCTGCAATAAAATGCCCTGCATTTCTAATATTTCCATGCATTTAGAGGATTGGCTCCATACATCTATGTATAGTTGCCTGGATATGTAATCTCCTTTTGAGGAACAGTTTCCAGTTTGATGAAGTTATGTTTTGCCATGTTACTTATCACTGGTTTCTCCAGGGAACCACTGTGCTGATCCACTCTGGATTTCCCCAGGGGTGAGGACTGGATAAAAATCTCCCCAAATTACCTGATAATAAGACAGAAACTAATTTGCTAGTGCCAACCAGTAGATGGTTGATTAACTGCCATCAGTGATCTGGGAATCTAGACCACAGTGAATGTGACTTGTCTTTAATGAATTTTTGGGGGGCGGGGTACTGTGGATTGAACTCACGTCCTTGAGCTTGCAAGGCAGGCAGTGGAACCACTGAGCTAAATCCCCGGCCCTTGTCTTTAGTGAATTCCTAAAGAGAACAAGCACTGATATGGGGGCTGTACCACAATTCCCTGTCTTCTTAACCACCCGGACCTACTTGGGTGATGAGGGGCTATGTTATGTTCAACTTCATTAGGGATTTTGCTCCAGGGATCAAGATCACTGGGCTCAGAGGGACTCTCAAAAGACACATTCCCTCCTTCTCTAATCCAGGACACAGAAAAGCAGCTCTGGCTCATCTGGCTTTCTGAGACTCACACACAAGTCTCGCTGCCTTTCAGGCTGGAATTGCTACCCTCCATCCTTCATTCTGCTCGGCCCCTCCTGTTCTTTGTCCTTGCCAAGTACACCAGCTTCAAGAGAAGGAAGCAGTGTCTGGGTATCTCAGGAGAGCTGTGTCAAATGAGGGACTATGACTCTGTAAGAGGAAGGCTCCAGGCCCCGCAGGAGAGGTGGAGTGTACACGATGAATATCGGCTTATTTGGCAGGAGAAGGGGCTTCATCCTGATTCTTAGCCAAAGCCGCCCAGTCCACCCTGGGCCGACAGTGTGGCACTTTTAGCTCTACACTGCCACCTTGTGGCCCCAGAGCAAACTTGGAGACCCTTCATGTTTCCCATTTGAGTCAGACTCGGCTCTGGAGAAGGGGTCCCACCCCACCCCCCTTGCTCAGGAAGATCACAATTTAATTTATCTTATTCAACCCACTACCATTGGCCCTAGGACACAAGCCCACAAATTTCCTGGATGTTAAATAATTTTATTGATCCATTTCAACCACGTCTCGGGGTTCCTCACCCAGGAGCGAACTGCTGCTGCCTGGGCTGAATCTGTAGCCCCTTGACAGAGAAAAATGCCCTATTTATACACAAAACACAGCGCCTTCTGCACCAAACAACATGCAAAGCCATTCTGAGGAGCCCGTGTTCAACTGACAGACCCCAGCCCCCACCACCCTCTCTGCCCTGTCCGCCCCTCATTCCTCTCCTACAAGAGTTGGAAGGGGGCAAACCACTGTACAGTCCACAGGGTGGGATGGACATCGGAGCTGAGCCCGGCCCGGGGGTGCCTTCGCGCGGTTCTGCCAGGGGTAGCTGTCTGAAATGGGACCAACACGGAGCCGCCTCTGGCTTCTCTCCGGGCCTCCCTTCTTCCCCTCAGGCCTGCCCACTGGCCCAGAATGTCCACAGGAGCTTCCCACTGTGCTGCGAACGCTGTCATCCTTAGATCCAAACAAGACCCAGCATCCCCTCCAGGAGCTCCCCAGAATAAACTCCCTGGGCCGGAAGCCCTGCATCAGACACATCATGGGGCAGAATCAGCTCTCTGAAAGGGCAAGTACAGCCCTGTGTGGGAGGAACACGGGCCCTCAAAGCCACCCCACAAGTAAACTCCCCTGTGCAGTACAAAGCAGAGAATACAGCAGCAGGAAGATGGGGTGCGACCGAAGGGAAAGATGAGATAAAAGAGCTTTAGTCAACCTTGATCCTGGACTTTAGCTTTTCCTCCCTGAACTACAGACTCCTGTAGGCCCCGGGCCTTGGTACCACCCACCAGACAGGCCATTAATGACGCCTCTCTGCCGTCAGTAGAGAGTTCTATAGCCTAGGTCCTAAGTCCTCTGACCAGTGGCATCACTCCTACTTAGTAAAAGAGGGGAGTGCTGCTCAGAGAAATTGGATAACTTGCTAAGACGCAGGCGGAAAAGGTGCAAACCAAGTCTCGAGGGAGCACTAGCGGGGTCCCTTCTACCTCCCAGTCATCACAATGACAAGATGCTTACTTAGTACCCACCTACTACAGAAATTGGTGCCAGGAACTGAGTCCAAAGACAGGGTGTGGGCTGGGGAAGGAGTGGATGGGGAAACTCGGGTAAGCAGGGGACGGAGCTACTTCTGCTCTGGCTGGCTCGGAGGCTCCTGAGTCCCACTCTGCCCGGCAGTGGACAGGGGACAGTGGCTGGGTATTGGGGACGCCTTGAGCAACAGAGCCCAGGGAGGGGAGATGGGGTCCTTTCATCAGCGAGCCGCGGTCCCCGGAGGGACTGGGTCCCGCGCTCCTGCTCTCAGCACTGAAGGCTCAGGATGTTCTACTCCCTCACAACGCTTGGTGCTTTTCTTTTCATGAAGCCTCTGAGAGCTGAGTCGCCCTTAAAGGAGAGTGACCGCCATGTCACCCTTGTGCCCCGAGGTTTCCCTGGGTGGGCAGAGTGAGCTGGGTCCCTCGGACGCTCTTCACTGGAGGAGCGATTCTGTATGTTGGCGAACTCGAGGGGCCACAAACCACCTTTACGTCCACAGCTCTTCCTGACCCCCAGCGGATGGCAAGGAGAAGCCGCCCTCCCTGCCTTTTGGCCAACGCTCTTCCCCCTGGAGATGAGGGGGAGCAGGTCAAGGCCCCAGTTCCACCGCACTCTGCTGTCTCTCTCCAGCCTTGGAGGAGGAGCTGGGATCACAGAGCCGAGGGTGGACGTGGACAGCAGGGCTGTGGCCGGCCCCTTGGTACCAGAACTGAGCGAAAGGGTGGAAACGTCACTGTCGGGGAAAATGCAACAATTCTTCTCAGCTTGTGGGTTAGAACAGCCTCTGCGTTTCTCTACTCGAATATGACTGTCCATTTTGCACAATCGTAAGAGGCCGGAGCTGAGAAAGAGGTTCTTCCCAAGCTAGAGTTGAGGGGCAAATCCTGGGCTCCTGCCTCCGTCCCAGGGCCCAGCGGATTCACAGTGGAAACTCCACCAGGCCCTGGGATCACCGAGCCATTGTCACGGCTTCTCAACGGCGCGTCTTGTCTGTCCAGCAGCCCAGGAGCGGTGGCGAGCCCGTGCCCCCAGACTTCTCCCTGCTCTCAAAGTTACCGCAACTGTTTCTCCTCTTCCGCCCCACACCCATCCCCAGTGGGCGATGCCACCGTGGATGACGAACACTTGTCCCTGCCACCCAGCCTGCGACAGGAGGGACAGGAAGATCTGCTGTCTACCGAGCGCACGTCTCCGCCGTCCATCCCCTTCCAGGGACAGCAGCTGGAGCGGGCGCAGCCTGCGTTCCTGCGTGCTTTTCCTCACTAGACCTCTTCCGGCCGGGCGTGGGGTCGCACCCTGAGAAGCTGAAGCACAGGGATTCCAAGTGTGAACCCAGTCTAGGAAACTTAGCAACTTAATGAGACCTTGTTAAAAAAAAAAAAAGGACTGGGATGTAGCTCAGGGCAAAGATCCTGGGTTCAATTTTAACCCCACCCAACAAAATCTCGGGTCCTCTTCAAGGTTTTTCACTTTTCCCTTCTCCCGGTTGGGCTGGGATGCGCTGTTTGGGTTGGAGTGGGGACAAGTGACCAAGGCAGGAGACCTGATCTGGGGTAACCCAAGTTCCTCCCCAGAGCTGCCTCCGGCTGGGCACCCCATCTCCCGGCTGGGTGAGTTCTCAGGACCAGGGTGCTGGGCCTCTGACTCTCCTGACTCTGAGTCTTCACACCAGGGGCGGCTGTGGCACCAAAGGCAGGGACGGCCACTGTGGCCCCTTCGCCTCACACCTGCACCCAGGAAGGAGGGAAGGACCTCCGCTCGCCGTGGGGCAGAGCCAGATGCCGGGCATCTGCCCTAAAAGGTGCTAGTCGCAGTGGTGCCCTCACCACCTTCCCGCTCTGAGAACCTCAGTGACCCTGCAGGCCCAGGCCTCCCGCCCAGGCTGAAGCGAAGGCTGAGGGTGGGCGGGCAGCTGGAGCGGGTCAGCAGCATGGTGCGGCGGCTGGACAGGCTGCCGCTGGAGAGCTGTCTGTGGAGCTGGGGCCCGGCGCCCTGGCAGCAGGCCAGACCGCGCAGGCACCGTGGCAGCAGGCGGCGGTTGAAACCCAGGTAGATCCAGGGGTTGCAGCAGCTGCTGAGGTTGCCCAGGAGCATGGAGATGGTGAAAGCCACATTGGTGGAATCTAGCAAAAGAGAGGCACAGGAAACCCCAGGATGACGCGGGAGACAGGCAGCCCTTGCGGGACAGGCGCACACCAGGTCCCAGGGAAGTGAAGGGCTTCGCTAACAGTCAGGATTGCAGCTGTGGCTTGGACCTGGGTCCCGGACTCTAGAGCTTCACCCTGCTGAATTTTTGGTTTGTTTTTATTTTGTAACTACGAGGAAAGGGGAGGAGCTGTTCCAGGTGAATTAAGGTTACACGTTGTCAGGACTAGAACCAGCCCACATGGGAGAAACTGGTTGTGTTCTAGAATCTAGACCACGAATCCCCAAACAGATTCAGACCCAGGGTGAGACACATCTATCAAACACTCAGAAAAAGTAACCAAGGTCCAGTCCCTTGGACCCCTCCAATGTCATAGATCGTGGCCTTGCATTACTGTCTGGATTCTGTCCTCCCTCGCCTTTGGGGCAATCCACCCATCCTGTCAGTGTCACTGAACACGTGAGCACTTGTTCACTTCTAGATCCAGGGTTCTGGGCAGGATCGTGGGGTTGGAAGAGACAGGAGACCTGGGCTGTACTCCGCATTTTGCCATTCCCCGCTGTGTGGCCTCGGGCAAGTCAAGGCCCCTCTCTGAGCCTGTTTCCTCACTGATATAAGGAAGCGCTGGAGTGGACTGACCGGTAGTAACTGTTAAGCACATCCTGGTGCGGAAGGGAGGGCGTCAAGAGCCCGTTCCTGGGCCACAGACTGTCATCCAACCCGGATGGTCTGAAAATCCCTCTTGGTTCTGTCATCCTTTGATCCCAGTTCTAGAAAACCGGAAGTTGTTTGGGCAAACCTGCCCCTGCACCGGTGTCACGCAGTGCTTTAAAACTGTCGCACAGGTCACCAGAATGGAAAAGTCAGGACGACGCATGGCACTGGTGGGCTAGGTGGAAACTGCTACTCCAGTCATTTGGGACGGCGCTACAGTCTGAAAGTCTGTCTCCTGGAATGTCTGCTAGAAATGTCACCCCAAAGTCACTTGGAGCCATTGGGAGGTGACCAAGTCATGGGGCTGTGACCTCCTGAGGGTAACCGTGGAGTAATGCATTTTGTTGTAAAGGCAAATCTGACTGTCTGGGTTCCCTCCTCCACGAGACACCCTGCACCACCCCAGGACTCTGCAGAACCCCATCCAGCTTCAGAACCTCACCAGCTGCAGCCCCTTGGCCTGGGACTTCCTCGCCTCCAGAACAGTAAGAAATACAGTTCTTACTTTATAAATTACCCAATCTTGGATAGTCTGTTATAGCAACAGAAAATGACCAGTAAGCACCCATTTTCTTAACTGCTTCACCCCTCTGTCACTGGCCCAGCTGAGGCTACAGGCACAGTAGCTCCTGCTGCGACCTTCGCCCTGACTCCCCTGTCTTCTCTCCCCCACCACCCCACATGGGCCACACACTTGCCTTCACCGGGGGCGGTCTCGTCCCACACAGACCACATCTGGACACTGAAGAAGGGCGCCCAGCAAGCGACGTAGGCCAGCACAATGACGAGGGTCATGGTCACGGTGCGGATCCTGGCCCGAGAGAGGGTGCCGGTGCTGCTGACATGGGACAGCAGCCCCTGGGTGGCTGCACTGGGGGCGGAGGGTAAGGGCTTGCACCATGTCCCCCGGCTGCTTCTTTCCACCCTCCCGGCCATCATCTTGACATTCAGGTTCTTGCTGATCTCCCTGCAGATGAGGCTGTAGCACGCTGTGAGCATGGCCACGGGCAGCACAAAGATGGCCATGGTGTTCCACGTGATGTAGGCCCGGGGCCCCCAGGGGAAGCGGAAGTCAGCCCAGCAGTCCAGCACCCCCGATCCCTGGATCACCTCCCGTAAGGAGAAGATGAAGACTTGAGGGAGGCTGAGGATGGCGGCCAGCAGCCAAGGGGTGGCGACCAGCAGGTAGGTGGACTGGCTGGGCCACTGGAGGCTGCGCAGCGGGTGACAGACAGCCAGGTATCGGTCCAGGGTCATGGCCAGCAGCATGTAAGTGGAGGCAAACATGCTGAGCACCTGCAGGTATCTGATGGCCCGGCAGAGGAGGTCGGGGCCCTGGAAGCGGTAGGTGATATCCCAGAGCAGCTGGGGCAGCACCTGGAAGAGGGCCACGCCCAGGTCGGTCAGGGCCAGGTGCAGCATGAACAGGTGCATGCGGGACCGCTTCCGGCCTGGCAGGCCCAGGATCAGCAGCACGGCCAGGTTGCCCCCTGCAGCCAGCGCCAGGACGGTGGTCAGGATGCCAACTTCCACCTTGGCCAGCTCTTCTTCCCGGCCGAGCCAGGGTGTGGTGGCATTGAGGGCAGAGAGGGTGCCTTGTGGGGTGCGAACGGTAGCCCTTGAGGGCTCAAAATCCATGGTGAAGGTCTGCTGGGAGGGAGGAGAAGGATGGAGAGCCATGGTCGCAAGTGGAGGGGTTGATGGGGAGATGGAAGGAGGAGAGAGAGAGGTGACACCAGGGAACAGGCTTGAAAGCGCTAGCAGAGGGTTCAGAAGGACGGGGACAGAGCCGAGGAGAGGGAACAGAACAAGGAGGGAGGAAATGGAGCCGCGTCCTAGGTGGAAGCAGGCAACCCCCAGGGGAAAGGCGGAGCAGGCCCGAGAGCGGGAGCCGAGGAGGCCAGGCTGTGTGGACCAATGAGGCTTCCGGAGAGGCGGGAGAGCCAGGCCCGCTGCCACCGCTCCAGATCGACCCCCAGTTCGCTTCCTCCAAACTTTTCTGGGCGTGCAGAGCGGAGCCCGCAGGAAAGCCCGGACCGTGGCGTCGCCCTCGCCGGCCCTGGCAGCGCCGGCTTTTATGCGGGGTGAGGCTCTGGAGGGTTGGTGGGCCCGAGGAAGGGGCTGCTGGCCTCATGTCCTGACTGCCGGGTGCAGCTCTGTGCTGGGCTGTTTCATGACCTTTGAACTAAGACGAGGCTGAGAGATGATCGAGGGGG
>NW_022900923.1:44251767-44288047 GCF_012274545.1 Fukomys damarensis
GGTTCTTTAGAGGCCGCGCTGGCGTGGAGACCTCCGGGAAAGCAGGTCTGTGGTGGTGAGAGGGTCTCTGGTTCTGCCTTTCGGCAAACCCGATCCAGCCTCCAGCCCCTTGGCGATGTCCCCGCCACACTCGCAGACCGCAGACCGCATCACTGGTTGGAGGCTCTGCCTCCCGAGCAGCCCACAGACTGCCCGACCTTCCACTGCCTCCCTCTCTGCCTCCCTCCCTCCGACCCTCCCTCTCTCTCTTTCTTTTTGATCTTTTCGAGATAGGGTCTCACTCTGTGGCCGAGGCTGGCCTCAATCTCCTGGAAATCCTCCTGCCTCGGCCATACTAGGATTACAAACACGCACCCCCACGCCCAGTGAGGAGCTTGCTCTTTCTGCGGATCTTCAGTCCGTGCCTGATCATTCCTACATTTATGCAAACGCACTCTAGTACTTAAAAAACAAAGCAAAACAAAACCCTGACCTTCCCTGACCCTCTCTCCAGCTGTTCCATCCAGGGCTGTCTATGCTGGTCTGGGTTTTCTTGCTCCTCCTCATTCATTTCTGGATGTATTTGTTTAATTTTTTTTCTATATAAACTGGGGGTCGAACTCAGGACCTTGTACTTTCGAGGCAGGTGGCGGAACCGCTGAGCTAAATCCCCAGCTTTTGTTTCAGGTTTTATAGAGATATACGCTTTTAAAGTATATAAATGACACCACACCACATGAGCTATTCTGGAACTTGCTTTTTAAAGTCTACATTGTTTTTAAAAATAAAATTGTATGTATTTTTAAAAATAAATTCTCTTATTTTTGAGCTCTGTGTATACAAATACACGGGAGAGCTGGCATTCATTTTAACGACTGCACAATACTGGAGCATGTGAATATATGCATTTTATTTATCCAGAGCTAGGCTACTTCCAGCTTTTAACCCGATATTTGTTTTTTTTATATAGGTATATACATTTTTTGGGTTGACAGATAATAAACCACAATTTATAGGTATAATATGATTCAATTTATGTTCACAATTTCTTTTAAATGCTATAATAAATGTTTTTAAATATAGCCATGAGTCTGTGTCAGAGTTTTATCAGAAATGTATAGCTAGAAGTGTGCAGTGAGTGTAAGCTCTGTTGGGTCACACAGTGTATGAACTCGACAGGCCATATCCTACATTTCTATCTCTAAATTAGTTTTCCTACATTTTAGTTTCCCAACACTCTCAAAGTGATATTTTAAAATTTTTACCAGTATGTTAGGTATGAACTAGCATCTCATATTGCTTTTCTAGTTCTCTGATTATAAATTAGTGTGGGTATTTTTCCTCAGGGTTCCTCAGTTGGATTTCCTCTTCTATGAATTACTCCTATCCTCTGCACAACTTATTAGGCCGTTGTTCTTTACACTGTATAAAATCTTTTCATACATTCTGATGGGACTGTTCTATCCTCATATTTTGCAGGTATCTTCTCCAGTCCTGGAACTGAGGACCTTGTACTTATGAGGCAGGCTTAGCGCCATTGAGCTACATCCCTGGCCTTGCTTATGTTTAACTTTATACGAATCATTTACCATACAGAAAAGTTTGATTCTGATGTAATCAGTGCTTTCTCTTATCAATTTTGTATCTTCTGTTTTCTATCTTGAGAATACAGATATTTCCCCCTAACAGATTTAATTTTTAGTTTTCATGCTTATGTCTCAAATTCATCTGGTATTTAGATTTGAGTATGTGTGAGGTAATTATCAACCTTGTTTTTCTCCCACATGGGAAAATAATCACTCTATTTATTAAATAGTCCACTGTTACCTGACTATTACCTACTCAATATAGCAAGTTTCCAAATTTGTTTGAGACTCTTTTTGGATCTCTGGTATGTTTCACTGGTTTATTTTTCTATCCCTAATCTAGATTTCACTATTTTAGTCACCACAGCTTTATAATGAAACTTAATGTGTAGTAAAAGCAAAACAAACAAAAAACCCAGGCCTCTGCCTTATTCTTTTCAAAATGTTTCTCAGAATTTTGAAATTGCAAATTTTAATATCTGTTTGGCTAGTCCCTCAAAGACTTCTGTTGAATTTTTAGTTGGAAACATTGAATTTAGAGATTAATTGGAGAGAATAAACATTTATGATTTTATTTAGGTCTCCTATGTCCTTCAATAATGTTTTATAACTTTTATAACATTTTATAAACATCTCCCCCTTGTGATGGAGTGGATCCACTTTGCTGACAGTCTCTGTTGCCATTAGACATTTAATCCTGTTCTCCTGTATTTTCTAATACTAATTGATCATTGCCCACATATGGAACCATATTGATGTTTGTACCTTGCTGTTTGTCTGCAGTTTGTAATTTATTTTTAATTACTTATGCATACAATATTGTCTGCAAACAGTAATTTTTGGTCTTTTGTTCCCAATTTATTTCTTGTAGTCCTTTTTCTTGTCTTCATGAAAATTCTAAGACTCCATTACAGTTTTGAAGAGCAGGAATCATGGATGTTTCCAAGTTTAATGATAATGTATGTGAAGTTCCACTAGTAACTACTATGTATATGGCAGGTCTTGATTTTTCAATCTTTAAAACAGACTTACTTTTCATACGTATATGTTATAGTAAAATGATTCTGTAGTAATGATTGTGAAAAAAACGAATCTCTCCTTACCACCTCCACTTTCCATCTCCCTAGAGGTAACCATTTTCTTTCATTTTTAAGTTTTTGTTGAAGAAGAACGTCACCATATACAGAAATAGAGAGGGTAACATAAGGAAAGCCCATGTCTCTATCACCCAGCATTTGCAGTTATCAATGGTTAATAATCTTGTTTCTACAATTTTCAACAGGTTGCATAATCCAGATTCAAACAGGTTCTACCTGGGCACTGGTTAATGTGTCTCTTGCATTATTATTTGAAGATTTCATTTCCATCCTTCTGTACCTTCTGGGCCTGGCAGTATGTTTTTTGTTGTTGAATAAACAAGATAGTTTTATCTTGTAGTCTTCCCACCTTGTATATCCTGAGAGTTGCACCCGGTACTCGTGTTTAACAAGTTCCTATCAGATTCTGGTCAGTTGGGGTTTGGGGGGTCAAGAATGCTTTGGGAGTGATATTGGGCACTTTCACCAGGGTTCCTGCTGTCTGATGGTCTTTTTCTGATGTTAGCAGCCATTGATAACTACTGCATAAAGCCGTTATCTCACCAGGGTTGCAAATGATTATATTCCATTATCCTGTCATTGTTCATTAATTAAAATAATTCTATAAAGAGAACAATAACCCCATCAACTACATATATATGTATATATATATGTATGTATATATGTATGTATGTATATACACACACATATCTTTTTTTTTTTTTTTTTTTTTACCAGGGATTGAACTTAGGACCTTGCACTTGAAAAGCAGGTGGTGGAACCACTGAGCTAAATCCCTGGCCCTACTTAGATATTTTTAAACACAATTTGTACAGGAAAGGCAGGATGAATGCTTAATACTTCTCTATTATTAATCAGTTAATTAGTTTCAAAGTAGCAAATCAGTTACCTAGAATTCACCAGTTCATGGATTTAAACATATTTAATGGGTTTCAATCCTTGTAATTACTGTTGTTTTGGTGCTCAACTTGACCCGTCTTTGGCCATTGGACTCTTATTGAAGTGGGCGCCTGAGCCATTTTATGGTGGTGGTGTGCATTTGCAATGAATATTTTTTAAATTGTACTGTACCTATCTTCTATTGAGATATAATTCATATACCCTTGAAAGTATAGTTGTATTAGTTACTGCTTACGAGGGCCAGATGTAGAAAACTCCCATTCGTCTGCCTGTGTGCTGAAGACTGAAGGATCCAGTCTAGGGCTTGGAGCCCACAGCAGTGTTGTAGCTGCTGACAGACGTCCTGTGGGTCTTCAGTAGATGATGGGCAATGTCCCAGGCTTTGTGAGATGTACTCAGTTTCAAATGGTCTTCATATAAAACCTACGCATCTCGTGGGGTTTAGAAAATACAGACTCTATGCCAGCAGGCCACTCAGACAATGTGACGGTCACACACCAGCTGTGTTCTTGTTACATATTTGGGCTGCTGGGCCAGGTGGGGGCTGGTGGCTTGGAGGCTGTGTTTGCTTCAGATTTTCCTGAATTTGTTTCCTCAGGCTCAGACTGCAAGGTTCTGGGGGTGCCTGACCTTGGTCCAGTCTCGTGGACAGTGCCTCAGATGGGAAAGGAACTCACCAAGGGAGGCAAGGATGACAGTCGCATGTGCTCATGAGACTCCCGATGCAGCTCAGCAGGCGACACCCAGATGATCTTCCAGTGCAGGCTTCTCAGGAGATGGACATTAATGAACCGGAAGGACAGATCACACCAAGGAGCCCAGCTGGAGGACACACACAACTGCCACTCCAACGGGGGGCCTTGTAATGCTGTCTAACACTGGGGTGGTGCTCAGTGGGGTGAGCGCAGAAGCAGCACAGGGGTGTGAACACCTACTGGGAGGCGGGAGCTGCTTCCCTGTCACATGGCAAGGAGGCCAGTCTGGAGACGGGAGAGACGTGTGGGTCGAAGCCACCATTATGTCTGGGGGCCATTGTTGACCATCTGGAGCCACAGGGAGGGGACCTGCCCAGGCGACTAGAAGTGCAGCTCAACAAGGGGAGGCAGGCATGCCAAGACAAGGCGAAATTTCGGGCCAGGGCGAGTCACAATCCTATTGGTGGGTGAGCTGAGCCAAAGAGGATTAACTATGTATAAACAGAATCAGCGCCCGAGAAAATGGCGGTTACTTCCAGCGACTCATCTTTGGCTGGTAATGAGCCGCACAGACTACAGAGCCCCGAGTCCTGGAAGACCGGGTCGGGGTATTTACATTTACAGAAAGAAAAGTCACTTCTGGGCAGGTGAGCACAGAAGAGTCACTTCCTGTCTTTGCGGGACGGTCCTTCAGCTTGAGTCCTCCCCTTCCTCTGTAGACGCCCCCCCTCCTGGGCTTCCTCCCAGAAGCGTGTGAGGGCTGGCTCCGGAACACACATGGTGGTTTCCTCCCTGTCCTGTGGTCTGTCCCAGTCTCCCCGGCTCGAGTCACTGTGACATAAGGAGTGCGGGCAGTTTCCTCATCTATGAGTGGGGACCCCTAACTCCTGACTGTGCTGCAGTCAGGGCCCAGTGAGGCGCGCACTGTGCTGCTGTTTGCTACACAGCTCTCGCTCTTTGCTGCCGCTGCTGCTCCCTCTGGCTCCGGCTCCTTCTGTCTCCTCTGTAGAAAGTGAGGGTTCCCCAGATGATTAGGGCCTGAGGCACAGCTCCATTAGGTCCACCAGCTGTGTGGCATTCCTCTCTGGACGGTGTGAACGAAGGCACTGGGAGACAGAGTGAGAAGGGACTGCGCGTCCGTGGCCTGAGCATTCTGCTAACACCAGGCTTCCCTGATGGCACAGTCTCCCTCCACGTGCTCACTGGTTAATCACCAGGGGTGCAGAGTCGTCCATCTACAGGCTCCTCTCTCTCCTCCTCTGAATAGTCTTGCAGTATGGAATTAATCAATGCCCTACCAGGAGAAGACAGGAGGGGAAAGATAAAATCTCTGCAAAAAAGACAAAATAGGGGTAAATTAACTGAAGAAAAATCGACTCAACAGTCCTCCATCGGAGTCCCATTTTTAACCTCTCCACTAAAGTCTGAGGGTCACCTTGACATAGGAAATACAAAGATGCCCCCGTTTGTGTCTGCGGGGAGCTCAGGGTGTGGGTAGAGGTGATTTCAAAAGCAGGAAGATGATGTCAGAGCTGCGTGTTTTCAAAAGATTATTTCAGAGGAAGCAGAGAGCAGAAAGAGTCGAGAAAGGAAGAGGAGATCTGTCAGGTGTTGGCAGGAGGCTCAGAGCAGGAAGAAGGCTGGCGGAGCTGGAAAGGAAGGGTACGTGTCACACGTCAACCCGTGTCGTGTGTGTGTGTGTTCAGTCGCAGGTAGTCGCCAATTCCTTTTCAGCAGTTGGAAGGCCGCAGACAACAGACATAGAAAGCCAGAAATAGTTTAAGCAAACTGACTTCACTTATGGTACCAGAAGCCCCAAACCCCAGCAAGACAACGTTCTGCCTCCTCAGCGTAATTCGAAATAAGATGACACTGGGAGTGAAACTGAATGCTGACACTGAGAAAGCTTTCTAGATTTTCCAATTGCAGTATCCGGGATAAATTCACAGCTCTTACCCTTCTCTTGTCTTCTTGGTTCGCCCTGCTTTGCTTCGGGTTTTCCTGGGGCAACCAGAACCAGCAGCACCAGCCAGGGAGGCAGAGGAGGACGGGGGTGTGAAGAGAAGGAGGGAAAGCCCTGCAGGAAGATGGGAGACTGGCTGAGGGGACGGCAGCTTCTGGGCCACGCCGTTCGGCCCTGACTGTTCTGGGTAAGAGAGCGACCGTCCCCCACCACCTTCAGCTGGGCATCCTGTCCCTGCCCTCGCGTCCCTCTGCAGTCAGCATCCAGGGCACTTGGTTGGCTCTGACATCTCAAAGGATGCACCCCTTGACTTTGGGGAAAGGTAAAATAATCACTGGCCAAAATAAAGACAAATGATCAATGGGACACTGATGTTAGGAGGTCTTTGTGTGTAAAGCCACAGAGTCCAAATTGGAGATCCAAACTTCCATTGGTATCTGAACGGCCCTGAGAAGTTCTCTGATTATAAAATGACAACAGCAAATCCTGCCTGCTTTTTTTTTCTTCTTCTGTGTATTTTTTAGGACCAGTATTTGCTAAAACAGTTATTCATGGGATACTTGTACATATTCAGCAGAAGCTGATTGTTGGAGCTGGCTGCAATATGTTTTTATTTATTGAGTGCAGACATTTTAAATTTTTTGTTAACATTTAAAAAGCCAGTGGTTTCCGATTTTTCTCGAGAAACGTTAAGACCTGGCAGTCTCAGGACCTTGTCACGTGTGGCCGGTCTGCTGGCACCAAGTAGTTGTTCGTCTGCGGAAGGCATGGTTCCCCCAAACCCCAGCTTTCCCGGGTCTTGCCGTTGTCCTTACCCCACCGAGCATCATTTGCTTGTAGTACAGAGAGCTCTGAATCACGTTTAACACCCAAGTTGCTATTGAGATGCCTTATTTATCCAGCCTGCTTTGCTCCTTTCTGCTACACACCTGGTCCCACCCTGCTGCACTTAAATTTGTGAGCTCTGTGACAGTGTCTAGTAACACAACACAGAACTAGACCAGGGAAAGCATTGCCAAATTCTGTTCCCCTCATCCTCACCTCTGTACATGCCACAGAAGTAACAGAATTATCAGGGTGTGGAGGTGCACACCTGTATTCTTAGTGCTCGAGAGGCTGAGGCAGGAGGATTGCTATAAGTTCAAGGCCAGCCTGAGCTACATAGTGACTTCAAGTCCAGCCTGAACTATATAGCAAGACCCTATCTCAAAGAACAAAACAAACACATACACACTCGAATTAGGATTGTAGATAGCCCTGGGTACAATTATATCATCGATCCTCCCTGAGAATGTCACAGTAACCTTAGGAAAGCACAATTAGAAATCTCTAATATGAAGAAAATTACTGTGTTTTAAGGATATGTTATGTGGTGATAGCAAAAAGGGTCCACTCAAGGGACACCCACAGTGGATGCAGTGTTCTGGCATAAAATAAGTCTGAGAGTGGCCTTTCTTTGGCCTCTTCTGTAGCCAGCACCTCCCTGCTTCGGGATGATTCCATGCTTACCTGGGCTGTCCTCGGGTGCCTGGGTACCCTTGGAAGGGGCGGAGGCTGGAGGAGAGAAAGAACACAAGTGTCTGCCCAGTTTTCCTGGGGGCAGCAGGTCAGAGCAGGACACCTGGCTACCTCCCAGTTATAAATCCCATTAGCAGTTGGGAATATTCTGGTCACCAGACAGCTGGGCCCATCCGCTGCTCATTTGCACCTTAGCCTCCTGATGTACCTGTTTCTTATGGGGTTAAATTAGCACAAGCCCATAGTACTGGTCAACTTTCCCACTATTTGGGGACAAAATAGCCAACATGCACCAGGTAAAGATGCTTTTATTTGGCTCCCGGTTTCAGGGGATTCAGTCCGTGCTCAGCTGGCTCCAAGGCAGGACCATCACGGCAAGAGCGTGGGACAGCGAGGCTGCTCAGTCGGTGTTGCCTTGGAAGCGGAGCACAAAAGAAGGGCACCAGTGAGAGATGCACACCCCCCAGTAACCCACCTCCTCCACCTGGGCCCCACCGCACAGCACATCAGCACGGATCGATCACCAGGAGTCTCTCGGCCCAGCCAAGTGGACCGTTCCGATTAACTGGCACCACCAGGGCCTAAACAGGTAAAACTGAGCTCCAGGTCTTGCAACACTGAGGACCCAATCGAGCAAAACTCAAGGAGTGGGTTCTCATCGAGGGACAGAGCCCTCTGCCAGTAGCCACTGTTCCACCTCTACAGCGAGATGTCCATGCTGCAACTCCAGCCTCAGGGTCTACAGTGGGAGACGGGCAGACCTTGGTTCATTTGTTCCTGAGCTTGCTCTGTCCTTGGGAGCTGCCACCGAGCTCTGACCCTGACGAGTGCTTGTGCTGTGCCTGACACATGAGCGCACTCTGTAGATGTGGGAGGAATTGCGAATGGAAATATTTCCCTGAGGCCAGGTGCCACCCAGCAGAGACGCCAGAGGGGACCCTGCTGTGTTGTGGAGGGTCTTACTGATTTCACAAGTCCCTTCCTTTCCAGAGGCCACATCTCAGCTTCCTGGGCTGTTGGGCTGCAGAACAAGGAGAAAGAGAATAGTGCTGGCATCTGGCCAGTGAGCCGAGGTTGGGGGAGCTCTGGAGTGAGCTCCATCACCAGCCAGCGTGCGTCCTTTGGCTTCCTGGTAACCCCAAAGGGCTGTCCTCGGGTGCCTGGATACCATGGAGGGGAGGAGAGAAGGAACTCAAGTGTCTGCCCAGTTTTCCTGGAGGCAGCAGGTCAGAGCAGGACACAGGGAGAAGGGGGTGATGGGTGAGAAGCAGGACTCTAGCTGACTCACAGAAGCAGAGAAGGATGTGTGTGGGGTCAGCCCGGTCCCTTGTATTAAAAAGTGCTGCAGGGCCGGGGATTTGGCTCAGTGGTTCCGCCCCCTGCCTCGAAAGTGCAAGGGTCCGAGTTCGATCTCCGGTACAAAAAAAAAAAGTGCCGCACACCCTTTACCTACTTATCCCGAGTAAAGAGTTCCATGAGGGGTGCGTTCTAGGCGCTCTGTCGCACCCCAGGGTGGTGAGTGAACAGAGGGTGCAGTGGATCGCCACCCCGAATCCCTGTCTTCAGGCCCTGCTCTGGACTGGCACCCAAGTCTCAGAGGGAAACGGCCCTGACCAGGCTTTGCCTCCGGGGTGCCTGCAGCACTCACCGTTCAAAGCTTTGCCTTTCCATTTTGCAGACAGAGTATTATAATGAGCTCCGTGCACAGAGCACCTGAATTTAACATTGCTTTCATTTGACCATATTTGCTTTTTATGCACATTTCAGACATTGTGAAATATGATGCTTTAGAACATAAGGATGATTGTCACGTTACCTTGACACCATCCCTTTTCTCACACGACCCTGATGCCTTTACCACATCTCGGAACATGAGCAGTCAGTCAGCCCGCAGCATCATCCTGTACCCAGCCCACACCCGGTTTCCCCAGGGTAATGAGCTCACAGGGATGGTCGTTTGCGGCAAAGCTTCTGACACCTCGCTGCCAATGTTTCACCCAGTAAGGGGGGCGGCAGAGAAGGAAGGTTCGGGGTCCCCACCTGCTTCAGCCAGAGCATTTTCATTATCAGGAACAAAAACATTGTCGGCTATAAATTTATTTTTCTTGAAAATCATTCCCAAGAGACATTACTTCTCTCTCTCATTTCAAAGAGAATGGCTCTCCCTGCACATGGCCTAAATCCAAGGAATAAGTCTCCAGACGGGAGAAAGTAGGAAGCCCTCTGGGGAGAGGGGTGGAAGGATCTGGGGGAGTCGGGTGGCTATAAAAGGAAAGATGTTCAGTGTGCGGCAGACTTTCCTTGACCTGGCATACTTTGGATCTGCTTGGTCATTTCTCCCCGCCACCCTGGGTTCCAATATATCTGATGAATGCCTTTCCCCTTGCTCGATACCCAGATCCCTGTCTATGACCCCTTCCTGTACTTGCTCAGTCATGGGGCTGATTGGCAGAGTCTGAGGCCAGTGGGTTCTGCAACTCTTCCCTGCTCGGTTAACAGTTCCCCTTTCCTGGGTCCGTGCTTGAAGAATCTGAGCGCAGATGAAGGGTCTTCCCGGATCCGAATCCCGCAGTTTGACATTACTGAAACAAGCATGAAAGAGTTGTTCTGTCCCAGACACAGCTAGTCGGCAACTGACCCAGGAAGGGGCTGCCGCGATTGTTACCTCGGCCTGAAGAGGAAAAGCTCGGGTAGCAAGAGATTCTAGGAGATTCTAGGAGATTCTGCACTTCTTGGGCAACCTCAGAAATCAGTTTTCCATAATAACACAAACTCTTTCTCCACCCTCAGGACACGGGCTCAGATTAACCTACCAAAATACTATTACTATTCTATACTATTCTTGAAAGTATCACGAGCCATTTATCTTACTGTCCTGTTCAATTGCAAGATCGTAAGTCCTACAGGATGGTGCTCCGTAGATGATTAACATGTTTATCCAGTAAAGTGCGGCGTATACCTCGGTAGGAGCAGTCAAGACGTGTGACCAGTTAACACGTTTGCCCACTAATATGCAGAGTATATCCAGATAGACACAGCTTGAGCACAGAAAAAACTTGGGAACCTTAGAAATGAGTCATCCCCTCCCAACACCAGCACTACCGTGATTTTTCTGTGGGGGCTTTCAACTCTCTGGCTTGCCCTTGAATCTAATATTTATGAATACTAACTATGTGCCTTGTGCTCTTTGGCTATAAAATACACATTATATCTGGTCCTGGGATGTTTGCAATTTAGTTGGTGACACAAACCTGCACTGAACAAAAGTGAGGCCTGAATTAAATACACAACACTTACCAATTAAAGGAGAAAAGGTTTATTTTAGCTCACCCTTTGTAAAGGTTTCAGTCCAGAGTCAGCTGGCTTTAAAGCGTGGCAGCAGAAAAAGCAGCAGCAGCAGAAGCAAGCCTGGTAGGACGGGGGATTTGGCTCAGTGGTTCTGCCACCTGCCTCACAAGCACAAGAACTCGAATTCGATCCCCGGTACAAAAAAAAGAAGCAGCAGCAAGCCTGGTTCATTATAGGCACTGTTGCAGAATCCAAGAGACAGGAGAGACCAATGGGAAATGGGAAATTTTTATTTTAGGTGAACACCAGCTCAACAGACCAACATCCAAAGGAAGAGTGAAGAACAGAGGAGAAGCTCCAGTTTTTATACATTTGGTCGAAGTGGTTGGTTTTTCTAGTGATGTCAAGTGAGGTTATAGGAAACAGGACAAGGGCAGACAGTTTTGTCACTTAGAGTAGAGAGAAGACAGAGTCTTATGAATCCCACGGGAACAGCGTGCCATAAACTTTGTTCCCAGGACAGTTGCCAGTGTTATCCGTGCCAGAACAAGGAGTTAGGGCTACTGGCAAGGTGGGGGCTGCCCAAGGCTGGGAAGAACTTGTTCTTCTCTGAGTCCTGCTTCTGTGTAATTGGTAATTTCAGTAGTAATGGCGATGTGGAGGGGTAACTGGAGCAGAGTTACGGTGGTGTTGGTGATGACAGGGAGGAGCTAACCGAGGGCCTGGCTCCTGGACTGAGGCATCTGTGAACTCGGGTTGGATTTGAAGTCAAGATAGGAGAGATTTGGCCCTGCTTTCGCTACATATGTGCTGTTGTTTAAGTCAGTCAATTACTCTGTGTGGGTTTCCTTGGCTGTCAAGTGGAACTGTTCACACTGGTTGTGTATTCCTCTCAGCACTCCTGTGAGAATTCATCAGACCTAACGCCTACCTACAGCCGCCTACACAGACCCTGCCCTTGACACACTTGAGGAACGTTGACCCAATCTGATTGATTTACCAGCACCACAGCCCAAAGCTAATGGTCAGTTCTCGAATTTTACTGCCAGACACAGGGTAAAGTCCAGGGTTTGGGGCAGCTTGAGCTCGCCAGAGTGATTAAACGGCCTCAGGTGAGTGGTTTTCTGGGGAGAGAAAAATAGTCAGGTCGCCATTTTCCTTTTTGGTCATAAACCAACTCCAAATGACCCCCTGTGACTATCACAGAGGGAAAACCAGTCTTCGAGTTAAAGAACATGTGCTTCTTTGACTTCCTTGGGTTTTAGATTTTAATTTCTCTGGTAAACTGGTTTGGAAGAAATAGACAATAATCCAGGTTTGTGCTTTTAATCTGAGGCCAAATCTCTGTGCCTTCTTGCAGCATACATACCCAGGTGGTTAGGAAATGTGCAAGGAAATGCACAAGAAAGTCTCTACCGCCCTCGGATGAGGCCACTGCTAGCTGTCCCTGCAGACCTGGATGAAGAGTTGTTTTCACTTCCTCAAGTTATTTATGTGACTAGAAAAATCTCAGTAGGAGTCTCTAGGAATTGTTTCTTTTTAAACATCAGGGCACCCTGCTTTGAAAAACAACCACAGCACTACCCGGGTGGGCCTGGGCAGGGCACAGTGGTGTTTACTTTCTGCAGATATTGAAGTGGGAGCCCCGGTGGCCAGGGGAATCTGATCTACACCTCAGCAAGGATCGGGATGAGTGCTTACCACACTGATTTGTCTCGTCTGGACATCTTTGCTTGAGTTAGAGGTGTTCTAAAGAGTAGGGACATCGCTCATCCTGGTTGCAGAGGACTGAAGGGTGTGGAACTTTCCCGGAAGCCAGGACAGCCCCTCACGGACCTGGACGGCCACTGCCACACACCGAGGGCCCATGTTTGGATTCCAGGTGTTTGGTGACCGGAGATTTTGCTTTTCTAGCAAGCTCCTCTGGTGGCTGCTACGGCGGGTCCAGGCAGACATTTAAGAACTGCCGCTCAAGAACCCTAGCTGTCTAGCTGCATGTTGGAATCACCTGAGGATTTACTTTAAAAAAATGCGTTTGGAGTCTTGACCTTAGAGGTTATTGTTTAATTGCTTGTGGGATTTTTTTTTAAACCTCCCCAGCTGATTCCAGTGTGTGGCAAAATTTGAGACTGCTGTTCTAAAAGGTGCTGCTCCCCCTACGTTCAGGAATGGAAGTGACCTGAATTCATTTTCTGGCCCTCATTTGTTTGACACTCAACATGTATTTGTTGAGCACCTATTACGTGTCATGTACTGTGCCAGAGGCTGTGTGGCTAAAATGGATGTGATCTGTGCCTCAAGGAGCTTACTGTGTGAGGGAAACATAACAGACACAAGAAAGAAAAAGTGATACGTGATTAAAAAGTGTAAGTGGGCATGATGGTGCACTCCTGTAATCCCAGCACTTGGGAGGCTGAGGCAGGAGGATTGCTGTGAGTTCGAGACCAGCCTGGGCTACATCATGAGTTCCAGGTCAGTCTCAACTACATAGTGAGACCCTGTCTCAAAAACAAACAAACAAAAAAAGTGTGACAGTCAGCATCATGGCACATGCCTGTGATCCTAGCATCCAGGGAGGCTGAGGCAGGAGGATTGTAAATTCAGGACTCGTGTAGGCTATATCTCAAGACCTTGCTGAAAGCAAAAAAGAGCAAAAGGAAGGAAGGAATAAATAATAAGAGAACTGGGGAAGCACAGCAGAGAGCTAGGGATCAGAGGGCACTGCTTTGGGCAGCAGAATCACTGGATGGAGACATCTCCAAGGGGACATTTCAGCTGACAGTGAAATTAGGAGCCAGCCATGCTAAGTGTGGAAGACACACACACTCCAGGGAAGAGAAGTGGTTCTGAGAACTGCGGGGAGAGAAATGTTCCTGGAGGACCCGAGAGAGAGCAGGGTGGTCTGAGGGACGTCATTAGGGCAAGATGTGGGAACACCGGGCCCAGAGAGGGCTGAGGGCCAACGGAACGAGCTGGGGCTGGATTCTAAGTGCAGAAGCAAGCCACTGAGCAAGAAGGTTTCTGAGTTTAAAAATATACATAGATGTTTAATTGACACAGAAGTGTACGTAGCTGGGGTGCAGTGCAGTACTGGTGCACATGTAGGTAATACGTCACATCAAATCGTGGTCATCTCTTTGTGTTGCAAACATCCAACACCCCTCTCCCAGCTACGCTGCAATCCGCAGCCACTGGGTTCAGCTGTGGTCACTCCGCGTCGCTTCCGAGCTGCAGAATTGGCTCCTGCTGTCTCCCTCTTGCTGCCCCTCCCTCACCCGCCTTCCTAGCCTCCAGCGGCCCCTCTTCAGTTCTCCCTTCTATTAGATGAACTGTTTTAGCTTCTGTTTTTGTATAACGGCTTTGTTTCCCAAAGCACCGGCCCCGGTTCTTCGACGACGGACAGGAGTGACCGTCACATACGGGGGGCTGTGAGAACGTCTCCCCCATGTGTTGCTTCTGAGTGGGGGACACCGTGAGGCTGTAGCTATGGGAAGAGGACAGGGACTGAGTGTGGCGGTCACCCAGGAACACAGCGGCCAGGCCGCAGCCTCTTTCGAGGTCTGCGAGGACAAAGACGCACCTACCTGCTGCTATTAGGTTTCCTGCACCTGAACACCTGCGCCTCCCTCGCCAGCCTGCTCTGGCTTTGCAGCTCCCTGCTAGATGGGCTGGAGGTTCCCGGGCTGGCAGCCAAGCTCCAGCCCAGCACGCGGGGGTCCCAGGTGCACGGCCACCTGCAGGGCCCTTCACGTCGTGTGGGGATGTTTGATGGACTGCCCAGGTGCAAGGTCAGATTAGATGGTCCCGGCAGTAACAGGAGACTGGGGGAGGACAGCAGCAGGGACAGTCTGCCTGTCCTATGGGCAGGTGCACTGTTTCCCAAAGCACACAGGGAGTCCTTGCCCCGGCCAAGTGCAGGTGAGCTGAAACTACAGCCTCTGGAGAGTACACTAAGGTGCCTGGTGAGGGCTCTCTGGCGAAGACTCTCACCCTGTCCTAAACCGCATGGAAGCAGAGGACCGGAGAGCAGCTCGGCCTCCTGTTTTGTACAGGGCTGGGGGGACGAAGGCTCTGGGGCAGAGCTGGAGTGCCTCAGCCTAGATTAACCATGCAGGATCAATGCCAGGCTCCTGTTCCTGACCTGGCTGGTGCCCAGCATGTGCCTGGCTTGGGAACCGCTCCCTAAGGAAAAGCTTGGGGCAGGGGAAGCAGCTCAGAGCACCTTGTCTGAATCTGAAGTGGGTAAGACTGGGCTGGAAATTAGTGAAGTCGGGTCCCAAAATAGGTCCAGTTGGGCTCTCAGAAAGAGACATTTTCTGAGAGTCGTCTGTGTGCCCAGGACTGGGCCAGGTTCCAGGAACAAGAACGATCCTGGCCCCCGAGAGGCAGAGAGAAGGTACGATTAGGTGCCAGGGCTCTCTTTTACCTTGGTTGTCACAGGTGGGCACCTAGCACAGGGTAGGAAATGTAATCACGAAAGTGGGCCTGGCTGTCCGCGGGCAAGGAGAGCACAGTGTTTGAACACATGAAAGTATTTCCTCCACCGAGGACCCTGGAGGAGATCTCTGGGAAGAAAGTGCAGGATGAATGAGCTGATGGAGGTCTGGGGAGAAAAAAAGAGGCAAGAATCAAGGCGAAGGGTGTGAGGAGAAAGAAAGAAATGTGGAAACTTGGGACACAGAAGACCTAGGGAAGAAAAGAAAGTGCTCTGGGGTCAGCAACCTTCATGCTATATCAGGAAGGTGGAGGGGAGGAGCTGGGTAGTACAAGTCCATACCGTCTAAAAACTGTGCCAGCAGCAAAAAGCACAGGAAGTTTGCCGCCCTGGTATGCAAAGGAGAAGGGCTGGAAGTGCTTGCCCTGGCCCGAAAGACAGGAGGCCCCAGAAGTTACGCAGCGCTCCTGGAAGGGTCGGCCTCCATCCCCGGTGCCCACTAGAGGGCGTCCTGAGGCAGCCAGCCCCACCCACATGGAAGGAAGAGGTGAAGAAGCTGCAGGCAGAGAGCAAGGACAGGCCTTGGAAGGGACCATCGAGGCGCCCCGGGGAAGGTAACTTCCAAAGTCGGAATCTTTCAAAATGGCATTTGATTTCCTGGGCTGAATGTGAAATATCGACCTAATTTTTAAAAAATCTCTTCCTTGGGTAACCGTGGGTAGAGGGTTGGGGAGGATCGATGCCAATCATGTGACCATTCCTTGTTTAGAACTAAGTTTGCCCCCGAGTGATTCGGCCTCTTACAGCTTGAAGACAAGGGGAAGAGATCTTAATAGACAGAAGCAAAAGACAGAGGCTGAGAACAGAGCGCCAGGCTGGAGCTGGTGGTCCCAGCGACCACCCTGTCCGACTCCCTCAGCAGGGAAAGGAGATGGCAGAGACCGCTGTTTGAGCAGCGTCCAGGGCACAGAGAAGGTGCAGAGAGGGCAGAGCTAGCAGCAGAGCTTGGATTCCACTTCCTGTCTCCCCAGCTCCGCAGAACACCAGCTGTCTACCCTTGGGAAGGTCATCTAACCTGGATCCGAATTTTCTCGCTGGTAGGCTAGTTGGTATCATATAGGTTCTGGTTCCATCTCCAGAAAGCCAGATTCTGAGCCTGACATGCTCACCGTACAGCTAGAAGGTCTGATTCCATGCCCAGAAGGCCAGGGTCTACCCACTGCAGCGCGGATTCCACAGCCAGAGAGCCCAGTTCTGTACCTGGAGAGGCAGGACTCACACCAGGAGGAACCTCCAGGCCCAGAGAGTCAGCTTCCTCACGTGGAAGGCCTAGTCTGTAGGACCAGGTTTTATGTGGGAGACCAGATTATACCCATGGAAAGACAGAATTCACACCGAGGAGAGCTAAATCAATGCCACAGAGCCCCTTTTCATAAGAGGAGTACATGTTCCATATGTGCAGTCAGGTTTCGTGCCTGGGGATTGAGAATTCACATGGAGATCCAGGTCCCAGACCTGGGAGACCAGGTGTCCTCCATGCAGAGGCAATTTCCATGGTTCACATGCTGGGTTCCTCACTTTTTAGGCCATGTTCCATCCTGAGACATTGATTTCCACACATGTAGATTGAGAATACCAGTTCCATGCTGGTAGGACAAGATGTATAGATAGATATAGATATAGATAGATATAGATATATAATTTTTTTGAGACAGATTCTTACCGTGGAGTTCATGCTGGCCTTGAACTCACTGTATAGCCAGACTGGCCTAAACTCACAGTGATCCTCCTGCCTCAGCCTCCCAAGTGCTGGGATTACAGGTGTGTGCCACCATGCTGATATGATTGTATTTCTTAAAGAGCAAATTTCTGACATATTTGGATTTCACATGGGAAATGAATGACAGATCTAGCGCTTGCAAGGGTGTGTTCTAGATTTGGAGATGGATAATTCACACATGGGTAAGTTTCCATGTTACGGGACCTGGTTCAGTTCTTGGAGATAGGGATTCCATATGTGGAATGCTAAGTCCCCTGCTTATATAGGGTCAGCTTTCATGGTTGAGTATTGGGGTTCTCTGAAGATACAGAAGGAAAAGCCCGTCCAAACTCCGTCTGTTTCTCCTGCTGTGCTCTTGCTACACAGATCCCTGCTGACACCAGGTGTGAGTAGGTCCTCCCTCAATCCGAAACAGCAACAATTCTGTAGTAGGCACCAGCTGGGTGTCCTCTGATCCCCGTTAGCTCTGACACTATCTACTCGGAGATAGCATCGGATCCACAGGTTGAAGCTTTAGTCCCCAACAACGCCCTCCTCACTTCCAGTGCCAATCAAAAGCCCCAGGCTGCTTTGCTTGTAATTCTGATTGACTAAGCTTAACTCACTGTCCCTGCAGCTTCCTCCCTGGGTTTGGTTGATTTGCTCCAGTGGTACAGGGGACTCAGAGAAACACATTTGCCAGTTTATCATAAAATGATGCAACAGCTGAAGAAATGTTTAGGAAGAGGAAAGCAGGGCTTCCGTGCTTCTCTGGGTGCCCACATTTTAGAAACTTCCACGTGTCCAGCTGCGGGGGATGAACTGGGGGGGGGAACCTGGGGCGCCCAGCTGAACTGAATCAGCGTGGTTGGGTGCGGAGGACCCACCTGAGGATTGTGGCCAAAGGCTGAAAAGGAGAACTGAGGGGAAGATCGTGGGCTGCTGATTTTCTTGGAGAAGCTCGCCGCAGCTCCTTTTCCTGATGAGAACTTGGCTGTTCTCACGGAGGAGCTCATGGTCTCCAGGAATGGCTGCTGTTCTCAGTGGGGAAGCTCTGGTCTTCTCTTGAATGTCTCTTCCGGGCTCCCGTGCAGATCCCTCAGCCTGGTGGCACAGATCCTTCACCCTGCCAAAGACTTTCTGGCTTCCACCACTGGCCTTTGTGCCTTCCTGGTGTAGATCCTCCCTAGGGACTTACGTGAGACACTGCTGGGGGCTCCAGGCCTTCAGCTGGACTTGTGCGGGACATTGCCTTGGGGCCCAGGCCCTTGGCTGGGTTTCTAGTGTGTGGACAGATCTCCTGTACTCCTCTGCATTTGACTTTCTGGGTGAATATTATAAAATAATCCTATAAATTACGAGTCCTGTATGAAATCTATTCCCTGCAAACCCTGACTACAACACCAGCTGTGGAGACATTGTTTGAACCTGTCCGCTGGGGTTTTATGGAGACTTTGCCACATGGGCACTGTTGGAGCAATGACAACCGTGTCCACATGCGACTGGAAAAGACTGGTATGCCCAAATGCCAACTGCAAGACCTGTCTGTCCAGGTTCTGCTTTGTCTCTCTGGGCAGCATTCCCTCCTCCGGGGCAGGGGGCAGGACCTTCAGGCATGAGGAGGATCTTATGACTTCCCATAGGACAAGGGTAGGTCATTGAAATTTTTACGGTCAGCTCCAGGACAGGAAGAAGACTAGCCTTGCTATGACCTGCCTTACAGAGGGAATTATAAGCCAGGGAGTGTGGGTGAAAACATTTAGTAATATCACAGGTTGCACACATGAAGGGCCAGGTCATTGTTGGTAGAGGTTCTGTGCTCACAAGCTGAGATTGCATTCATGTGCCAACAGGTTCTATGTCTTGGAGAGATAACTTCTTTGGATGAAACCCCAAGTTTCACTTAGGAGGCCAAATAGATGCCATGGGTCTGAGATTCCACTTGTGGGTGCCACGTCAAATGTTTGTAAGGCCAAGTTCTATGCTGTGGGCAAAAAGATTTATTCCTAGAGGTTGAGAGTCCACAGATTCGGTGCTAGGCTCCATTCATGTACTGCAAGGTTAGATGGTGATCATCAGGACCTCTATGCTGGGTTTCAGATTCGATGCGTGTAGGGCCGGATTCCATACCTAGAGATGAAGGGTATCCTTTTCGAGCCCCGGGTTCCATACCTGCATGATCATGCACCACAATATAGTAGAGGTTCCACAGGTAGAGTGCCAGGTGCCTGCTTTTAGGCCAAGGTCCATGTTTTGGAGAGCAAACTTCTGTCACTGGGGTTTTGTGTTCCATCTCCGGGGTGGCAGGACATGGGTTTGTAAGGCTATGTTGCATGCTTGGTGTTAAAGGCTTCTTTGTACACTGGGTGTGGAGTTTCATGCTAGTGAAGCCGGGTTTCGCTTTTGGAGATTCAGATTCCTTGTGTGGAGTCCCTGCTTGGGAAACTAGGCTTCTAGTCTGGAAGAACCGAGATCTCATGGGGATGCCGGCTTCCATCGCTGGAGTCCCAGACTCTGTATACTTTTAGAGCCATGTCTGGTGCTGTACACTAAGAGTACAGACAGGAGGTGCCAGCTTCTGTGCATGTGAATTGCTCCATGTCGAAGGCTGAGATTCCATACACAGAATGCCATGTGCTCCCGGGGCCAGATCCCATGCGTGGACATTGATATTCCAAGCGTGGAGCCTCAGATTCCACGCCTGCGATAGCAGATGCCCCGCAAGGAAAGCCAATTTTGTATGAGATTCCGGAGCCCAGGCTTCTCATGCCCTGTCGCATGCTTGAAGATCTTTATGCCCAAAAGGCCATATAGGATCTGTTGTCGGAGACTTGAGTCCGGTGATGGGACACCGGGTTGTATACCGGGAGGCACAGCTCTGTAAGCGCAGAGTCAAGCAGCAGCTTGGAAGTGTACACTTCCACATTCGGAAAGCCAGGTTTTGCCCATAGATGGTGAAGATCCTGCAATAATTAATTTTATGTGTCAACTCGACTTGGCTAAAGAATGCCCTTTAGCCAGTGAGACATGATTTCTGGGTGTGTCAAAGGGTATTTCTGGAAGAGGGCTGCATTTGTATTGGTTGGCTGAGTAAGGATCACCCACACCAGGGTGGGCAGGCATCATCCCATCCGTGGGGCCTGACAGGAGAGTGGAGGGATGCAGATCTGCCTCCCCTCCTTGGGCCAAGACACCTTTCTTCTCAGGCATCAGAGCTCCTGGTTCTCTGACCTTTCCACTACAGCACTTACAGATGTATCCTACTGGTTCTCTTGCTCTAGAAAACCCCAACTAATCAGGTATCAACATGAAGAGCCGGATGCCACTTTTCTAGCTCAGTTTCATGTCTTTCTTGACCCTGTTTCCTACCTACAAGTCCAGATTCCATACTGGGAACGTCAAATTCCAGACCTGATGCCCTGGTTGCATAATTGGCAGTTGTACCAGTCACCTTTCTGTTGCTGGGATAGACATTTGACGGTGTGTGTACAACTCGAAGGAGAAAAGATTTATTTTGGGCTCAGAGGTTTCAGTCAATAGTTGGCTGGCTACAAGGCAGAAGCTGCACTGTGGAAAGGCGTAGTGGAGAAAACTGCTCAACCCATGGAAGCCAGGGAGCAGAGGGAGCAGGGAGGCAGCCAGAGAGGAAGGAGCCAAGGACTTCAAAGGCACGCCTCGAGACCAGCTTCTTCCGCTGGGTCCCACCTCCTAGAAGGCCACTCCACTGCGGACTCCCCCGTGGGCCATCTCACCACCCAGCCACCTCGCTAAGCCTCCTCTCCAAACAGTGCTGCACTGCAGATCACGCCCTTCATGTGTGAGCCTTTGGGGGGATGCATCGTATTTCAACTGCAACATCACGATTGCCTTGCGGTTCGGGTTCTGTACAACATGTTTTGTGACTCGTAAGCCTGGATTCATGCTAGAAGTGAGACTGTGTATACAGAAGGCAAGATTCCAGGCCTAGATGGCTGGGTTCTGAGAACAAGCAGGTTCTATCAGAGCGCCACAGAGGGCTGGGCAGTTACGAGCTAGGAGAGAACAAGTTTACAGCTTTTAAAGCATGATGTGCCTGAAGGAAAGCCCGACTGATTCCGTGTTCACCTGGACTGGGTGCACATGAGATGGACAGGTTCCTTGCCTCATGCACAGGTTACACGCCTGATAGTCCGGTTTCCGGGAGTGGAGAACCAGGTCCTGTGGCTGAGACTCCAGGGTCTATATCTGGAGTTCCGGTTTCCACCCTGGTACCGGTCATGTTCCAGACTTGGACCCTGAGATTTCCGACCCAGAGTGCCGGGTTCGTCACTGAAGAACAATCTCCATGCTTAGACACTGAGATTCCATATATGGTCTGCTGAGTTCCAGTTTTATTTTATTTTGCTTATTTTTTGTTTTTGGGGGACAGGATCTCACTATATAATCTAAGCAGGCCTTGAACTTACTATGTAGCCCAGGCTGACCCCAAAACTGAAGGTGATCCTCCTGTCTCAGCCTCCCAGTGCTGTTGCCACCATGCCTAGCTCCAGTTTTATAAACAAGGGTCACAGACAAAGCCAGGGAGAGGAAGAGGAAGTTAAAAAAAATAAGTAAAGATGTGTTACATGCATGTGCCAACTCCCCATGATGAATGAAATCATTATATACTGCAAATAAGTACTAATAAAATTTCTAGAAATAAATAAAGCTCAATTACTTTTAGATATAGTTTCTGCACTCAGAAAGCCAGATTTTCCCTCCATTTTAGGCCAAGTACCTTACTGGGAGAATCAAATTTCACTTGGTTTCCATAAACAAAAGGCCTTGTTTCCTGCCTAGAATTCTAGGTTCCATACCTGGAAGGTGAGCTATAACATGGTTCCGAGCCATCAGCGATGGGTCAACCAACTTGATGTCAGGTTCAGGTTCTAACCTACAAGGCCACGTTCCTGGAGAGAGAGAGGTGGTACAGACACACACGGCCTCATTGTCTGCCTAGAGAGGGCCAAGATTCACGTGCAAAAGTAAAGGTTCAAATCCTAGCATGCCATATTTCGGGCCTGGAGACAACCACACCTGGAGAGATCCTTTGTTGCTAGAATCCAGGTTGTAAGGCCAGGTTCTGTGGTTTGTCGTTTCTGTTTTTTGTTTTTGAGGACCTTGCTATATAGTTTAGCCTGGCCTTGAACTCATGGAGATCCTCCTGTCTCAGCCTCCTGAGTGCTGGGATTATAGGTGTATCAGATGGTGTATCATCACATCTGACTCCCAGGTTCCACATTTGAAGGCCACATTCTACACGGGACAGGCAAATATTCGTGCGTATGGTCTAGGATTCATGCTCAGAGATTCAGTTCCCACACCTGCAGAGGCAGGTTCATAGATCACCACACGGAATATTGGGAAGGTGGACTTCATGCCTACTACTGCGTTGTGGGTCTTCACACTTAGGGGGCTAGGTTGCATGCTTAAGGTCTAAGCCTTAACCTGTGCAGCAAGTTCTGGCATAGAGGAGCAGATTATGTGCTTAAAGAGGTAGAAACAACGTCTAGAAGACCTAAGTCAGTGTCTGAAAGATCAGAGTTCCTGGGCTTGGAGTGTAGCTCAGTGGTAGGCACTTGATCTAGCATGTGACAGGCAGGCCCTGGGTTTGATCCCCACCACAAAAACAAAGACAAACAATTCTACAGGGATGTTGGATTTTGTTCTTAGAAGTCAGGATTCCACACACAGATTTCTGGTTTACAGATTAGAGAGCATGATCCTCACCTGTCATATACATAGAAAAATGATTCAACCCAGAGTACTGCACTACTGACCCACTCCCCTAGTCCCTTTTTTATTTTTTAAGACAAGTTCTTGTTAAGGTGCCAGGCTGCCCTCAAATTGAGATCCTCCTGCCTCAGCCACTTGAGTAGCTTGGATTATAGGTGCATGCCACCTTATCTGGCTGTCTTGGATTTTTAAGAGAACCAATTCCTAAATTTCAAATACACTTTTTCCTAAAACTAATTTGTCTTGTTGCAAGTCTGAGGTCAAAGAGCCACATCATTTTCACCTCTGCACAACTGCCATCTCCATTTTTCTAAAAGTGAACAAATGAATACCAAAGCCTTAACCTTTCAAAGCCTATTTATTTATTTAATTTTTTTTTTTTTTTTGAGACAAGGTCTCACCGTGTAGTTCAGATTGGCCTTGAATTTGCAGCCATCCTCCTGCCTCAGCCTCCTGAAGCTGGGATTACAGGCATGGGCCATTGTGCTTGTCTCCTTCCTATATTTAATTGTGCAGCACTGTACCGCGGCATCATGACATCAGGACGGCAGGGGGACAACCCAGCATCCTGTAGTCAGGGCAGCCTCCTTGAGTCAAGACCGTTTAATCCTCTCCAGGGCTTTGCATCCTTTCCTGTCTTCTCCATAGTCCTGATAAGGGTGAAGCATCCTGAGGAAACAAAGTATCGGGCAATGTCTGGCTCAGAGATCCTGGGGGAGTGAAAAGGCGGGAGGGGTGGTAGATTTGTCTCCCTGTCTCACCTCCTACATCGCCTCACAGAGGGGCCTGAGGGAGCAAAGTAGACAACAGCCAGGGCAAAGGGCTGAGCTTGGCCTCTCTTCGCCCAGGCAGCAAGCCCATGCCTTGACCCCTCCTTCCCTCCCTCTGCTCCTGCGTTACCTGCCCATCTGTCTTACAATTAAAATACTAGGAAGCTATAAATAAACAACAGCCTGTCAGAGAATAGCAGCCTGCTAGGACCTCGCCTGGGTTCAGCCTTGTCTCCGCTGGGCGTTCTGCGTTACTCAGTAAGGAGAAGCCCGACGTCTCTTCACGTCAGGAAGAGCCACTGCGGTGAGCAGTGGCTGGACACAGGCCCTCAAACATTCATCCAGGCCCGCAGCAGAAACGTTACTGCTAATTTTGGCCGAAAGGTTATCGGTGTCGTAAACCATATTCGCCTATTACTCAGATGCGATGTCCCGCTCCTCCCTCCCACCACCCCCTGCTCTGTGGATTTCGTTATTCAAAACGTGGGCTCCCCAGACTGAGAATAACTTCTCAGAGCTACGCTGTGAACTCAATTGTAAGAAATGCGCTTAAATAATAATCCCTAGTCCTTCGGAAACCCCTCTCTCACCAGCGGTTCAATACCTTCTTCTCCTCGGGCTCAGGGCAGATTAAACCGCGTTCTGTAACAGAAGAATGTTGACTTACTCAGAATAAAACGTCCCTAAAATGGAACCAAGTGTGTAATGACCTGAACACTTTAGAAAATTCTGGAATTAGTTTTGGGAGCACATTCATAGAAAATGTTTAAGCTGGGGATTTAGCTCAGTGGTACCATTGCCTGCCTCGCAAGCGCAAGGTCCTGAATTCGAACTCTGGCACCAAAAAAATAAAATTAAAATAAAAATGTTGGGCTGGGGATTTAGCTCAATGGTTCCGCCACCTGCTTCACAAGCACAAGGACCGAGTTCGATCTCCAGTACCAAAAAAAAAGTTTAAAGCCTACTTTATTAAAGAATAAAAGGTCATTTGCATAATCTTCAGGAGAGAACTAGAACACCAAGCCTAGAGGCTGGACACAGGCCTAATGCTAGACCGGGACACTGTGCCAAGCTCCTGCCTCTATTTCCTCTTTTTTTTTTTTTTTTTTTGGTCCCGGGGATTGAACTCAGGACCTTGTGCTTTCAAGGCAGGCAGTGGAACCGCTGAGCTAAATCCCTGGCCCTCTATTTCCTCTTGAAGCCAGGTGTCTCTGTCCAGGTTTCACCCATGGTCCCATCTTTGTGACGCTGTCTTCCCCACCAAAGTTGCTCCCAGGAGCCCTGACTGGAGGAGTCTGTGCCGTGTGCCTGCACCCTCGATTCAAGGGAAGGTGGGAGATTTGGGCTTCCATCTTCCAACAGGCAGACTCCGGAGATCGGAGAGTCCCAAATAAAAAAGGGTTCAAAGCATGCAAAGGGCTAAAAAAAAGAACAATGAAAAGCACTTGTGGTTTGGGTCCAGATGTCTCCCAAAGCCTCGCGTGCTCAGAGGGCTTTTTCAGAGGTGTCTGCGTCCAGAGTGTGTGCTGCTGGGATTAAGGGGTGTGATTGCTAACCCAATACCCTGACTGGTGTGGCACTGCCCTGATCCTGGTAGTCTGGGGAAGGTAAAAGATCAGACGCCTTTAAGGTCTCTATGTTGCTTTTGCTACCTCGCAGCTGCCATGAAGTGCTCTCCTCTACGATGCCCTCTGCCATGTGCCACCCTGCCTTGGCCCAAAGCCTCTACAAACTGTGAGCCCGAATAAACCTTTCCCCCTTTTAACTTTGCAAGCCAGGTACTTTGTCTCAGCAACGAGAAAAATAACGAACACTGCCACACGAGATATATAACACCATGATTCTAAATGTGGTGGTTTTTTTGTTGTTTTGTTTTGTTTTTGAGACAGGGTCTCACTATGTAGTTGAGACTGACCTGGAACTCACTATGTAGCCCAGGCTGGTCTTGAACTCACAGCGATCCTCCTGCCTCAGCCTCCCAAATGCTGGGATTACAGGCATGTGCCACCATGCCTGGCCAGTGCCTTCTGTTTAAAGAGCAAGCTTACATGGACCCCACAACAGCCTATTGAGCAGGGCCTGGTAGCACACGCTGGTCATCCCAGTACTCCACAAACTGAGGCAGAGGGTTGCTGTGAGTTCGAGGCCATCCTTGGCTACCTCGTGAGTTCAAGGCCAGCCTGGACTAGATATTGAGAACCCGTCTTAAAAAGAAAAAAAAAAAAAAAAAAAAAAAAAAAGCTCATTGGATGCGGCTTTTCATTTATGGGAAATGAAAACTCTTTATACCCACCATGTGTTATTTTCTGAAGAGCGCTTACAAATGGACTCTTGGTCTTTTTTATCTTATTTGTTCATTTAGAACAAAACAGTTGAAGCCTTATCTTAATGCACGTGATATTCCGGCTGTGACCAGTAACCTTTCAGTTAGAAGGGACAGCAGATGGGAATGTTTCTTTTGCTTTCAGCCAACCCATGAAATGGAGATGTGGGACTAGATTAAATACTATGACAGAGAACAAATCCCTTAGCAGCCTCTTAAGTATTAGAAGCCAGGATCCTGCTAGTAAATCAACATCCGTTAGGGTTAAATGACACCTTGGCAGGGATCCGACCCAGCTGCCTCTCCCCGTCACGAAGTACCCAGCCTGGAGCAGCCGTGCCCTGGAGGTGTAGATGGCACCAGAGAGGCTGAGAAGGCATCGCTGAGGCCAGTGTGGTGGACGCCTCTGCCGTATGGGCAGAGTAGCCGAGCCCTGAGCCATCTCATTGTGCCCTGCAGTGTCCATCCCAGGTGTCGCTCATGGCTCTGTGAAGCCCACAACATTCTCTCACTTGTCAAGTGTACGGATCATTCTGGCTGCTGCGCTGGCCGGTTAGTTGTCTCGTGTGTGTGCCTTGCCTCCCTCGGAGAGAATTACTCTATTACTGGTGAGCCCGCTGTACCTACGATGTGCTTGATGCCCACGGGGCCCTCATAGAAGGCTCTTGAGGTGGGAAAGTTGGACTCTAACCTGGGGCCGGAGGGTGAGCTCCTTCCTGGGCTTCGCAAAAGCTGGCTGCGAAAGCCCTGTTAATCACTCGAGGCAGAGTTGGGCCTGACTTTAGAAAACATCAGAATTCAGTAGGAAGGGTTTCAAACCAAGAGAAACCTTTGCAAAACTGGGCACGTTGTGCTCCTCCAGGAAAATGACAGGATGCCGATTAGACCAGCTACTGAGAATCAACAGACAAAACAGCCAGCTGCTGGCTGTGCCCTGGCTCCGAAAACACTGGCAAAGAAATCAAACAAGGTGCTCTGCTGTCCAAAGGCCCTTCGATGTTATTTTAGGATCAGGAATCTTGTTCTGTAGGAATTTGGCAACTCTTTCCTTGGCATCTTCTTTTATCTTCTTTCCTAACACCAAGTAACAACATATGGTACTGGAAAATGTCTGCCTACGAAAAGGGGGACCAAGGAACCGGGCTCTGTGCAAGGCCAGGCCAGAGCTCGGAGGAGAAAGCCAGTGCACAGAGCTGTGTGGCTGCTGTTCTTACAGAAGGCTGCCCCAGCATTTCGGGCTCCAGGTGAGCACAAGTTCATCCTCAGCGTGTTGAGTGACTAGATAAAGGCCTAAGCATAAGACTTCTGAGCCAGGGCCGGGACGGAGCTGGTGCAGCACCTGCTTAGCGTGCGAGCTAGCAAAAGCAACGCCCCGGGTTCCAAGAAAGAAAAGGAAAGACTTCGGAACCAAAACTGAACAAAGTTGGAGTAATCAGGGGAACTGGAGTTATTCCAAATTAGGTAAAAGGGGCCGGGGATTTAGCTCAGTGGTTCTGCCGCCTGCCTCGCAAGCACAAAGACCTGAGGTTGATCCCCAGGACAAAAAAAAAAAAAAAAAAAAAAAAAAAAAATGGGTAAAGGATGTTGCCTAATTATTCATTCTCAAGGAAATGAAGGGAGTGGAGTTTTGTTTGTTTCTGAAACACAGACAAAGTCTAGCTAGAAGGAAGGACTCCTGATAATGAGAGGAACAAAGGCACTAGCAGAGGAGCCATTTTTCCTGAGAGAGTTTAGCTTTGGAAGAGCTGCACAAACCTGATATATTTTCTTTATAAAAAGGAGTTACGTGCCTGATTGGCATGGGATTGATGGTGTGGTTGCCCCCAAGGTTAAAGGACAGGGCTTTCTCCTTCAAGGTGCAGCTCAGAGAAAATCTGTGAGAGGCCCTCTATCCAGTCCAGCCTCCATCCTAGTGCTTCACCTCAACCAGCACGTACTCTTTTTGACTTGTTTCCTTTCCTAAAAATTATTTTTAGTTGACACAGTAACTGCTCTGACTTGTTCTCGTCAGAGTAAGATAAGAATACGCGCTCTGATGCCTCTTGGCAGTCTTTGGAGGTCAATAGTGAATGACTTCTTTGTGAAAGATGTTTCGTACATTAAAATTGAAGGTGTTACTATTAGTGTATGGTATAGAACAGGGGTGGCGAACCTATGGCACGTGTGCCACAGCAGGCTGTTTGCATCATTGAAAGCTCTAAAAGGTTCGCCATCCCTGATGTAGAATGTTGATTTTCTTTAGCATTGTACAATACTATTAATCTGAGTCTTTCAGGTGTTGGACATTGAACCCAGGGCCTTTGCACATGCAAGGCAGGCACTAATTTTATATTTTTTAAACCCAGGAATTTTTATCTCTGGCCTTATGTTTTCTTATTAAGCCCTTTCAGACAGGTTCAGATTTGAGACTTAGGGCATAGAGGAAAAAGTCAGGGTGCAGGAGAGAGAGGGGCCAAACAGGGAGCTATTTATGTAGCAAGTCGAGTAACCTGGGAGAAGGGCCTAGCTTTAGACTGCTTTATAACTTCCTCGTCTCTCAAACTCTTCAAGAGCCAAGATTATGGGATAACCAGTCACTCGAACAATTGCCTTAGCTGTCAATATTACTAGGGCAGTAATGTAGCACTGGAAATATAACTTGAAAGCAAAAATCATTTAACAGCAATCTGCTTGCGGAGAGTACTATGTGGAGTTGGAAAAACCACCTCGATAAGGCTCTTGTGGATGGGTTGGAGGTGAACGCCCACCCCCACGAACATGTCTGGTCACAGCAGATGTCCCCCTAAGAAAGGGAGTCAAGGGAATTGCAAGACTGTTGTTTTGATAAGGGGCCTGCCGGCCTGTGGTCGGAGCCTTCTCCTTGGGCCTTCTCAGTGGTCCTGATCCTTTGTCCTTTTCCCCTTGGGCCCTGAGGAAATATTTCAAGAAACGACAACCGAAGTACCTGCAGGTCTCAGTCTGCCCCAGCCTTGTACCAACTGGCGGAGGAGAGAGGAAAAGAGAGGAGACACCAACTGATGTGAGTGTCAGGCGAATGCAGAGGTGGCTTCTTCCCATCCATAGCACCTGAGGCAACCGCGCGAGGGCCAGCTGGGCACTGCCTTGGCCTCGGACGAACACTTCAGTCATAGAAGAACTCATAATACAGTGAAACAAAAGCTTCGGCCGTGAGCTAGTGTTGCTCTCCCTCTTCCTCTGGCTGACCAGGTTTAACCTGTAGGATTCGGCTTAGATCCCACACTGAACCTTCCAGGAAGAGAGACTGAGACAGGAGGATCCCTGTGAGTTTGAGGCCAGCCTGGGCCACATAGAGAGTTAAGGACAGCCTGAACTGCCCAGTGAGACCCTGTCTCAAAAACAAAACAAAACAAAAACAGAAAAGAACTCACCATGCATGGACGAATGCACACCGTCGGTGCAGTATAGAAAATAGAATATTATCTCGCCATAAGGAATGATAATGCTGTCAGTTGCAGTGCCATGGGTGGACCCGGAGGGCTTTCTGTTAGGTGAAAGAAGTCAGGAACAGAAAGACAAACACCATACGTTCCTACTCATTGGAAGAAGGTAAACTATTGATCTCAGAGAAATAGAGAGCAGAATAGTGGCTACAGAGCCTGGAAAAAGCACGGTGGAAGGGATGGGAAATGGTGGTCTATGGACACGGGGTACAGTGGGATGGCAGCAAAGGGGTCTATGTTCCTCAGCACGGTGGGACAATTACGGCCGACAATAGCTAATTGGATAGCTCACCATACGGTAGCTAGAGGAGAGGACTTTAACCATTCCTGACACGAAGGAATACCTGAAGCGTTAGAGCAGCTGCCTTGGCCTGGTCATTACACCTTGTGTGCGTGGAATGCCGCACCTAGGTGCAATGAGCATCTGTCAAATAAGGTGGGTTTTTTTTTAATTTAAAAAAGAAAAAGAAAAGGCAAACTAGTACTGTATATAAAATGAACAAAATACATAAAGAAGAAATTCATTGAAAATACGACCAAAAACATATTCTAAATCTTATTAAATAAGTGTGGGAATAAAAATCAAATTGCGATACAAATCTCTCATCAAATTGGCCAAAACTAAAGGCTGAAAATAAAAAATGCGGTTGGGACTAGGGCTAAGCAGGCAGCCTGGCTCTGTTGGAGAAGGTGGAAATTGGAGCGTTTCTTGTAAAGAATGACTCAGCAGTATCTCTTACACTGAAAAAGACAGACACCTTTACCTCAGTAAGTCTCTTTCCAGGTGTGCGTCCTAGAAAATACTCAGAAAGGTACCCTGAGAAACGGGCAGACAAGGTCCCTGTCACTCTGCTTGTAAAAGGAAGATAGTGAGGAATTACATGCTTATGGATAGTGGGAAAGTTTAGTTAGCCACGATTCACAAACACAGTGAAATGCTACACAGGTAGGATCGGGGTGCTGGCCTGCAAGGGTCGCCAGAGCATATTTTAAAGTGAAAAAACAAATATGTACAGACTGATGTCCACTCTTTTCATAGAAAAATGTCCAACAAGGTATAAATGCTTTGAAATACCACATAGTACCCCATAGATATGTACAGTTGTTATGTTCTCCTACACCAAGTAAAAAAAACTAAGGGCTGGTGGTATAGCTCAGCGGTAGTGTTTGCTTAGCATGCACGAGCCCCTAGGCTCAATCCACCACTGCATCAAACAATTAATGAAAGCAGGAAAAGAGCCCAAGGATTCACTGCCCAACAGGCCACCCAACTCTCTGGGCATAATGTTCCCTCAAGTCTTAAACATTCTATACCTTCAGGCCCTTACGAAATCTAGGAAGTAATAAACACTAGCCAAACTGCAGAATACGGGGAAATGAAGAAATAGATTCCACGGGTCAGTTCACGCCAGCAGGGACAGAGCTCTGATTATAGAGCGAAAGATGAAAATGCAGCCTAATAAGATTCTTTCCTATTGATAAAGCTTTAGAGGAACACTTACAATGCATTTTCAAGGTACCAGATCTTTTAGTTAGAAAACAAACATGTGAACTTAAAAGAGGAGACGGAATGTTTAAGCACTGAACGAGGGAAAGCTTTTTTTTAGAACTGGATCTTTGCCTTATTCAGCCACGTTCCGAGCCAGGCCCCTGAAACAGGGTTGTTCCAGCAGGTGGCAGCAGAGTCAAGCGGAAGCAAGCGGAGATGCCCGCATGAGGCTCCAAGCGCAGCCTCTGAGTAAAAAAATTTGAAAATTTTCACCCAAGAAGAAAATTAAAACAGCGAGGAACTGTGGTCATCAGCCCAAGCACTGCAGACCCCGATGTCTTTTCCTGTCCTTCCAAGGAATTCTGGGACTTCCTGTATCTCCGTCTGTGTATCTGTCTCCCTGCTCAATCCCCAGGAAACAGGCCCTGGTCAAGGTGAAATTCCCTGGACAGGTTGCCCAAATTCTGAACAAATTTATGCGTGATGGAAAGGTTTTTGAAAAAAGAATCTGAGGCAGTAAGAGAAATAAGAGTACTGAGGCGTGCACCGCACAGATGAACCTCAAAAACACCACGCTGAGTCAAAGAAGGCAGTCACAAGAGACCACGGAATGCATGACGCTATTATGGGAAATGCCCCGAATAGGCAAATCTAGAGACAGAAAATAGCTCTGTGGTTGTCTAAGACAGGGAGGTGGTGCTGCTAATGAGTGTATGGTTTCTTTAGGGGATAATGAAAATGTCTTAAAATTAGGCTATGGTGGTGTTTGCACAACTCAGTAAATATACTAAAAACCATTGACTTGTGCTTTTTTGTTTTTGTTTTTGCAGTACCAGGGATTGAACTTGGGACCTTGCACTTGCGAGGCAGGCATGGTGCCGCTGAGCTAAACCCCCAGTCTGAGTAAAGCATTTCAAAGGGATGAACTGTGTAAAATGGTGTGTAAAATGTTTCCATACAGTTATTTTTAAAGAGTTGCATGCTCTGTTTTAAACCCCAGCTCCTCTTCTTTGAGCCCTCAGTTTCTTTTCCATATTCATATCTTAAGGTTAAGTAACAATTATTGAACATAAAATGGGAAAATGCTGGCCCATAGTTAGCATGGAATTTATGTCATTTCCTAGACTGTAAATCCTGGCCATTTAGACAACATTGTATCTCAAAAAGGTGCCCCGCTCCCCCCCCCGTCAGGTTTTGCTATTGTTGTAATCTAAGGGTCTTCACTGCCCCTCTCCACCCCGCCCCAAGTCCATTTTCCATCAGCAACCTTATTGTCATTTTTTGCAGCATCAGGAAGTTCTTGAGAACAGAAAGGTAAGTCAACACTGTACTAGTCAGCATCTAAGCAGGAGGGAACTGGGCCGGGGATTAGCTCAGTGATACCACTGCCTGCCTCACAAACGCAAGGACCTCAGTTCAATCCCTGGTACCAAAAAAAGAAAATGAGTAGGAGGGAACCCCTGCCCTGTCTACCAGAAGCCCAAGACTAGAGTCAGCAATGTCTACACTACAAGTTTGGACAAGAAGAGTACAGGGGAACGTCCCACCAGAACAACAGTTTTTACATTGGAGAATTGGGGATGTTATAATCAGAAGCATATCTGGAATCCATGGGATATTAGGAGAGAAAACCAATGCATTCATCAACATTCATACTTTAAAATTCACGTGCATTTTTTCTTTGTTTTGTTTTGTTTTTTTGAGACAGGGTCTTGCTATGTAGATCAGGCTGGCCTCGAACTCACAGCATTTCTCCTGCCTCTGCCTCTGCGTGCCAGGATTACAGGTATGCACCACCACACCCGCCTCTCATGTGAGTTTTTAACTCCCTAGACACCTCCTGGTAGTTATTTTGGTGTGGGGGGTGCTTAACACTCAGTGTATAGTAAAAATTGAGAAAATAGATTAAAGAGCCAGGTTGCCTTGTTTTAAAACTCCTGTGAAACTAGGGCTTAACCGCTCTGTGCTTGTTACTGATCAGCACTGACCTTATCAGTGTGTTAGGAGGGCTCTGTGAGTTCATGTAGGTGCCGAGCACAGTGCTTCACACCTACGAAGCCCTCAAGAAATCCACCCATCCAACAAACGCTGACTGAACCGGACACGTGCTACTGATTTAGTGGCTGGGATGCTAAAGTCAGCACAGCAGACCATGCCTCCACTCTCACGGTTTCCTTCCCAGTGGGCGAGGCTGACTGCAGCAAAGACGTACAGGTCACTGCCGACTGGATGCGCGCCCCCCTCCGGTTGAAGTCCTTACGCCCAAAGTGATAGCATTTTGGACATGGGGCTTGGGGGAGACAGTTTGGTTTAAATGGAGTCGTGGAGGAAAGGGCTTCACGATGGAATGTGAGTCCTTTCGAGGTGAAACTGCCTATGGAGGCACACAGCAGGAAGGTAGGAAGAGAGCCCTCCCCAGAAACTAAAGCTGTGGGCACCTTGCTGTTGGCCCTGCCGGGCTCCAGAGCCATGAGAAATACATACCTGTGAATACCAAGTGTCTGTTGTACGAAGCACCTGACTATGATATTTTGTCATAGCCCCCTTTTTTTTTTTTGGTGCCTGGGATCGAACTTGGGACCTTGTGTGTGTACGACAGGATGTACGAAGCCTGACTATGATATTTTTTTATAGCCCCTTTTTTTTTTTGGTGCCTGGGATCGAACTTGGGACCTTGTGTGTGTACGACAGGCGGTCGTGAAACCACTAAACTAAATCCCCGGCCCGTCATAGCTTTCTGAGCAAACTGACACAGACACTTATGTGAACACATTTTTGAATGGGAAGCCACATAGCCGTGCTAAGTCTGGGCCTCAGCAAAACTCGCGTTGCAATATAGTTGCCTCGGGACTGGGAGGTCTGGTCTTTCAGGTGGATTGGCGGACTTCTCCCGAGACTGGATCCATTCTCTCTCTCAGGAATGGATTAGTTCTCTCAAGGGCAGTTGCTGTGCCCCTCTGGCCCCTTTGTGTGTGCCTGCTTGCCACCCACACAGGTGCCCTCTCTCTGTGACGCCATCTGTCGTGTATTAACACAGTGTAAAGCCCTTTTCTGATGCGGACATCTGATCTCCAACTTCCCTGTGCCCAGAACCATAAGTAAATAAACCTCCTTCCTTTATGCATTGCTCGGTCTCCAGGATTCTGCCATAGCAACAGGAAATGGATTAGGACAGCTGGTTCTACCCACAGGAGAAAGAACCTCTCCCAGAACACCAGCAGGAGCCCATGCTCTCACTGAGGCAGAGGTGCCCTTCTCCACAGTGGAGCCCTGGAGAACTGACCCGACTCTCACCTTCCTTCCTTCCATCTAGAAAGTGCTGGACTAGGTCATCCTTCAAGGGTTCCATTGTGCCCATTGCACGCTTGGGATCAACCCCCTTTCTGATGCTCGGTGTGGCCGAGAAGGTGCCCTAGCACAGACTCTGATTTTCCTGATGGTAATATTCCGATGGAAGATTCATCAAACCTCTACATCTGGACTTGGCTTCCAAGTTAGCAATGTTTCCTTCCTGGGAAAGAAACTGTGTCAGACAGAGCAGCTCCCTCTGCTCGCTCCCCTCCTCCTCCTCGGCTCGGCTCGCTCGCGGTGAGCTCTGACTGTGCAGTTCTGCCGGAGCCTCTTCCTCTCCAGATAACGGCCGGGGAACCGAGCTCAACCTCCCCGGAGGTCTTTTGATGTGGCTGACATCTGCCGAGTCCATTGCCGTTTCCCTTCCTTTTCACTTTCACAGAAAAACGGTAAAGAGTGCAGCAGCCCAAGATAACAATTTTTAAATTATTCAGACATTTTGTAAAATTGGAATCTTCTGCTCCTCTTGCTTCTGAAAGCTCCCACTGGGGTGTCTTGGGTGTAAAAGATTTATTCAAGTTTTTTTTTTCTTCTTGTTTTCTCCAAACTCTGAGCAAGTGACAGCCTTTGCTAATACATACGTCCAAGGAAGTGTCTCGCCCTTTCATCCTCTGCTCCCTGGAGCCTTCTACCACCACACATGAAAGGAAAAGACGATCTCCTTAGCTCTCCGGCGCGGTGGAATTGAGGAACAACTACAAGGAATACACAGCTGGGCCCAGAGGGAGCCGGCTAGGCTCCTCGCCACGGCAGAAATACTTTCTCCTGGTGACCAGACTAAATGGGTCTTCAGGTCGCCGATAGCTATCTTAATGTCACTTCTGAGCTGTCTCCCAGAAAAGGAAATGGGAACAGGATTTAGAAATATAAAAAATGCTGAACCTCATTCTTAAGTGCAAATCAGAATTTTTAAGATAATTAGCAAATTTCTAAAACGTGAATAATCTCTCCCATTGGTATTGGAGTATAAGGGGAGGCATATACTTTGCTGTAAAGGGGCAGATGAACACTATCTACCCCTTTTTTTAGCCCACAAAGGGTTAGTTTCGGTTATTCCACAGTTCTAGGGATTTACTCCACTTGTCTTCCAGGCATAGGCTCAATAGAGATTTTCATGAGATATTATTTGTAAGAGCAAAAACACAGAAACTTAGATGTCCACAAAGAGGACTGGTTAAATAAATCAACAAGCTAGACTATTAAATAGTATAGTTATATATAGATATTTAATGGTATTAGTGCAATGCGATACTAATACTGTTGAAGAACCATTTCCAATTGGGTATGGTGGAGCTCCCCTATAGTCCCAGCACTTGGGAGGCTGAGACAGGGTAGCCACAAGCTCAAGGCCAGCCTGGGCTACGTAGTGAGTTCACGGCCAGCCTGAACTTTATGGTAAGACCCTGTCTTAAAAAAAACAAAAAAAAAACAAAAAAAAACCACATTGTGAAAGGGTAGTGTTATAGAGAGATAGGTAGTTATTAATTTTATTTATTTAATATACATAAATTAATGGCCTGGTTTGTACACTCATATATTTCATTTATATATATATATTTTTTTATTTGTTTGTTTTTTGCACCAGGGATCGAACTCTGGTCCTTGTGCTTTCAAGATAGGCAGCAGAACCACTGAGCTAAATCCCCAGCCCCCACTGGTATCTTTTTAAAACTTTTGTATTATTTACAAATATTATATATTTTTAAAAATTAAAATTTCATCTGTCACAATAATGATACAAAAACCCTGTAACAATGGCTTACATTCATTGAGTTTGGGAGTATGTGAGGTACTGATTTCTTTTAAACACTTTGCATATGTTATTTAATTAGATCCCACCATAACCTTGTAATGTTTATGCGATCGCCCCCATCTCACAGAGGGAACATATCATGGTGGAGAGGCTGCCTAA
>NW_022900923.1:44288069-44300994 GCF_012274545.1 Fukomys damarensis
ACAATAATGACAAAAACCCTGTAACAATGGCTTACATTCATTGAGTTTGGGAGTATGTGAGGTACTGATTTCTTTTAAACACTTTGCATATGTTATTTAATTAGATCCCACCATAACCTTGTAATGTTTATGCGATCGCCCCCATCTCACAGAGGGAACATATCATGGTGGAGAGGCTGCCTAACTCACCCAAGAATTCACATGTAATCAATGGCAGAGCTCAGATTCAAACCCAGGCAGCCTGGTTTCAAAGACATACCGCTAACCACTATACTACACTGCCTCTATATGACATCACACTTCCATGATGCGCCCTAATTATAGTGTAGCCAGTATAAACTTGAATATCAAATGCAGATGTTTAAGAAATACCTCACTTCTTTATTTTCTTTGACCAATGTAAAACAGACTCTGGTTCCCTATATAGTCTGATTGGCAGAAAATGAGATCTCAGTCATTATTTGAGTTCTTCCCCTCCCAAGGGTTGTGCAGAGGTCCTGGGGTCTTACATGGCACCAAAGCCTACCAGAGGCCCTGCACCTTTTTGGTCCATCCTGGTTGCACCAAAGATGTCTGTCGGTATAGTTTAAAATTCTCCTGCCACAGCATGTGGTCCTACCCCTGCTCCCAAACCAAGACGACAAACTACTTTCTTGGGAAATTGTCTCCTTCCTTTTCCCTTGTGCGTTCAAATCCCTGGATAATATTCTCTTCAATGAAGGTTTTATCTAAAGACATCAAGATCATTCTGGAAAAAAAACCTCTAAAGTGAGAAATTGCTAAGGGCTTACCTAAATTGATCAATTAGGGGGGCAGAAAACATTGGAAAAAGACAGTGAAATTGATGTTTCAGTAGATTACCCATCCCATCCAGAGTCATGGCCAAAAACAACAATAATTTTGGATTCCGAACTCAACCCTTTCATCAAATTTCCCTCTGAAAGGGTTTGGATTTGTGTGTTATGGAATGATGATTGTAATAAACAAATTATGTCTTCCATAAACATGATTCTCGAAAAGGGTCGGATTGAGACACAGGACAGTTAACACGTGCCATTTAAATGCAAAGGCAGGCAGGACATTCATAGGAGATGAACTGACAGGGAGACCTACCAGTCTTCAAATAAAAACCGGCCCACTTCCAGGCCCCTGATGGGTTAACCAGTCTGTAAGTGCAGAAAGGAAGACCAGCTCACATCGCAAAGAAGGAAGCCTTAGAATCCACGGGTCTAGACTCAAGAAGCATACTTTGGATGGAAACCACACTGACACCAGCACTTTGGATTGGCTGGAACAGGCAGGAGAGAAGAGAGGTACGGCCTGAGCATAGGACCTTTTCCCTGCAGGAGCTTGGGTGAAGGGTGTGCTCCGAATTCCATCTGCTACCAGCGAAGGCGGAAAGGAAAGACAAAGAGGGGCCAGGCCAGGGAATCAGAGTCCAAGATGGGTGTGTACTGCATATCGAATCACTGTGCCCAGCTCAGCGAACCTGGATTCCTTTATTCTTTGGGCTACTGTCCATTCGAATGAGCAGGGAACATCTGATCTCAAGCAGTTTCAACTCCAACCTCCCCACCCAGCGCCCAGCTTCCGTCTAGGTTTGTAGAGGGAGAGGAGCAGCGGCAGCCCTGGTCCGTTCACTCCTGGTCAGCTAATTCCTGGTCCTTTGCTCCACCTAGTGGATCACCCAGGCTGGAGACTGGAAAGATCTGTGACGAGACGTGTGCTTCTGCCCACAGATCTGGACTTCTGTTTTTGTTGTTTTGTTTTGTTATGTTAATTGACAATACTCTGTTCTACATCCAGTCTATCCTTGCTCACATTCATTGAACTTTCGTTTATTCCCTGTACCTGTGAGCCAACAGAATCTAATGCATTCCTTCTCTGTTTTCTTAATATAGAAGCAGTGCTATATAATCGAGAGCCTCCTATCAGCATAGAAAAGTATTTCACTCACAGTTATTTCCTCTGATGGCTAAATGCAATCAAACATGGGCAAGGCCATCTAATTAAATAGTAGGGGGCTCCCTTAAGCAATAATTGGTTAAATAGTGATAGGAGTCTTTTTCAAGGAGTTTGAGATTCATTTATAGAAACAGATGAAAGCACGTTATAATGCATGACAAAGCCAAGAATTTCAGCTTCCAGAGGATTAAGAGCTGACTGTTACACACACTCCATATGCAGAGATAAAGAAGAGTATCTGTGTAGGTTTAAACCATTAGAGTATACAGTATAAATTCAACAATCTGTATTTCTGAGCTTTCCATGTCCCTGTCAGTCATCAGCCTTAAAATCAATGAAGTCTTTGTTCTTTATTCCTTATCGATATTTGATGGTTAATTTTTGGTCTGTGTTGAATTCGGTCCCCATTCATACTCATGTGTTAAAACCCTATACTTTGGAATGTGACCGTATTTGGAGTGAGTGCTGACAGAGGTCATCAAGATAAAACGAGATCACTAAGGTGAGCTGTAACTTAAAAGGCCGTGTCCTTATATAAAAGTGGGATATTTGAGGAGAGACAAGCAGAAAGGCAGAACACCATGTGAAAATGAAGACAACCATCCACAAACCAAAGAGCAAGGGCAGGAAGAATTCTTTCCTGTCGACACCTTGAGTTTGGACATTTCTGGTTTGTTTTTTTTTTTTTGGCAGGGGGGCGGGTACTGGGGATCGAACTGGGGTCCTTGCGCTTGCAAGGCAGGCTGAGGAACTGCTGAGCTAAATCCCCTGGACATTTCTGTTTTTTAAGCCACCCAGTTTACTTTGTCACAGCAGCAGTCTCAAACCATATAATTACCTCTGGCAAGTTAACAAGAAGCTCTCTGCAAAATAAAATTAATCTACCAAATGCTAGCATGGGAGGCATCTCAGAAGCTATATGGCTCAGCTCTCTTGTTTTGAAGTAAATGCCCAAGGTCACACGAGTAAGGCTTAGTCACCTTTTAGCTCCACCTTTGGTCTTCCAGGGTTCTGTAACAGCTGCCAACTACTTTAAAGGCGGTGTCGGAATCAGTGATGATGCGTAGATCCCAAACGTTGTTGGAAGAGTTCCCTGGGAGCACGGTGCGTAAGCACAGACCCCTCCTCAATACTTGTAAACGGAAGCATGTACTAAACAGAATTCATCAGCCGGAAACTCGGTATCCGGCAGAGCAGCACCTGGACCTCTGGCTGGGCCGGGGGTTCACCGTCCCTCCCGACCGGCTCCGCGCAAAGGCTGGGTCTGGTGGGAAGCCTGCCCCGCCTCCGTGCAGGTGATTCACCGCAGGGCCATCACCTGGAGGCATGGAGCAGGGGTCGGTGTGAGCAGAATGGGGCGAAGGGGTACAGGGTCTGAGCGAAGACTTGTTATATACAACAGGAAGCGCACTGGTGATTGTGACGCCCGCCCCCCGGGGACTGGCGAAGGGTCGCCAAGTCGGTACTGTGGCAGGGCCTTAGAAAGGTCTCCAGAGTGGCTGTTCAGTCCACTGCCTTGCGACTGCTGAGCTGCAGAAGGGGAGAGCGCGTCAGATTCATTGTACCAACCGCACTTAATTGGAGGGAAAATACCCTTCCATTTATGTATTAGAAATGTAATTCAGTCTTGTACCAGCGATGGTAGAAACAGATGGTCGTTTTCCCTTCACAGAGGCCTTAATCTGCATGAATTTGGACGGAAAGGAAGGCAGGAGTCTACAGCGGGCACTGAGCATCGGCTTTTATCTAACTTTCTTGTAACCTCTCCCTGAAATTTTGAGGGGACTCTGTTCACTCCCTGAGAGATGAAAGATATACACAGTGCTTATAATTAAGGGACAGAGATGTTGCTCTTGGTTTTGCTTCATACAGTGTTACCACTAGACATCTAACTGGGTATTTAAGTAGATTATAGCTCTGCTGGAGAGCAGACATTATTTTTAGACCATACCCTGTCTCCTTTCCCAGTGGGAGCAGTCCCTTGCCCTTATGGGACTTCACACATCTGTGCTAGGATTCACATTACAATGTTCCTTCCCATACCGTGTAACTTTTTGCAATGACTTGGCCACCACTCCCATACAGAGATGGATCTATTCTTTTCCTCACCTTGAATCTGTCCAATAGAATGAGACAGAAGTGATGCTCATGACTTCTAGACCTAGCTCTCATTTTTACCCTCTTAGAAGGCAGCCATCATCTGAAGAAGCACAGGCTAAACTGGGTGCAGTGGCACCTGTCATCCCAGCTACTTAGGAGGCCAAGGCAGGGAGATTGCTAGTTCAAGGCCAGCCTGGGTAATTTAGAGACCTAAAAAAAAAAAAAAAAAATTAGAAAGGGCTAGGGATGCATCACAGTGGTAGAGCACTCACCCAGCGTGTAAAAGGCTCTGGGTTTAATCTCCAGCACAGCAAAGGGTGAGTGTATGTCGAGGGGCAGCAGGAGGAGAGAGAGGGGAGGAGAAGGAGGGGAGGAGACTGCTGCTGCTTAGCTTAGATTACTGAAATTGTAAGAGACCATGTGGAGAGAGAGAGAGAGCGAGAGAGCAAGCGCAAGGCCTTTAAGGCATCCCTGCCCCAATCCTGAATATGAGTGAAGCCATCTGAGACCTTCCAGTTTAGCAGAAGTGAAAGCCGAATACAATCATACATGAGTCCAGGTTAGATCAAGATGAGTCCCCAGCCAAACTAAGTTTTGGAGGATGTTTATTACACAGCAATAGATAACTGAAATGTCAGGGGATTTAGGGTTTGCAAGACCATTGAAGAGCTGAAGGGGCAGGTTCCAAGAATAGCTTCCAAAAATGACTGCCAGAATATACTGCTATTTATTCCTCAATCTAGAAGCGAAGATCAAAAAGCCACCTACCACTTTCTAGCCCAAGAACACATCACCTTAGTCATGATTTGGGCATCAGAAAGTCACTAGAAGTTCTGTCAGCTTCAGAGCCATACCACGGAGATATTTCAGATTAGCAAAATAGATAATCAATATTAGTCATCCTTCTTTCCCCATGTAAGTTAGCTCTGAAATCATGATTATACATGAGCAGATAAATAGCAAAAAGTAAATTATGTTTGAGTCCCTAGCTGCAAGGGAGTCTGGGAAATGAAAAATATTGCTTTTTAGTTAATTATTGTGGGAAGACACAGAAGGATTGTTATTTTCATTGCATAACACCTAAAATAGTGCCTACCTGTAGGAGATGCTCATTAAATAAGGGTTAAATGTTTAAAGTAAAGTTTAACTTAAAAAAAGACACAATTTAGAAGTGATGGTCTCTATTTAGCCCACAGTATGATATCCCATATGCCAAAAGTGCTATGTTTCTGTTATTTCTCTTTGTGAATACATCTTGGAGTAGCTAAAAAGATTTAGGAGTGAGGAATTTCTTCAGCCTAGTACTTGATATGGTTGCTATCACCACTACAACCACTGTAATCAAAACATGCTAAACCTGTTTGTTTGTAATACATTTTCATTAGAAAAGATGAATTTGGGAGAGCAGGGCATGTTCTGATGGGAAAACTCTCCATTATTCCTGCCTCTCATGGCTTTGGCCACCACCGCTCTTTGTGAGCTTGTTCTTCAGGGTACTGACAGCTTGATTTCTCTGGGTAATGTCACACAAAGGAAATTAGCTCAGTATGTCTTCTGCTGAATTCCATCTGTGGCTCAGTGTTTTAAGGTATTTGCTAACGAGGCTACAGCAATTTTGATAAGACAAGGCAATGTTCCAGTGTCTGAGAATATTTTCCTTAAAGATCCACTTTTTAAAATACCACCGAACAGCCTGAAAATCCACCCACATGTGAGCAATCTCCTGCAATATACAGAAAGTGTTTCAGGTGTCACGGCCATAATAGCAGGTGGTTCCTCTGGGTAGAAAAATTGTGGCAAGGATACAAAAACAGAAAGCAAACTGTTTCAATATTCTGGGTACAACTTTTCCCCAGTGAATCATTCCCATATGCCTACTTTTGCCATGGGCCCTTTTCCAGAGGAAGTAATTTGTGTGAACGGAGGTGTAGAGATGCACTCTGGTGGGAAGACTTCAGAGGTGCGCACAGCCAATTAATTGTTAGGCTTCTCTTCCACAAGTCTCAATACGCAAAATCTGAATATCATTCGATACCTGCTTTTGCTTCCTCATAATAAATACACAATCTTGTCATGAAGATTTAGAAGTGCTCATTTCCGGCAATGCTGCTTCTGCAAGTCCAATAAAATAGATTTTAAATACAAGCTTACAAGTAAAAGTGAGACTAGAGAAATTTGTCAAAGGTGGCCATTTAGGTAAGAAAGACCCCCCACATGAGATGAGAAGACCCAGATTCAGGTTCAGATTCTTTTAACTCTCTGGGTATTGGGACTAAGACTTTCTGTTTTAATTTATAAAATGGGAACGATAGCTCCTGAGGTTATTTTTTCTCCCCGAGGTTATTTTGAGAATTAAAGGGTATGTGAAGCTTGAATAATACAGGATAAACAAACAAACAAACAAAAACACATGGTATTGTTATTTTTCTCCTAGTGACTTTGTCCATTGGGAGACAATAAGAGAGTGTTAGAAGAGAGAATCTTAAGCTAAAGATTTAAGTACTAAAAATATTCAACCCCAGAGGTACCACAGACATAGACTAATTTTTTCCATCTGTGCAGTTTAGGGTAGATTTGGCACACAATCAATACCAGGCAAGAAAGAAACTATGGTTTAGGCTGCTTTTAAAGTTAAAAAAAAAAAAGACAGAAAAGGAAACCATTTCCTTTTATAAGCAAGAAGGTTAAAATAGAGCCTTTATCGAGTAATTCACTGAAGCAAGATTCCGATCCCTCCCCTCCCCTACTGCTCCCACTCCCTATTTGTGTTCTGATTGGGTGGTTGTTTTCTATATCGTGGTTTATATAGCACAATAGCTTCCTCCTCCCCAGAGGAAAGCAAACATAGGTTCTTCTCAACCAGCCACTTGTGACTCAGAGGTGAAAAGAGCAGTTCTTCAGACGGTAATCTCCCTCCATTACTAATATTTAAGGACCTGGTTTTCAGAGCCAGGGGTTATTCAAAATATTATGGCTTTAAAATTGAGCCCCACCTAAGATGCCTCAACAGAGTTGGAGTCTGAGGTTGAGAAACTGGCTTGAGAAAAAAGATAAAAGTAGCAGGAAAGGCCACAAGGGTAAGCTGATGACTCATCGCCCCTTCCTTGAACTTCAGGAATAACAAGATGGAAAGAAATGGGGGAAAAAAAGGCAGTGTCCCAGTGCAGACCAGAGGCTGCGCGGAAGACAAGGAATTCCAGCAACTCACAGAATTGCATGGGTTCTTGAGCAGGCCGTGTCGCACATGCCTGTAATACCAGCTCTCAGTTCCAATGTCTTCTGGGTGACTCAGTGAGACCCTGTCTCAAAAGAAAAAAAGTCTTAAAAAGGGCAGGGGATGTAGCTCAGTGGTAGAGCACCCCGGCTTCGATTCCTATTACTGCAAAAACAAAGAACCACAAAAAAAGAATGACCTGGAGTTTTAGGATAAAGGCTGCCTGCCTGCCTTCCTTGCCATGGTCGCGGTGCTAAGTGCATCAAAGAAAGAACATTGGGAAAACTAATGATTACCCTTTATCACAGTGATGGTCCTAAGTGGGATCAAGTTATGCTCTGGCTTAGAAGTTTCATTCACTGGGCCGGGGGTTTAGCTCAGTGGTTCCACTGCCTGCCTCACAAGTACAAGGTCCCAAATTCAATCCCAGGCCCCCAAACAAAAAGAAATAATTAAAATAATTTTTTTTCACTGACTGCATCAGTCTTACATGAAGTCTGAGCCCATAGTGGCACAGAATACTCCTCATTATGGCCCTGACTTCCTTGGTGGTTTCATCTTCTGTTTATTTCTTGCTACTTGTCCTGGAAGGTGTGAGGCACCGCTTCTGATTTCCCAAGTAAGCAAGATCCTTTTAACCCCCCGCCCCTCAGTTCTCTTTGCCCCGAAGTGTCATCCCAGCCTGCCAACTCTTGCGCTCCTGGTCTCAAGTGTCATTTCTTCTCTGCGGCTTTCTGGACTCCCACTCTCCTGCTATTCAGAACGAGGGTTCTTTCATCTCTGGCGTCGAGGCCCTTCTAACACACCTTTGTTCAACCACCGGGTGCGGTGAACTGGGTCTTCCCTCAACTCACCGCGCACTCCCCCAAGTCTGGTGTGAACAGCTCCTTGCCACCCTGAAGGAGGACCCAGGTTTGCTGAACTGAATCAATATTAGAAGACATCCACAGCACAGATGGGTTTTTCTAGGCCTAAGAATTGTGCTACGCCTGAAAAGTGTATGCTAAACCTGCATACTTAGGGGATTCTGCTTTTGGTGTTCCCAGAGTGTGTGTAATTTGCTTTTATTAAAGAAGTATAGTGAATGTATTTCTCTACATACAAATTTATCAGTTGATTTGCTACTTAACATTTTCCTGCTGGGTGTGGTGGCCCACGCCTGTAATCCCAGCACTCAGTAGGCTGAGGCAGGAGGATCACTGTGAGTTCGAAACCAGCCTGGACTACATAGTGAGTTCCAGTTCAGTCTCTACATAGTGAGACCCTGTCTCAACAAACAAACAAAAAAACAACAAAAAACAACAAAAAAACAACAGCATTTTCCTGCAACCCAGTCGGTGAAAGGAGCCGAGTAATTTGAAATATGGTCCAGCCGGAGTGGAACCACACACAAGGGTTACTTCCGTCAGGGCACCTTGGTTGCCTTTGCTCCTCAGAATCCGTGTGTGTCTTGGCCTTTGAAGGGATCCGCTGAACAGGGGCCAGGTGAACACCATTGAGTTTGTTTGTTTTTCTGGCACTGGGGAACGAATTCAGGATCTTGTGCTTGCGAGGCAGGCGCAGTGGCACTGCGCTAAATCCCCAGCCCTGACGCCATTGAGTTTTAACTTTGCACATTCTCGGTCCCAGCATTTAACTTTTCTTCTTTAAATTGAACAAGTTAACTGAAGAAGTGCATAATGTACTTATCTCTCTCATAAATATGCCTACTTTCAGAAGAATAAAAATATTTTTAAACTTTAGTACATGTTTGTAGTACACAATGATTACATTCCTCATGGGAAGCTGGTTTGTATACTTAACACACCTTAACTCTTTTCTTCATCCCCCTCCCTACCCTCCCTCCATCTCTAGGCCTCTTTACATTTGCGAAAGGTCTGGCTACCTATTTCCTATTATCTACCTTTTATTTTGCTCTTACATATTGGGTTTCTCATATAAGAAAAACCATGCATTATTTAAGCTTGTGCATCTAATTTATTTCACTTTACATTATAGTCTCGAGGTGTACCCATTTCCCTACAGATAACTCAAAAGTATCCTTCTTAATGGCAGAGTAGTGCTCCGCTGGGTATAAGTGCCACGTTTTCTTTATCCCCTCATCTGTTTATGGGCATATGGGTCACCCCAAGATCTAGCTATTGTCAACTGTGCTGCTCTAAACATTTAGTTTTCAGAACCAACATTTGAGACAAGTTACAAAAACTAAAAACCAAACTGCCCCATACTCGTTCCTTTGGTTGTTTGGGTGACCTTCTGCGGGCGGTACTGGTCAGTGTGAAGGACTTGGGAAGCGACGGACGGGCGTCAGTTACACCCGTCTCCGGAAGCACCGTCTTTGTCCTGCTCCATGGCACGCGACGCTGCCCAGGCCTGCGGTCACTTTTCCTGAGACCAGATGAGTGGGAATTTGCTCAATCTTCAGATCTCTCATGCCTGCCTTATTGAGGTCACGGGACAGTCTTAGCTCCCAGCGGGCAGCCTGGCCGGCTCAGATCGCGGCTGGGTCACGCCTGCGACGTGTAGGGTGCAGCACCAAGACGAGGAGGAGAAGTGCTGGAGTCAGCCTGTCTGAGCGGGGATCAGTCCACACCACGGACCGGTTATTAAACCTCCCTACGTCTCACCTGTTTTATCAGCAAAGAAGGAAACTGACGGTGCCGCCCCTGATCCGATGCGTGGAGTGTGCGAGCGAATGCACAGGGTCTGGCGCACAGTCAGGACTCGATAAGGATGAGCCTTGTGTTCACACGTTACACGGCATTTACAGCTTCGGGAAAGACGAGTGAGTACGGTAAGAAATTAAAGGTTGGACGGTCATTTTTAAACCACCTTTATTTACAAAATCGAAAGTCTGCTTTGGTGTCATTATTGACAAAATGTCTACAACTGAGATATTAGCTAAGAAGATACATTGATTTCAGCTTTACATAAAACCAGGATCCAACGCGACCCCACTTTCCTATCCCTTTGGCTCTGAATGCAGGTTTAACAAACACACACACAAACTAACAATGAAAAAGAAAAACCTTTCAACACACAATGACTTAATACACTACTTCACACCACCTTTTTAGGGTTTGGAATGAAATTACTTATCTAAAATTTGCTATTTAGAGACCAAGCTGTAGGGAATGGCATAAAGGTGAAGGGTTAGTTTATTTGACTTTTGTAATACAATATCAGTAATGGCTTTAGAAGAACACAAATAAACAACCATGGTAAACAGTATATATTGATAATTTAAGATAAACTTGTTTATCTAACATCATGCTGAGGAATTAAGACTTCTTTATGTATTTTAAAATTTTAATTTATTCTATAAGTTGGGTCATAGTCTTGCTCTCTATTAAGGCAGTGATCACCACGGTAACAAGTTAATAACCAGTACCCATGGAAACCTAACACCCTGCTCTTTTTTTCTTGGCTTTTTTTTTTTGAAACAGAGTCTCACTATGTAGTTCAGGCTGGCCTTGAACTCCAGGCAATCCTCCTGCTTCAGCCTCCCAAGTGCTATGATTACAGGCATGTGCCACCATGCCCAGACACCTTGCTCTTTTGTTAATGCCCTATTAATGTTCAGTTGAGTCTGATGTCCCTCTGGTTAATATATGTGAGCAGTAAAAACACCCTTTATTCCAGAATCTTTTCTTCTGAAGTTAAAATACACCTATATTGGAAGAAAAAACAACTCCATTGGCTTAAAGTAAGCTGAGGTAACTAATCTGAGATAGCAAATAAGTAAATCAACAAATGCCTCTTATTTTTTTTTGGTACTGGGGATCGAATTCATTTTTGTTTTAAAACAAAGTAAAACAACAATAACAACAAAAAGAAGTCACTGGCAAATCCTCACTAACAGTTTTAAAGTTGATCCATTAACATATTATTAAATAGGAAATAGTTACTATGAAAGTATATAATTCCATTCATCGAATACACTCGTCTGCTGAGATATCTAACACATCTTCATCTGTACTCTCTTCTATCTCTGGCAAGTTGCCCCAAAGTAGGAAGTTTATACCTGGAAATAAAAGGCCATAAAATCTTTAATGCTCAAAATTATTACAGTTGAGAACACGATACATGAAATTTAATAATATGTTATTCTTCTGTGAACCAGTATCAGCAGTAAAGAGAGCAGCTGTTAAAAGATGGACTACAAATAAAGTTACCATCTCGGACACAAATGCTTTTTGCTTTTGGCAGCGTTGGGGATCAAACTCAGGGCCTATACAACTGCTCTGCTGCTGAACTACGCCCTGCCTCGCAGACATTCTACAGGCCCTTCTAAGCAAGAGCTTGAACTTTAGAATCTTAAAACTCAGAAGGATCTCAGGAATCTGTCTCCTCGTAACCTGCCTGCAGCAGCATTATGCCATCATCATTCTATACTGATTATTTCAAATCTATTTTAGTGACCTTTAAGAATGGCAGTCCCACGAGAACTAGGCGTGTGGTAGCCAGTGATTCAGTCCCAACACTCCAGGAGGCCGAGGCAGGAAACAAGTTGGAGCCCAGCCTGGACAGCTTAGTGACAGTAAGATTCTGTCTCAAAAAAAGAAAAGAATTTCATAAGATCTTTTCAGATTAAGAGTCCCTTTGGAGGTTCAAGGAAAATCCTTGAATAAATCTCATCTCTTTCATAAACACAGCAGTAACTGGTGCCATTTTTTGGATTAAAAAAAAAAAAAGCAAGATTTTTGGAGCCAGCTATAATCTGAACAGCAAGCTTTGAAGTAGGTGGGCTTTAGCCTGCAGGCTGTCAGGGCAGAGCTGTAAACTTCAGGACTAGGTTGCAACAGACAGCACTGCTGACAGAATGACTTAAACCCTCAATCAGAAAGATTAGTCAGGGGCTGGGGATTTAGCTCAGCGGTGCTGCTGCCTGGAGCACAAGGTCCCGAGTTTGATCCCCAGTACCAAAAAAAAAAAAAAAAAAAAAAAAAAAAAACTGTTTCTTCTCTGTGACGCCCCCTGCCATTCCACCCTCCCTTGGAGACAGCCAGCTATGGATTGAAACCACAAAAAAAAAAAAAAAAAAAAAAAAGGAAGAAAGATTAGTCAGATTGGGCATGGAAGACTCAGCAGAGCCCAGTGTAAGACCAAACAAACTGACGATAATGACATGGCTTATTCTAGGCACGTCCTATATTATAGCTTGAGAGTAGTGAATTTGGGGAAAAAAAACGACCTCTAGGGAAGCCAAGGAAGTTCAACAAGAAAAGCAAATATCCGGCTGTCCAGCGGTCAGGGTGGGCGCAAGGAAGCTCAGCCAGTCTGGACGTCCGCAGCCACACGGCGGAATGCACTGAGCTGGGCTTGGACTGGGTTTGAATCATTTCCACCACTGCCACCGCCCATGGCTGGTCTCACTGCTTCCCTTACAGATGTACGCAGCCAGACGCGGTGTACCTGAAAATTCTACACGACAGTATCATCCAGTCTGTGCTTTTCCAGTTTGTCATGCCACTCATTATGTTTCTGAGGTTTACTTATTTGATGTATAGTGACTTAGTTCATTATTTATTTTAATTTTTTATTTTTGGTACTGGGGATCAAACTTGGGTCCTTGCACTTGCAAGCTAAATCGCCGGCACTGGTTCATTTATTTTTAATTCTGTAGAGTAACCCACTGTGTGAAGT